>NW_028270176.1:78655131-78986520 GCF_037043375.1 Chiloscyllium plagiosum
CAATGATATGGTCCTCAGACTGTGTCAGGAACAGTGATATGAACACGTCAGGCAGATTTCTTCCATCTTCGAAAGCAACACATTTATAAGAACAATGAACCAAGAAACTTACAGCACAGGTACAGGCCTTTCGGCCCTCCAAGCCTGCGCCCATGCAGATCCACTATCAAAACGTGCAGCCTATTTTCTGAGGATCTTTATTCCTCTGCTCCCTGCCCAATCATGCATCTACCAGATACATATTAAATGATGCTACGTTGACCCCTTTACCACGTGCCCTGGCATCACATTTCAGGCACGAACCACCCTCCGCATAAATAACTTTCCACGCATGTCACCGCTAACCTTTTCCCATCTCACTTGGAAATCGTGAGGCTAGTAAATGAGTCCTCCATTCTGGGAAAAAAATATAATTCTTGCTCTCCACTCTGTCTGCACATCTCATGATTTTGTAGGTCTCTATCGGCTCCCGCTCAACCTCCGCCTTGGCAATGAAAATAATCCTAACATACTCAACCTCTCTTCATAGCTTACACCCTTCATACCAGGCAACATCCTATAAATCTCCTCTGCAATCTCTACAAACGAAGGACATCCTTTTGGTGACGTGGTGACCAAAACTGTATGCAGTACTCCAAATGTGGCCTTACCAAAGTTTTATGCAACCGTGACATGACCTGCCAACGTTTGTACTCAATATTCTGTCCAATGGAGAAAAGTACGCCGTGTTCTTTTTTAACAACTCTACTGATCTGCGTTGCCATCTTCAGGGAACAATGGATCTAAATACCAACATTTCTCTGTACATCAATTTTCGCCAGGACATTTCTATTTACTGCACACGGGAAAAATATGAATTTCAGAAGTTTCTTCATTTCCTTGCCCCACCACATTATCCTGATCCCAAGCCTCCAACTCGCCATTCCTTTCCTGACCTGTCCATCACATTTCTCATCTCTCTGCTCCACCCTCCTACGACCTATCACCTTCTCCCTCACCTTCATCTACCTATCGCTTTCTCAGATGCCATCCAGTCAAACCCACCTCCTCCCGTGTATCTTCCCCTCCACTCCCGCCTCCCCCTCCCCTCCCCGCTTCCCAGCCCACAAGCCTCATTCCTGATGAACGAAATTATGCCCGAAACGTTGATTCCCCTGCTTCTCGGATAATGACTGACCTGCTGTGCTTTTCCAATGCCACGGTCTCCTCTCTGATTTCCAGCCGCTGCTGTCTTCACTTTCGTCTAAGATCCATATAGACTATATCTACCGCCCTGCCCTCAACATCCTTCCTTCAGTAAGGACCTCCAACTAATTTGTGAGGCATGATATTCCACTCACAAAGCCATGCAATCTTTCTAGTTTAACAACAATTATTAATAGTGGTTATTAAAAAAATACTATTCCTAATCAAAAACTGTCTTTACAAATGCACGTGCATCTTATCTCTCGGAATCCTTTCAAGTAAAGTACTACCACAGATGGTAGGCTTAATGGTCGATAGTTTCCAGTTTTTTTTCTTTGGTTCCCTTCTTGAATAAGGGTTCAACATTCGTTATCCTCCAGTTTATGGGACTTCATCTGTAGATAACAAGTTTGAAAAAATATCAGCCAGGGTCCTGGTAAGTTCTTCTGTCGCCTCTTGCATCTTTTGGATACATATGGCCAAGATCAGGAAATGTAACTTCCTTCATACATTCGAATACATTCAAGAGCTCCTCTACTGTGATATGGAATGCTCTCAAGATATCACCACTAGCTTCCCTACGCTCCCAAGTGTTATTCTCCACGGTAAGCACACATGAGAACTATTCATTGAGAAACTTGCCCATCTACTGTGGTTCTATACGTATTTGTCCAAATTGGTGCTTGAGGGGTCAAATCTTAACTATAATGACTCATTTTTCTCAATATACTTAAAAATTACTTCTTTAGATCCACTCTTATCTTCTCAGGCAATGCTATCTCATACCCTCTTTTGTCCCTCCTGATTTCTTTTTTTAGTAAACCCCTCTATTCCCTATATACCTCCAGGTAATTCCTGGATCCCAGCTGCCTGTACCTGAGCCGAGTATTCGTTTTTTTTTTCTGGTCAAACCCCGTCATCCATATTTTCCTCTCCAGTCAATCTTTCGCTTGACTCTCAGACGAATGTAGAGACCTTGACCTCCAGTTATCTCTCATGTAAAGGCCTCCCACTTGCCAGAGGACCCTTTGTCTGCAAACAAGCCAATCAAATCAACACATGCAAGCTCCTCTCTACTTCCGAAAAAGAAATCACCTTTCCCCAAGTTAGAACTTGAACCAATGGACCATTTTCCCTCACCATAACTATTTTAAAATTAATGGAACTTTGTTCACTGCTCCCAGCGTGTTCCCCCACTGTCACCTCCATCACATGCCTTATTTCCCAAGAGTTGTTCGAGTTTTGCTCCTTTCCGAGTAGGATCTTCTATGTACTGCTTGGGGAAAATTCCCTGAACATACTTAATAGGTTCACCCCATCTATGTCCACCCCACCTTAATTCTATGTCAGTCTTAGTATTTGTTAGGAAAATTAAAACCTGCTACGATGAAATCCTATTGCCCTTTCTCGTCTCCACAAGATGTCCACATATTTTTTTCCTCTAAATCCCGTTGACTCTTTGGGACCCTACAGCACAACCCGATAATGTCATCATCACTTTCTTATGCTTTAGCTCCACCCACAAAGCCTTACTGGATAATCCTTCAATTATTTTATTTCTGATCACGGCTGTGATACTCGTCTTAATAAAAAATGCATCTCGGCTCCCCTCCTTCCACCATTTCTGTTCTGCCGAGAGCACCTTCACCCTGGCACATTAAGCTGCCATTCCTGTCCCTACTTGAGGCATGTTTCTGAAATGGCAAAAATATCCCAGTCCCTTTTTTTTAGATTACTTTCTGTGTGGAAACAGGCACTTCGGCCCAACAAGTCCACACCAACCCGCCGCAGCACAACCCACCCAGACCCATTCCCCGGCATTTATCCATTCACCTAACACTATGGGCAATTTACCATGGCCAATTTACCTAACCTGCACATTTTTGGTCGGTGGGAGGAAACCGGAGCACACGGAGGAAACCCACACAGTCAGTCACCTGAGATGGAAATTGAACCCGGGTCTCTGAAACTGTGAGGCAGCAGTGCTAACCACTGTACCATCGTGCCGCCAATGTACCTTGCCCTGAGTTCATCAGCCTCACCGGAAACAGATGAAATTTTATCGAACAGGCTTTGAATACTCCCTGTCGTGTTCCAACCTGAGCTCTCTCTTCACTTTACTGTTTCTCATTGCTGTATCTCCTCCCAGCTCGCATTTGCCTCTCCCAGCCCGCGCCCCAGCCACTCTTGTTGAAATCCTCCCTTTTCGCACAAGCAAACGTCCCCTCCAAGATATTGGTACCCCTCCAATTCTGGTCCAAACCATTCCGCTTGAAAAGGTCATTCTTTTTTTCAGAGATGATCCAAATGGTCTGAAAATCTGAATCTCTGCCCCCTGCAACAATTCTTTAGCCACGCATTTATCAGCCACATTCTCCTATTCTTTCCCTCATTAGCACGTGTCATTGGAAGTAAACTGGAGATTGCCATCATCGTGGTCCTGGTTTTTAGCTTTGTTTCCTTAGCACTCTCTAATCACTTTGCAGGACTGCATCCCTATTTCTACCGATGTCATTTTTAGCAACGTGCACAATGACATCTGGCTGCTCACCGTGCCCCTCTTGAACGTTATGCAGCCACTCTGAGAAATCATGGACCCTGGTACGTGGCAGGTGACACACCATCCTAGATTCCCATTTGCAGCTACAGAATCTCTTGTCTACCCCTCGAACTATTGAGTCTTTACTTCTGAATTTATTCTGCTTACACAAACTGCTGGCAATGGGGTTCTTACCTGGAACAGTTGGACTTGGATTAATTACTTAGCTTCAGGCAGTAGGAAGATACCAATGAACCCTCATCACGAATCTTCCATGAGGTGTAAAGGCGAGCTTTGTTTTAGCTCGCACACGTTGCTATGATGAGGAATCGGGAAAGAGAGGGAGCAATAGACAGTACCTTCTCAGATAGGTGCCATTTTCCAATTTTAAATCAGCAATGTTATGAGACCACAAACTGGACCACGTGAGGTCTCCCTGAATATTTTCTGAACTATATGACTCCATCATATTCTCTACTCCATGCAAGTGCATCACTGCTGCTGTCGTACACCAAAACATTTCATTCACAAAAAATGGCCTTATTTGATTTGAAGGTGTGTTTATATGTGTTCATATGTGCCACCTTAAGTTAAAAAAATGTTTTCACAATATCTGCGTTACAATGAATGTGGTTAATTCTAAAACAAATCCAGAAGTTTCTGGATATGTTCAGAAGGTCTGGCGGCATGTATGAAGAGAACGCATAGGCAACCTTTTGGGTCCACTGACTTTTCCTCAGAAGATGTATTATCCTTAAATTTATGTCCAGTTTTATTCTCCACATAAGAGGAAATATCCATCAGGTGTTCGCCAACTGCACTCTTCTTAAGATCTTATATGTTCAATAAAATATCTCGTTTTCAAGCCTAAAGTTTTAATTTTTCATAAAATAATGCCTTTATCCCAAGAACGAATAAATAGAAACAGTTTGAAAAGTCCTGAGAATAATTTGGACTCTTTTGTTCAGTTTCAGGAATTATAACAACACACAATGCATCAGATGTGATTTCAGCAATGACATGTTCTAATGCAGAAAATAAATTGTTCGGATCATACACGATACCCCTTGCACCAAACAACATCATTCCATTTACATTCGAAATCGCTTGCTCAATGCTCAGAGTAACGTCATGTGCTTCATGTACCCAGACACGCAAATCCCTCGACACTATCGAGTTCTGCATGCTCATCCAGTTAAATAATTTTCCGTTGGTTTATCCTGTCTGCAAAGCACAAAGCTCCCAACAACAACTTTGTACTTTTCTTCGCGATAGTTTGCTCACTACTCTCCCCTGTCAGAATCACATTGCAGACATTTTGCATCCACTTGACAACTTATTGAATGACTATTCTGGTGTAAGAGCAAACTGAGCTCCAATCCAATACACCCCTTCATCCAAATGTTTAATCTCGTTGTAATTTGTTAATGAATTCACATCGATCCCGGAGGAATTTCACTAGTTACAGTTTTCCAAACTGAAAACGAGAAATTACCTCTACTCTTTATTTCCTGTCAGCTAACTAGGGCTCCCCTACTCCTATTTAACAGCCTATAAAGGTGACATGGCCTCCCTCCTGATCTGTGAAATTTACTCAAATGAATAAATACTTCATACTATTCGCGTGTAACTCAACAGAGGGGAAAAGTAGTCTTGTCCTGCCTCATTGTAACGATGCTGAGTGGCTGAATGGGATCTTCCTCTCACTTCTTAACACTCTCAAAGGGTGAACTGAGAGAAATCATATGAGATAAGTGCGGCATTTGGCCATTCGGCCTCTCGAGCCTGCTGTTGAAAAGGTCATAGCTGGTCTCATTGTGACTGAACAGGCTGTTCCTGTCTGTGCCCAATAAACATTGACTCTCCTGCCAATCAACGTTCAGTCCACGTCATCCTTGAATATCTTCAATGACCCAGTCTTCAATTTTACCTGGAAGTGACTACACCATAGAATACACAGTCCTAAGGAAGAACCTTTTCTCAACATTAATGAGACAGTTTAATTTTATATGTGTTAACCTCACAGCAAGTCACCTCCTCTTTGAGAAATAAGGGCACAGAAAATAGGAGTAGCTACGGACCATTCAGCCCCTCAAAAAAATCCCACAGTCACATTGACTGCTCACTAAAATATTTATCAAATTCAGCCCCGCTGCAGCCTCGGGTAAATATTCCTCATATTCTAAGGCCATGAAACATAGAAAATTGTAATTAGGTCATTTGGCCCATCAAATCTATTTTGCCATTCGATCATACCTGACATATTTCTCATCACAATTCTCCCGCTTTCTTACCATAACGCTTGATTCCCTTTTAAAACAACACTTATCTCTATCTCTCTGTCTATATGTCTATACATGTGCATGCGTGTGTGTGTGTGTGTTTCCGAGTACATCTGCTTAATGGCCGAAGACAGGATGGTCGTGGAGGGTCGCTTTTTTTTTGGACTGGAAGTCTGTGAGCAGCGATGTTCCACAGGCAAAAGTGTTGGTCCACTTTTGTTTGCCATTCACATGAATATTTTTGATGAGAATTACAGTCGACATGGTTTGCAAATTTATGGATGACATCAAGATCTATTGTACCATGGACATTTTTGTATAATATTTAACAATGTATGTTTACAAACGCATCATGATCAATTGAGACAACGAATCATACAGAAAGGAAACAGACTATTCTACTCGTCCGTGCTGATGAAATATTTTAAAATAATCCACTCCCATTTGCCAGCATTTGGCCCATTCTCCTCTAAACCATACCTATTCATATAACCGTCCAGACACCTTTTAAATGTTGTGATTGTATCTGCCTCGACCCTTTCCATTGACACCTCATTCCATACACACACTCGATCCTCTGCCTGAAAACGTTACCTCTCATGGCCCTTTTAAAGTTTTCTCCTCTCACCTTAAACAATGCTTTATAGTTTTGGACTCCGCTCCACTGTGAAATAAACATTGAGTGTTCAACCTTTTTAAAAAAAATCATCAACCTCAAAAGGTGCATCCTGGGCATAAATTCCGAAATGCAGTATTGACACCTCTTCCTCCTCGATCAGATCACAATTCTAATATCACTTTAATCAACTTCTTCAGCCATGTTATGAAGCACCTCTGTTGAATTTGAATTTTGACCTTCAGGCTCAGAATAGGGACACTACCAAAACTTCCTTCCTCATCTGCCTAATCCTCTCTTGGACCTACCTGCACAAGACACACCATGCTATGGGTCTGTGGGAAAATCAAGTTTGGAATTTGTAGGTCTTCTGGAGTGGGAAATTTATTTTGAAACTGAAGGAAGATTGAGAAGGAGTGGCAATATCACTCACTGGGCTGAGGTGTGGCAGATAGAGTTTAACTTTGATAAATGCGATATATTGCATTTTGGTAAAACAAACAAGGGGTTGGCTTACAGAATTAAAAGTAGTGCTTTGGTAGTGTTTAGAAAAGAGGGAGCCACGAGTGCAGGCATAAATCTTTGAAGTTTCTGGCACATATGGACAGGGTGTTTAACGTTACTTCTTGCTCTAAGTTTTGAGTGTAGAAGTTGGGAAGCCATTTTGAGATTGTGCAGGGCATTAGTCAATTCTCTTCTGGAGTACTATGTGCAGTTCTGGACGCTTTGTTATAGCAAATATATTATTAAACATGAAAGTTTTCAGATGAGAGTTACCAGGGTGTTGCGAGGAACACTTCACCTTCCGCCACTGGAAGCTACAGTAACACAACATGACCATTGAATTCACCAGTCTCCAAAATTTCAGTCCCAATCCAGATTCCAGATCGAACCCTCCGAAACAGATTCGCCTTGTAGAGTTGATTTCCCTGTCCATCTTCCCACCTATCCGCGCCTCATTTCCCAAAGATCTATCAATATCACCTCTGCCCTTCCCCCACGTTACACCCAACTTTCCCCATAACCACCCCACCACTTAATTCTCTCGCACCTCTCATCCCCTTCCCAGTCCTGAGGCTAGGGTCCTACCTGAAATAACTTACTGTGCCTTTTCCACTGCCACACTTCATTTACACTGAATTCTCCAGCATCTGCAGTCCCCATTGTCTATTTGATCTAATTCCCTGTTCACATATTCATGCCGTCTGTCTATAATAATCCCACATTGTCTTAAGCACTTTCTTAACTCAAATCATGCACGTTAAATGTTCTATCAATATTTTGTTGATGTTGTAATGCCTGATCAGTAGGTACAGGGTCTATCTTTCCATTTATAAACAGAGAAGCCGGTTTATTTTCTGATAAACCCCTGCCATTGCTCCCGTACACAAGATAGATTGAACAGTTAGAGACAATTTAACTACTAGCTCCAGCATTCCTTCCCCCAGTCACCCTCACTCATCCAATCCAGAATGTGTAAATTGTAATCATTATTTTGAAATTAATAAAGTAGTATTCAATTGAAAGAGGTGAACTATAGGTATTTGTTCAGGAACTGTGATTGATGTCAGTCTCCGTGGATCCTCAATGTACCAGTGGAGGATTTGGCTCAAGTATTAATTAGGGACTCGGTTCTGTGAGTTATAACATAGTATGAGTGGGAACATCACTGTCAGCCCTAACAGTGATCAGGAGCTCATGAGAGAGGGGAAGGAGAGATCAGAATCTGAGAACAATACACTGGAATGTTCCAACAATGCATCAGAATCTGGACACATAACATTGGCATGTTCCAACAATGAAGTAGAATGTGGGAACGATGCTCACACGTTTGCTCAGTGATTAACACTGCTGCCTCACAGCACCAGTGTCCCAGGTTCGATTCCAGCCGTGGGTGACTGTCTGTGTGGAGTTTGCACATTCTCCTCGTGTCTGCGTGGGTTTTCTCCGTTTTTCTCCCACAGTCCAAAGATGTGCAGGTCAGGTGAATCGGCCATGCTAATATGTCCATAGTGTTATGTCATTTAGTCAGAGGGAGTTGGGTCTGGGTGGGTTTCTCTTTAGAGGGACAGTTTGGACTTGTTGGACCGAAGAACGTGTTTCCACAATGCAGGTAATCCAATCTAATATACTGGACTGTTACAACAATAGGCAGGATTTTATCTGAGGGTCTTTAGCAGCTTTCTCGACCTTGGATCGCATTAGCATAGCGGGTCTATGAAGTACTGCTGGTTATTCAAGCTGATTATTATTCCATCTTCCCTTTAATTGGTACTCCTGGTAAGTCATTCTATCTGTCCATTACACCAGGTTAAACTGAATTGCGAGCATATTATACAAAATTTGGTAAGGTGGAAATCAATGTATTCAGTTCTAATAAAAATTCCTTACAAGTTATAACTTAACAATTACTCATCAAATGCGGGGAGGAACAAAAAGGTTCTCAACTCCATAACACTTTCTGTCTTGCACAGATTTACATCTCCACATCCCCGCCACTCACGAATCCTGTACGTGAATAATATGCCAGTCTCGTTCTCAGACTCAGTGGAACTTCTAAATAGGCCATTATTTGCGTATTTGTTAAATCCGGATAAAACTGTTTCAAATCTCTCCTAGCCAGGATTTTGTTACAAACTATTTGAACTTGAGATGTTTATATTTTTCTCTCCCCCGAATCAGTCAGACAGGAAGATATGGTCAAGTGATTGACTCATAATCTAGAGTCCCAGAGTAACACTCTGTTCTTGTCTTATGAAGGAATTTAAAGTAAATCCATCTGCTTGTCTCATACCCTTTAGAGAAGGAATGTTTCGATCTTCTCTGGTCAGGTCACCATGTCTTTGCAAAATCACAACAATGTGTTTTACTCATTATGGTCCCGTGGAACAGATGAACCAGCCATTCAGTTCAAGATAGGCATAACGTGATGGCCTGAAGAGGACTGCACACATCCTGTGAATGACGAACAAAAGTAAATGTAACTCTCTTCCTCTGCTTGTTTACTGCATTGATACAGCTCATTTCCGTTTAGCTAGGTGACCATTCCCTTTTTCAAATGCATTCTTTCTCATTGAGTCTCTTCCTGAGAATCATGTCCACCTCCATAAACACATCTGGCGCTGGCTTTACTGTTGCTGGTAAATAGACGTAAGGGAATTTTAAATTACACATCAGTTGCAGAGCATAGATATGAAATGGCCTTTTACATCACAATAAAGGAACTAAATCTGTTAAGTGAGGGAAACGCCTTATTGTGAGCAACTCTGAGAGTGTTTTTGAGGCTGTATTTAGGGTACTGTGGGCAGATTTCTTTCTGCTTCGTAAGGAATGATCTTGTCAGAGAGAGAGTCCAAAGGTGTTTCACCCGAAATATCCATGGGATGATGGCATCATGCGTAGTGAGCGAAGATTCATCTGTAGCGCTGTGAAAGAATGAGAGTTGAATGCATTGAAACTTGACTATGATGGACAATCATTCATTATGATCTGAACAGACAATGACAAGGTAGTAAATTCCATGGGTCTTATTACTCGGAATACATGATTCTGAATATGTAATTGTCTCTGAGGATACCATTCTCAGTTAAATACCGCCTTGATTTCAGGATCAATCCCGCTGACCGGAGCAGTTGCATTCATTTTTAAAAAAAATATAATTGCTGAAGTTGTCTGAGTTGGACGTGTTTTCTTCTCACAGAAGTTCGTGAATATCAGGAATTCTCTCGTCTAGAGTTCAGTGAGCTGGAACACTGAAAGTTTTTACAGAAGAGTTCGATAGAGTTTTGACCTGCTATCGAGTTGAATGTGTAATGAATTCGACATTAAAGAAGTGTTGATACCAGTAACTGGTCAGCCACGATCTTATTCAATAGCACAGCAAACATGACTGACGGTATTGCCCACTTCAATTTCTTACATTTCCATATTCTGTTGTTGGAAAGTTAGTTGTTGTAATTTTGCTTGACGTTCTGTTATTGCATGCTGCATTCAGAGAGAGCAAAACATTTTGCTAGCCATCTCTGGTTGCGGTATAAGGGTGTATTCACAGTGAATCTGTGTCGACAACATGACCAACAAAGAAAGCACAGGTTGCAGAGAGGAGAAACACTGTTAAGAGACCACAGGCCTGGATTCCCCAAGAACATTTTCCAAACTCAACAAACTGAGTGTGACAACCTTGAGAGACTGAATGGCATCCTTTATAATGGCAGACCAGGTATTCAGGACAGGTGAGTTCAATATGCTCCCGTGCAGGAGCTTGAGAAGTTGAATGGAGCATAACAACATTGGGCTGAGACGAGGAATGGATCATTAGACACTTTGCCACTGTTTGAGCAGGCAAAACCTCATGGCTGATCTTATCGTGGTCTCAAGGGCATTTTTCCATTTGTGAACCATTTTCCTTCATTCACTTATTTGTCAAATTTTGTACAAAATCAAACTTGAATAAATACAAACACCCATCGAAAATAGTGGGAACTTGAGCAAAGCGAAAATATTTAGGCATCTCAATACTTGAAGGCAACAGGCATTTATCTATCACTCTTGTTCCTACCCAATTAATTGTGCGACAGAATATCTTTTTTAAAGTATTCATGGAATATATGTGCTGTTGTTTCGGGCAACGTTTAGTCACCATGCCTAATTACACTGGAAGTTGTGGCGCTGAGCTGCCATCTTGGGATGTAACTACTGGGGGCAGAGAATTCCCATTAGTACAGCTCCATGAGAAATTCTCATTCGTGTTCTGAACAATGTTGAAGTGTCCATGTATCATTTTGCATTCTAACGTCTCTACTGGTTACAACAAATTTTAAGTGTAACGTTGCCATTTTCTCAAAAAATGTGAGACATAGAGACACGCATATATATACGCATACAAAAATGCACGTCTTAAGATAAACAGAATGAAGAAAGCTTTCCAGGTCTTATAGCAGTTGAAGTCATCTCAAATGGAAAAGTGGAAAAGTCTCAACTGCTATTCTGTCTCGGAAGTTATTCTACACACACTCGCTACTGGTATAAGACTTCTTTGAAATGTGATTTGGCTTAATTCCCTCTCCTTCTGGCAGTGGATAGATTCCCATGAATCCCTAGACAGGAATCTTCCACGTGTGGTAAAGATGACTGATTTTTTATTTCTGCTGTAACATTTTGCTGTCTGGAAAGAGAAAATAATGCAGAGAGAGCAATAAGCTGTTACTTAAGAACATAAAACCATAAGATGTAAGAGCAGAAATTAAGCCATTCAGCCCATCGAGTCTGCTCTGCTATTATGCCATGGGCGATAGGATTCTCAGTCCCATTCTCCCGCCTTCTGTCCGTAACACTGGATGCCCCTTGATACTCAGGAACCTTTCTCTCTCTTAAATATAGACAATTTCCAGGCGTTCACAGCCTTCTCTGGCAATGATTTTCACAGATTCATCAATCTTATGTTGAAGGGACTTCTTCTAATTTCCGTTCTATAACGTCTTCCTCTTACTCCACACCGGTCCCTTTGGGTCCTAGTCTCTCCAACTAATGGAAATACCTTCCCAAAATCCATCCTGTGCAGCCCATTCAGAATTCTGTGACTTGCAATTAGGTCCCCCCTCATACTTTGAAATCCATCCTGGGAACACTCAGAGCCTTCAAATGTTCCTCATATATTAAGTTTTTCATTCGTGGAAGCATTCAAGTGAGCCTCATCTTAACAAGCTCCAAGGCCA
The DNA here is from genome assembly GCF_037043375.1 of Chiloscyllium plagiosum. Taxonomy (NCBI): domain Eukaryota; kingdom Metazoa; phylum Chordata; class Chondrichthyes; order Orectolobiformes; family Hemiscylliidae; genus Chiloscyllium; species Chiloscyllium plagiosum. The sequence continues at coordinate 78,667,468 of NW_028270176.1, forward strand.
ACTCATCCTTCCTGAGATATGGGTTTCTAAACTGCCCACAATTTTCCAAACGCGGTCTGACCAGAGCGTTTTCACGCCTCTGGAATACATCTCTCAAAGTAAACGTCATCATTGCATTTGCCTTTCAACTTCTGATTTAACATGCAAGTTTACTTTGAGAGAATCGTGGACTCGAATTCCCAAGTCTCTTTGCACTTCTGACTTCTAAATTTTCTTCCCATTAAAAAAAGATTCCAAGCCTCTGTTCATTCTACCAAAGTGCATGACCTCACACTTTTCCACGTTGAACGCCATATGCCATTCGGTTGCACATCCTCGTAATAGAACGTAGAACATAGATCAATAGCACAGAACAGATCCTTCGGCCCACGATGTTGTGTCGACCATTTGTCCTAGCTTTAGCACCCATCCATGTACCTATCCAATTGCTGCTTCAAAGTCGCCAATGATTCTGACTCTGCCACTCCCACAGGCAGCGCATTCCATGCCCCCACCACTCTCTGGGTAAAGAACCTACCCCTGACATCTCCCCTATACCTTCCACCCTTCACCTTAAAATTATGTCCCCTTGTAATACTCTGTTGTACCTGGGGAAAAAGTTTCTGACTGTCTACTTTATCTATTCCTCTGATCGTCTTATAAACCTCTATCAAGTCATCCCCTCATCCTTCGCCGTTCCAATGAGAAAAGGCCTAGCACTCTCAACCTATCCTCGTACGACCTATTCTCCATTCCAGGCAACATCCTGGTAAGTCTTCTCTGCACCCTCTCCAAAGCTTCCACATCTTTCCTAAAATGAGGCGACCAGACCTGCACACAGTACTCCAAATGTGGCCTAACCAAAGTCCTGTACAGCTGCAACATCACTTCACGACTCTTGAATTCAATCCCTCTGCTAATGAACGCTAATACACCATAGGCCTTATTACAAGCTCTTTCCACCTGAGTGGCAACTTTCAAAGATCTATGCACATAGACCCCAAGATCCTTCTGCTCCTCCACCTTACTAAGAACCCTATCGTTAACCCTGTATTCTGCATTCTTATTTGTCTTTCCAAAATGAACAACCTCACACTTGACAGGGTTAATCTCCATCTGCCACTCCTCAGCCCAGCTCTGCATCATATCTAAGTCCCTTTACAGCCGACAACAGCCCTCCTCACTAGCCACAACTCCACCAACCTTCGTATCATCTACAAATTTACTGACCCACCCTTCGACTCCCTCATCCAAGTCATTAATAAAAATTACAAACAGCAGAGGACCCAGAACTGATCCCTGCGAAACTCCACTTGTAACTGGGCTTCAGGCTGAATATTTACCATCTACCACCATTCTCTGACTTCGACCGGTTCGCCAGTTTTCTATCCAACTGGTCAAACTTCCCTCTATCCCATGCCTCCTGACTTTTCTCCTAATCTATTCAAATGTTTCTAAACCTTCCCTACTTCTTCAATGTTTCCTGTCCTTTTACCTGTCTTCGTATGATCTTCGAACCTAGTCAGAATACCCACAGTTTCTTTATTTCGATGGTACGTTTTTCGCACATAAAAAGGGACAGACCTCGGGAGTCGGGTCCCGAGGAGAGAGGGCGGAGAAGAGCAAGGGCTGCCGGGTAGGTATGTTTTCCCCACTTAAAAGGGCACTAACTTCGGGAGTCAGACATCCATTTTAAAGAGAGCTGGTGGGTAGGTATTTTTTCCCACTTGAACGAGGGCCTACGTCGAGAGTCGTGCCAGTATTTTGAACAGAGTGGAAAGAAGAGAAGGCTTAGAGAAACGAGGGCTGCCGGGAAGTACTTTTTTTAAATGGGTAATGTCAGTACTTGTGTCGATGATGTTGTGGCAATAACGGAGACGACGGCTTCAAAGGGGCAGGAAATGTTGCGAGATGTGCCAGGGTTAAGAACATTTAAAAAGAGCATGGGGAGGGGTGGTAAAAGTTGAGGGGGTGTAGCATGGCTAATTAGAGACACATCACAGCTACAGAAACGAAGGTTGTCGAGGAAGGTCTGTCTACTAATCAGTATGGGTGCAAGTTATGAACAGAAAAACAGCAGACACGCCATTGGGGCATTCTACTGACTCCTTAATAGCATTAGGGAGACGGAAGAATCATGTCCGGCAGATTCTAGAAAGATGCACATGTCGCAGGGTAGTTGTTATGGGTGACTTCAAATTTCCCAATATTGACTTGAACTCTTAGTGCAGATGGTTTGGACAAAACCGTTTTTGTGAGGTGTTGTCAGCAGGGTTTCCTTACTCACTATGCCGACAAGCCGACGATGGGAGAGGCCATTTTTGATTTTGTGCTCAGCATTGAACCAGCAAGGGTGTCACACCTCGCGATGGCACAACACTTTCGTGGCAGTGATCATAACTGCCTCATATTTACCAAAGCTATGGAGAGGGAAAGGAGCAGTTACCATGGCAACATATTTAATTCGGGAAAAGGAAATTATGACCCTGTCAGACAGCAGTTGGGAAGTGCAGATTGGGAGCAATTGTCCCGCAGAAAGGGAACAATAGACATATGGAGAATGTTTAAGGAGCAGTTGTTACGAGTGATGCACAAAGTTGTTCCTCTGAGACAGTCAAGAATGCGAAAGATTAATTAGCATTTAATGACAAGAAGAGAGGAACTTTTCGTCAAAAGGAAGAAGACAGATTGTACAGTATTGAGGAAGCAAGGGTCAAGCACAGATTTAGAGGATTACCGGCTTGCAAGAAAGGAGCTCAGAAACGGATTGAGGATAGACATGAAGGGGCATTAAAAAATCTTTTGGGTAGGATTAGGGAGAACCAAAAGACATTTTGCTCATACGTGAGGAAAAGGAGAATGATCAGTGAGAAAGTAGGGATAGGGTAGGGAACTTTTGCGTTGAGTCTTAGGAGATAGGACAATGCTATATTGATTTTTTCGCTTCAGTTTTTACGAAAGAAAGGGACCTTGTTGTGAATGAGATTTTTGAGGAGCTGGGAAATAGGCTTGAACCAATCAAGATTGATGCCGTTGATGTGCTTGAAATTATAGTAAACATTATGATTGATAAGTCACCCAGGGCCAGAACAGATGTATCCTAGTTTGCTCCGGGAAGCGAGAAAGGAGCCTGCAAAGCTGCTGGTGCAGATCTTTGCTTCCTCACTCTCACAGAGGTTGTATCAGAAGGATTGGAAGGATGAGAATACTATTACTCTTTTTAAGAAGGGTAATATGGATACAAGATATAAGAATAACGATAGACCAGTCAGTCTTATATCTGTGATCAGCAAGGATTTGGAAAGAATTCTGAGGGACAGGATGTATGACTATTTGGGAACAAAAAGCACAGCGTGCTGAAAGACAGGAAGCATGGCTTTGTGAGGGTCAAGTCATGCCTCACAAATCTTTTTGAGCTGTTTGGGGTGGTGATGAGACATTTTGACGAAGGTCATGCAGTGTCTGCGGTGTATATGAACTTCGGTAAAGCATGGGATAAGGTTCTCCACGGTAGGTTCATTGATAAAGTCAGCAGGCATGGGATACAAGGAGATATGGATGTCTGTATTCAGATTTATATGGCTAACAGAAGGAAGAGAGTGTTTGTAGATGGAAGGTATTCTGACTGGAGGTCAGTGCTGAGTGCTGTTCCGCAGTACTCTGAGATTCGGCTTCTGCTCTTTGAAGTTTGTATAAACGAGTTGGTTGAGGAGGTTGAGGAGTAGGTTAGCACACTTGCCGATGACACAAAGGTAGGAAGTACCATTGATAGTACCGAGGGCTATTGCAGGCTGCCGTGCAACATATACTGGATGCAGAGCTGGTCAGAGAAATGGCAGATGGAGTTCAACCTGAATGAATGCAATGTGATGCATTTTGCAAGGTCGAAATTGAATGCTGAATGTAGGATTAAAGTCAGGCTTCTGGGCAGTGTGGAGGAACAGCTGGATCTTGACGTTCAAGTCCATACATCACTCAAAGTTACCACTGAAGTTGGTAGGGTTCGAAAGAAATAATATGGTGTTTTGGCTTTCATTAGCAGAGGGGTCGACTTTAAGAGCCGCAAAATTTTACTGCAAATCTACAAAGCCTTGGACACTTGGAATATTTTGTACATAACTGGTCACCCCTGTTATAGGAAAGTAACAGAGGCTGCAAAAAGGGTTTACCAGGATATCACCTGAACCGGAAGGCTTGTCTTACGATGAGAGGTTGACTGAGCTCGGATTTTTATCTTTGGAGAAAAGGAGGAAGACAGGTGAACTGATCGTCGTATACATTCTAGCTTCGATAGCCAGATTGACTGGCACGAGGGACAACATTTTTAAGGTATTAGGAGTAAGTAATAGACCATACATCAGATGTAGGGTCTTTATGCATTGTTGTGAATGCATGAAAGGGGTTCCCAGCAGTCGTGGTGGAAGCAGGGTCCTCATGGACATTTAAGGGAATGCTGGTCACGCATATGGACAGCAGTGAATTGAGGGGAGCGTAGGTCTGGTTATTTTATTTCAGGTTAGGAATAATCCTCGGGACAAAATCCTGGGCCGAAGTTCCTGTTCAGTTCTGATCTTTTCTATGTCCTAAGCTCTACAGATCATTAATGTATGAAGTGAAATGTTGTGCTTCCAATACTGAGCATTACAGAACACCACTTTTCACCAGCTGCCATCCTGAGAAGGATCCTTTTATTCCGACTCTCTGCTTTCTCCCAGACAGCCAGTTTTCAATCCATGCTCGCACCTTGACTCGAACAGAATCAGCCTTTATCGCACTCAGTAGCCTTCTTACGCACATTAGATTCTTTACAGTGTTAAAACAGGCCCTTCGGCCTAAACTATCCACACCGACCCTCCGATGACTAATCCACCAAGACCCATATCCCTCTGACAAATGCACCTAACTCTATGGGCAATTTAGCATGGTCAATGCACCTGACTTGCAGGAAACCGGAGTACCCGGAAGAAACCCACGCACAAGGTGCAAACTCCACACAAACAATCACCCAAGGCTGGACTCGAAACTGGGACTCTGGTGCTGTGAGGCAGCAGTGCTAATCATTGAGGCGCCGTGCTGCCTTTTCAGAAGTCCAGCTCGATAGCATCCATTTGCTGTCTTTGTTCGAAGGTGGTTGCACTTCCTCTCGTACAGATGTCAGACGTGACATCCCCTTGATGAAACAATACTGACTTTGCCCAATTTTACCATGAGATTTCACGTATTCAGAAATCTCATCCTTCACAATGGATTACGGGGCCTTACATGTGTCCAAGATTATGTTTAGCAGTTTGCAATTTTCTGTCTTTTAACTTTGTAAACTGAGGTGTCACGTTAGGGATTATCCAGTCCTCTGGGACACCCCCCACTCCCGATTCCAGGCATTGGAAAGATCAACAATAACGCCTTCACTGTTTCCTCAACCATCTCCATTCGAACTCTGGAATGTAGCCCATCTGGCCCAGATGATTTACCCAACTTCAGTCCATTCAGTTTTTTTTATCACCTTCTCCTTCCTGATGGCCACCATGCTCAGCTCAGTCCCCTCACTCTTTTGATTTTTTTTTGAATATTACTCATGTCTTCCACTGTGAAGACTGATGCGAAGTAATTGGTCAGTTCATCAATCATTTCCTTGTTCCCATTACTATTTCTCCTGCGTCATTTTCTAGCGATCCAATGACGAATTTAACCTCCATTGTGCCCTTTATATACCGAAATTCTTACAGTCTTCCTTGACACAACTGACTAGCTTATTCTAATATCTAATCTTCTCACTACTGTATATCAGGTCGATTGAACAGTATGCTGTAAGTAAAACTAGAGATTTGGCTATTTGGAATTTGGCATTGTGTTGTCAAAAGACCGAATGAAATACCTTGCTCTAAATGAGCTTAATGCAAATAGCGACGTCAATATCTTTTGATTTTACACGACGTCGGCATACAACATCGAATTTTTGAACTTTACAGTCAAACATCATGGAAGCCCGAAGGGAAGAGGGTCAAGCTGGTTACAGTGAATTGGAAAAGTACAATATGATGTTTAGTGATAGAGGAGCAATAGTTGCTATTTATGGAAATAGTGCAAATTCTGAAAAATAAGTACATATATCTAAGTAACAAACACCAAAGAAAGGGAAGGTGACTCAGTGATGGTTAACAAAAGAAAGCAAAGATTATGTTAACTCAAAGGAAGTGGCTTTAGAAGAATTCCAGATATAGTGGAAACTTCCAAATCCTGATAAATTTACGTTCCAGAAAAATGAGGACCAAGAAACTGTTAAGTACTATTTTAAAAAATATCATGAATTCAAACAAACAAGAAACACAGACTGCTTAAACCTACTATTTATTTACCAAAGAAAATGAAAACATGGTCAAATGTGGAAATGTGTAAGGGATAGGAGTTTTACTGTGGGGAACAAGGAAATGGCAGAAAAACTCAACAGTTACTTTGCATCTGTCTTCATGGAGTCACATCCAAGAAATCTCCGAGGGTTTGCAAATGGTCACATGTGACGTGTGGAACTAAACACACAAAGTTAATTAATGTTGTAACAAGATGGTACTTGAGTATGTAGCTAGATTGATCATTGCTAAGTCTGATGGACAAGATGTGTTTCATATCAAAATGTCCGAAAGAAAGCATTTTAGTTGATCTGTCGATGAGAGAGTTTTATTTTGCTGGAGAGCCTGCAGAGGACAAAAGCCATTGTAGATAACTGGAAAGTAATAAACATGATCCAACTATATACACAGGGAAGAAGAGATAATGTGGAGAACTGCAGACAACTTAAACTGACATCAGTAGAACATTTGAAATCCATTATATAGGGTGCGGTATTGTATATTTAGAACTTAACAGCGACATGGGAGAGAGACAGTACGATTTTCTGACAGAGGAATCATACTTGACAAAATTCTGGGTTGTTTGAAGTTGTTTCCTGCGGCATCGACAGTAGAGAAACAATGGAAGTGGTATACTTGGATTTTCAGAAGGCTTTCTGTTAGGACTCACATAGTGAGTTCGTAAATGCAATTACTTTGAAGGGCATTTTAAGGAATATATGGAAGTGGAAGTTAATGTTAGGTTGGCCTTCGTTTAAGGGTATCAGAATACAGATGTAAGGACATCATGAAGTAGTTGCATGAAGTGGTGGTGAGAAAGTACTGGAGTATTGTGTACAGTATTAGCGACTCAATCTCAGAAAGTGTATACAGACCAGAAAGAAAGTGCATTCTTCAGATTAGTCCCTCATATGGCAAGTTTTTCTGATGGGTTAACGTGTGCTGTGCTCTCTCCAGTTTCAAGGAAAGTGAATTGATTGCAGTGGCATTTAAGAAAATTACTGAGAATATAATAAGATAAAAATAAACAGAATCGTTGGCTGGCTGTCTACTCCACCTTTAAGGCAAATAATGGCAGGATAATGGACACACATTTTACACTACAATGAGGAGAAAATGTTTCACTTGGAGGGGACTGACTAATGCATTGACATGGAAAACCGCTGGCAGGCAAGACTAGTTGGAATCCCCAAACATTATACAAGTATGTCAAGTGGAACAAAATAACCAGGATCGAGGTAGGACCCATTAGTGACTTGCCAAGTTGCATCTAAACTCAACTTACTGGCAGGAGCCAGGGCTGCTGGTCAATGCCTGTTTGTGTGACTAGAGACTAGTGTTCGGTTATGTTCAACAGGGCTCATTGCTGTCTCGCTTATTATTTGAGTATTCATAGCTGATGTGAATGTGAAGTGGTGGGGGAGTGTGATAAGTATGTTTGTGTTCGATACAAAAACTGAACGGATGGTTCCCAGTGAGGAGGAAGGTCTTATTTTACAGGAAGATATAGATGGAATTGTCAGAAGCGTCGATCAGTGGCAGTGGCAGATAAATATGAGGTGATGCACTTTGGAAGTGGGCGATGATGGACTCCTTGAAGGCAGCACAAGAGGAAGTGAGAGGGTGCTTCTCCACAGATTCCTGAATGTGACTGGATATGACAATAGATGAGTTAAAAAGGATCATAGAAATCGCCTTTCTTTTTCATTCAGCCATAGACTATGAAAGCTATACAGCACTTTGGTTAGGCTAAGATGTAATAATGTGTTCAGTTCTGGGAAGCAGATTACAAGAAGGACGTGATTGCAATGGAGGGAGTGTAGAGGAGATTCACTACAATGTTCCCTGTGATGGAGCATATCAGCTGTGGAGAGAGGCTGGGTAAGCTCGGGATATTTCCCTTGGAGCAGAGAAAGTTGAGTGCGTAAATAATGCTGATGAAAGATTATGGGCGTCATGGACTGGGTGAAAATAAATCAACTGTTCATTTTAGTCAAAGGGTCAGCTTCCTTACAAGCTGAAAACAGGGAATGAAGACAAAGCAAATATCCGAACTATGAAACAACTCCTTCAGTTCTGCCTCAAAGTAAAATAAGTAAATTAATTCTTCCCGGCAATAGGAGAAAACCTAGTCTGATATGAAAAGGGAATAGAATGAAATTAGTAAATAAACTAATTTGGAGTGATTATTGTAAGTGAAAGTAATGGGCACAGCAAAAGTCAACATACATTTATGAAATGGGAAACATATCTAAGACACAACTTAATAGATAAATTATGGAGAAGCAATAGAGGCAATAAATTTCGATTTTCGGGTGGCGTTCTAAGCCTAGTGCTCAAGGAAAAGCACAGGAGGTGCGGGGTCATGTACGGACATGGTGATACAATGCGTGAGCTGACAGGAAACAGTGAGTTGGCATAAATGGATGTTCTTTAAGAGTGGAGGGCTCATGTGGCATCGCAAACATTTGTGCTTGGGCCCCAGTTATTCACAATACGCAATGAGGGATCTGGTTGAGGGAATCAAATGCAACTTTTTCATGTCTGCTCAAGGAACGAGGATTGGGAGTGGGTGGAGTGGATGTGAAAAAGCTGCAAGGCGATTGGGACAAGTGAACCGAAAGGGCAAATACACAGCAGATGAAGAGAAACGTGGATAGCTGTGACGTTGTATACCTTGGTGGGAGCAATAGAACAGCAGCATACCATTTGAAAAAGGATTGGTTGCGAAATGTTGATGTACAAAGAGACTGATGCTTCTTTCTTTTGAATACTTCTGCGCAGGCATCCGAGGTCCAAGCTCGCAGTGATTTCTGCATCCAGAATGCAATACTGGGAATGGCATTGATACGCTGACCAGTGTACATATACCAGCCATATGGAGAGCTGTAACACTGAAAAGGATCAGGACCTCCTTGTACACCAGACACTGGAAGCAATATTGTTGGAACATAAATCAGTTTGGAAGATAACTGAAGTGTTAACCTTCAGTTGAAGTGGATTTGAATGCAAGAAAAAGGATGTCTTACTGCAGTTGGATAGTGCCTCCATGAGACCTCATTTCGAACATTGTGCAGTATTGTGTGCAGTTTTCGTCTCTTTACCGAAGAAAGCACAAATCTAACATTGAGAGGCTGCAGCACAGGATGATCAGGCTGATCTCTGGAATGACAGCCTTGTTGTGGGAACAGAGTTTGGTTCGTCTGGGTCTGTATTCCAAGGTGTGTAGGAAAAAAGAGTGGAAACCTCAGTGAAATATGTAAAACGCTGACAGAAAGAGACAGATTGAAATCAGTGCTGATAATTCCCCTGCTCTAATGTAAGTTGCCAATATACTAGGTGCACTTAGGCCATTCGGCATTCAGTTGAGAACCAAAGTCTAAAATCACAAACTGGTGAAGGTTTGGGATTTTCTCACGCGTAAACCTGTGGAAGCGAAGGCACTGAATAAACATAAGGTTTTCTATATGAAGGTTATGGGAAGAGAGCAGGAATCTGGTGAGGAGAAAGAGGATAAGCCACGATGATGTTGAATGGAGTGCAAAACCGATGGACGAAAGGGACAAGTGCTGTCAATATTATACATTTTCTCTTTATAATTGCGTTATGGAGTGTTTAGGCTGTGTAGAAAAAAAAAGTACACTGAACGGATATTCGGCCATGAACTTGAAAGGCGGAGGATCAATGGGTTGAATGGTGTATTCCTTTCTTGAAGTTTCTGTGCAGACTGTGAGAAAGCTTTGAGAAAATTGTTCACAAGCTCTCAGATGTTAGAATGCCGATCTCTGCAGGGTCAACGGGACACTGTTTCCCATTCCCCTATCTGATACCAATGCTGTACAAGGTGTTCTGTCAGCTCTTTATCCTTTAAGACATCAAAATAGTTTGATGCAGTTGCGCGTCTTGCTTGGCTGTTTGAGAGTTTCACATGCCCATGTGTCTGGAGTCAATTTTCGGCCCGATTAGGAAAGCAAGGGAAATTTGCTTCCTGAAAGCACCTTGGGGAAATTGGTGGATACATTTGACTAGAGCTTCAAGGTCCCGATTACTGACACTGAATTTTAGATCTCGATTTTTTTTTTAATTGATGTTAACTTCGTCCAGCTGCCAGAGCAGAAACCTGGTTTGGATTAGTAATCCGGTGACGTTTCTACGGAAGCTGCATCTCCACATGGGTACTTACTGGAAACCACATTGGGCAGGATATTTCTGTGCTGCTTGACAGCTCTGTCAAAAGGAACTCCTATCAATTTGACCATGGTGATGAGACTGACGGTGAAGTATTTGGTCAGATTGTGATTATTCTGCTCTGAGGGAACGGGACATAATTTTGCATTGCCATGTAGATGTCAGAGTTGAAGCTGAAATGAAAAAGTTTCCCCAGGACACGGCTTGTTGTGCAGCACAAGTTTTCAGTCCTATCGCAGGAATGGTGTCAGGTGCCATTGCCTTTATCGTATCTATTGTGTTCAGCAGTTCCTTCATGTCACGTGCAGTGAATCGAATTGTTTGAAAACTGGCATCTGTAAATCTGTGGACATGTTGACGAGGATGGGGATGGTGCAGATCCTAAAACGTTGTCTCTTACACTGATGTACAGAGTTGTTCCATTAATTAGGATGGCGATATTTGTGGAGGCTTCCCCCTCATTCAGTTGTTGAATAGCCCATCACCATTTATGACTGGATGTGGCGTCACTGCAGAGATTAGATAGGATCTGTTAGTCTTGAAATCATTTCGCCCTCTCTTTTCAGTTGTTGGTCCTGCTGTTTGGAATGCAAACAGTCAAATGCGGTAACTTCAAAGGGTTCTCATCGGTTTTAAGTGCATATGGTTGTAACTCTGGCATGTTCACGCAGACTCGTCACTGAACCACAGATCAGGTGAATGTAATGATAGACGGAGGGAGTATCCCTGGCATAATGTTACAGGTTGTGTTTGAATAAATTTCTGATTCTGCTATTGCTGTGGACAACAGCACCACATGATTATACTGTTTGAGCTGTAATTTCTGCAAGAAAGTTATGCTGCCTGTCCCACAATCTACACCGAGACCTGTTCACCCAAAAGCCATGTAGTCAGTGACATACTCTGGTTTCTGATGTAGTTACATTTCCATTTTAACATTCTCACTCTGTTACGGACTATGCACAGTTTCACGCCTCCAATGTGTCACATACTTCTGAACATGTTAACAAATTGATCCGAATCTTTTCCCTTCCACTAGGGCCATCTTCTGTGTTAAATTTTAATGTTTTTTTTACTGCGGTTTCTTTCTCTGACCATGATTGACAGATTATTAGTATCAGTGATGTCAGCCCTAAGTTGTATGAGAATCAATGAATTTTTGTACCTTGTGTAATTGTTCATCTCCCGGTGTATAGAATTCCTTGTTAGACTGGGCGTTTGAGCAAAATCGACAAACGCCTTTGAAACTTGTTCAAAAACAGAAATTGATGGAGAAACTCAGCTGCTCTGGCAGCATCTGTGGAGTGAAAACAGACATAATGCTTTAGTTGAGTGAGCATTATTCGAAGCTCCGAGTTTGTCCAGCAAGTTTCGTTTCTGTTTCGGATTTCCAAGATCCAGAGTTTGTTACTTTTTCGAAAATGTCTCCTTGCCGTTCCATCTCTGGATCAACCCATTGTGTCTGGCAGTATCTGTGGAGACAGGAAACAAACTTAGCATGTCTAGTCGAACGTGATACTCCTTCAGAGCTGAAAAACATTGGTAAAAAGGGCTTTTTAATAGCTTTAGAATGGACGAGGAGGGGTGATGGGAAACAAAGTATGTGGAGCATGGGCTTTTAATTGTGGCGAAAGGGAAACCGGGAGGACGAGAAAGTGTTCTGGCTGTAACAGATGTTCCTTGTTTTGAGGTGTTTTATGCGTTGGAGATGAATTACTCAAATTATAGGAGCTGCAATTATTGTTTTATATGCTGTTGCATTCTTTTGGAACTTTGGACGAAAAAAAAAGTCGAAACTACAGCACTTTTAAAAGGAAGATGAACAGACAAAGGAAGCACATGGTGAGGACAGTGCAGGAGAGAGACAAGACGAAACTGACACAGCAGTGAACTTGCACAGCGAGGCCATTGTTTTTTGAATTTATGGCTGGACATCGCAGTGTGTCTGAGAAAATTAACAAACATTGAAATTCACAACTAATCTTGGAGAAACCTGTTTGGGAGGGGTTACAACACAGAAACAAGTACGTGAATATTTAAGCGTGGCTTTACAGTACGTTTTCAGTAGTGAGTAGAGTGAGTTCTTTCTTCATTATATGCTTTGTTGAGGTATATCTCTTGATGAAACTTAAAATATAAAATATACGTATGAATTTAACCCGGAGCAGTGCTTTGTGGAGGAATACGACAGTGTCATTTTCTGGGTCTGTCAATTGTGAATGATCAAAGATGGCTTTTAGTAGAGTGATATGCTGTTCTTGTCGGATAAGCGAGTTAACAGAGAGTTTCCTGGTTACTGCGAATTATGTCTGCACTAAATGACGTTGGTTACGAATCCTACCAGATAGAATGGATTAGTTGGAAAGACAGTTAGAGGCAATGGGGAATTTACAAGAGCAAAGGGATGTGATGGATGGCGGTTATAGGAAGTGGGAAAAGTCGCAGATACTGTCGCATAGATGGGCTGACTCCAGGAAAGTTAACAGAGGTATGTAGTTAGTGCAGGAGTCTTCTGTGGCTATCTCCATTTCAAAAATGAGAGCTGATTTGGAAAATGTAGTGGGTGATGTATACCCAGGGAAACGCAGCAAAACAGCCAAGTTGTTGGCATAGTGACTGGTTATAATGCAATAAGTGTTACGTCGGGTTCCAAGAGATGGACAGTGTTAGGGGACTCTCTAGTATAAGGTACAGACAGACGTTTCTGTGGCCGGCAGCGAAAAATCAGAATGGTGTGTTCCTTCCCTGGTGCCAGGATCAAGGAAATCTCAGAGAGGGTGCAGAATGTTCTCAAGGTGGGGAGATGCCAGCAGGAGGTCATTGCACACATTGGAACCAACGTCATAGGAAGGGCAAAAGTTGATATTCTGAAGAGAGAATACAGACAGGGCAACAGGATTTTAAATGGAGGTCTTCGACAGTAGTAATATCTGGATTACTCCCATTGCGACGAACTAGTGAGGGCAGGAATGAGAGAAAAGAGTAGATGAATGCCTGGCAGAGGCGCTGGAGCATTGGAGAAGTATTCACATTTTTGGACCATTGGAAGCTCTTTGTTGGTAGAAGTGAACTGTACAAGGAGGACGGATTCCACCTAAGCTGGAAGTGGACTAATCTATAGGCAGGGAGATTTGCTAGAGTTGCTCAGGCGGATTTAAAATGCTAAGGTCTTGGATTGGGACCCAGGGAGATAATGAAGAAAGAGGTCATATGAGACTCGTACAGTTGAGAGCAGAAGCGACTCAAACAGTCAGGACAGGCAGGGACAAAGCAGAGAACAAGTTAGGACTGATAAATTAAACTGCATTTATTTCAATGCAAGGGGCGGAGAAGTGCAGGAAATGAATTCAGAGCATGGCAAGGAACGTGGGACTGCGGTATCATAGCAATCACAGAAACATGGCTCAGAGATTAACTGGACCAGGAGCATAATGTTCCAGGATACAAATGTTGCAGAAAGTATAGAGAGGAGAAAGAGTAGGGGGAGAGGCGTGTTTGGTAAGGGGTACAACTGTACTGAGGGAGGATAATCCCATGAATGTTGTTTGGGTTTAACTGAGAAATAAGAAAGAAATAATCACCTTATTGGGATTGTATTATAGACCACCTAACAGTCAGAGGTAAATTGAGAAACACATCTGCAGAGACATCTCAGTTATCTGTAAGAATAACAGGGTGTTTATGGCTGGGGATTTTAACTTTCCAAACATGGACTGGTACTGTTGTAATGTTAATAGTTTAAATGGAGAGGATATTGTTCATGGTGTACAAGAATTTTTTCTGATTCAGTACACAATTGCAACATTTAAGAGGCATAGTCGGGGGAGCATAGTCATGGAAAAGGATATACCAGATCTAAAAGTTGAAGATCTAAATTGGATGAAGTCTAATTTTGACGTGTTAGGGAAGAACTTTCAAACGATGATTGTGGCAGATATTCGCAGGTAAAGCGACGGATGGAAAATGGGAAGTCTTCAGAATTGAGATAACGAGGATCCAGAGAAGGTATGTTCCTGGTAGGATGAAAGGAAAGGCTTGTAGGCATAAGGAATGCTGATTGACTAAATACAATGAGTATTTGGTTCTGAAAGTGAAGGAAAAATATGCCAAGTATCGACAGGATAGATCGAGTGAATCCTTAGATTATAAAGGCTGTAGAGGGAATACTTAAGGGGGAAACCAGGACGGCAAACAGGGGACACGAGATAGCTTTGGAAAATAGAGTTAAGGAGAACGCAAATGTTGTTTTCACAAATACATGAAGGAAAAAAGGGTAACGAGGTAAAGCATAGGACCCCTCAACGATGAGAAAGGCAGCCTTTGTGTGGAGTTGCAGTAAATGGAGGAGATATTAAACGTGTAAGTTCCATCAGTATTTACTACGGAGAAACACATGGAAGATACAGAACGTCGATAGTCACATGTTGAAAAATGTCCATATTACAGCGGAGGAAGCTTTCGATATCTTGAAACGTATAAAAGAACAAAGAAACGTGATCAGATGTACCCTCGAACTCTGTGTTAATCTGGGGAAGTGATTGCTGGGCCTGAGATGTTTGTATCATCGATAGTCACAGTTGATGTGATGGAAGACTGGAGGTTGACTATCATAGTGGGACTGTTTAAGAAAGGTTGTAAACACAAGCCACGGAAATATAGACCAGTGAGCCTGTCGGTGGTGGTGGACAAGTATTTGGAGGGAATCCTAAGGGAGCGGATATACATGGATTTGGAAAGGCCAGGACTGATTAGGAATAGTCAACTTGAAGAAGTAGCAAAGAAGGCTGAAGAGGGCAGGGCGGTAGGTGTGTGATCTATGTGGACTTCAGTAAGGCATTCAACTAGATTCCCCATGGGACAATGGCTCGCAGGGTTAGATCTCATGACTTACAGGGAGACCAAGCCATTTGGATACAGAGCTGACTCAAAGGTAGAAGACAGAGGGTGTTGATGAAGTGTTGTTTTTCAGACTGGAGATGTGATCAGTGCAACAAGGATCGGTGCTGGGTCAAGGCTTTTCATCATTTATATATACGATGTGGATGTGAGCATAACAGGGAAAGTCAGCATGTTTGCAGATGACATCAAAATTGGAGCGGTAGTGGATAGTGAAGAAAATTATCTCAGATTATAACACGATTTTGATCAGGTGGGCCAATGGCCTGAAACGTGGCAGATGGAGTTTAATATAGAAAAATGCATGGTGCTGCATTTTGGGAGAACAAATCTTAGAACACTTAATGATACGGTCCTCGGGAGTGTTGCTATACAAAGAGTCCTTGGAGTGCAGCTTCATTGCTCCTTGAAAGTGGAGTCGCAGGTAGATAGGATAATGAAGAGGCTTTGCTTTGCTTTCCTTTGCTGAGTAGATAACTCAGAACAGGAGTTGGAATGTCATGTTCCAGCTGTACAAGTCATCGGTTAGGCCACTGTTGAAATATTTTGTGCAATTCTGGTCTTCTTCCTATCGGAAAGATGTTCTGAAACTTGAAAGGGTTCAGCAATGATTTACAAAGATGTTGCCAGGGTTGGATGATTTGTGATATAGAGATAAGTTGAACAAGCTGGAGCTGTTTTCTCTGGAGCGTCGGAGGCTGAGGGGTGCTCTTCTAGGCATGTATAAAATCATGAGAGACATGGATAGGGCAAATGGACAATGTGTTTTCCCTGGGGTGGGCGATTCCAGAACTATAGGACATAGGATTAAGGTGTGAGGGGAAGATATAAAAGAGATCTAAAGGGCAATGGTTTCACACAGAGAGTGGTTCGTGATGGAAAAGCTGCCAGAGGAAGTGATGGTGGTTAATACAACTGCAACATTTAAAAGGCATCTGGATGGGTATATGAATGGGAAGGGGTTGGACGGATATGGGCCTTGTGCTGGCAGGTGGAACTAGTTTGGAATGGCGCATATGGTCGGCAAGCACAACTTGGACCAAAGGACAGTTTACATGTTATACATCTCTATGACTATCTGGCTGTATGGAACAGATTAAATTGAGTGTAAGTTAAGTCGTGAATGAAGGAAATGGGCACTGGGATAAATGTGAGTAGGCACTAATTGGTGCAAGATAAATAAGATTCAAAAAGGATAATGTCATCGGAAACCAGAAGGGAGGAATTATGAGTAATGGAGAACATTCATAATGACACCAGGCTGTGATGTTTTGAAATTGAATATTAGCTGCTGCAGGCTCTAACGTACCAAAGTATACATTGACGGGTTACTCGAGCTTGGTTTGAGATTCATTGGAACATTCCAGCAGCACACGACCAAAATGTTAACATGAGAGCAAGATAGGTTATTGAAATGGGAAGCAATGAGAATGTCAGTGTTATAGTTACAGACGGAGTGCAAATGCTCCTTAAAGCAGTCTCTGTTTGTTCCTACCAATGTAAAAGAAACTGCGTTTTGAGCAGCTTTGCCAGCAGACTGGATTAAAAGAGTTCGTGAAACTGCTGCTTTATCGAAACAGTGTCTGTCGGGTTGCATCAAGAAATGAAGAACGAGTCAATTATCTAGTGTCATTACTCCTTAACAACAGTTTCAAATTTCCAGGCCACCTATGACATCCGGTCTTCTGCATCCCTCTCGCATTAAACAGGGGCTTTATATGTGCCCGTCCACTGGAACCCGTCCTGATTCCCGTAATTTCCCGAAAATCACCAGCAATGCGTCCACAAGCTGCTCATCTATCTCCTTAGAACTAGGGCAGTCATCTGGCCTGGGTGATGTATCCATGTTGAGAACGTTCATGTTGCTCAGCACCTTCTCCTCAGTGAGGGTCACTACACTCATCTCTGCCTTCAGACTCCTTTTAACTTTTGGCAGGCTGCTAGAATCTTCCTCCGTGAAGAATGATGCAAAGCATCAATTCAATTCCGCTGCCATTCCATTGTTCCCATGAAGTACTCCAGCCCCAATTTTCAGCAGCCTATTTTTAATTCCCTCCACCTTCCCTTCCCTGTTATTTATCGAAAAACCTCTTGCAATCTTCTGTTATATTATTAAGAAAATGATCACCTACTTCATCTTCTCCTCCTTATTCTTTTTATTTGTTACCCTCCACTGGCATATAACGGCTTCCTATTCCTCTGTATTCCCAACAAAAATCACCACATTGTATGGTCTAGCATTTTGTAAATTGTTTCCCCAGACTGCCATTAACATCCACGTTTATCTTGTCCTCCCGTTAGTATGTTTCTTCTTCCTTGGCATGAATTTAAGCTGTGCATCCGAATTATCTCCAGAATCCCATGCCATTGCTCCGTCATAATCTTTCATGCTTGGCTCCCCTTCCAATTTGCTGTGGCCAACTTCTCCCTCTCGTATTTTGTAGTTACGTTGCTAAATAATAATCACGTCACACCCAAAAGCGAGCAATAGATATTAACTGAGAGAGGCAGTTTTGAGGGATTGGACACCGAGAGCCATTCAGTATTAATTAACTCGGAGCGAACACGGAATATAAGCGAAAAGGAAACTCATAAATATAATGAAAACAAACTTATCCACAGAAGTAGGTTGTCTTCCCGACTTGTTTTGGTAATTTCAAAGTACTGTGATCCTTTGTACAGTGTATGTATAATAGAGTAATATGTTCAACCGCTGGACCTTAAGCAACAACTGATATCTTCAATAATATGACATAGAATATCGAACAATACAGCACATTACAGGTCCTTCAGCCCTCGGAGTTGCGCCAAACTGTGAAACCGATCCGAAGCCCATCGAACATACACTATTCCATTTCCATCCATATGCTTTTCCAATAAACAGTTAAATGCTCTTCAACCTGGCAAGTCGATTACTGTTGCACGCATAGCATTCCACGGCCTTACTTCTCACTGAGTAAAGAACCTACCTTTGACTTCATTTCTATATCTATCACCCCTCAGTTTAAATCCATGTCCCCTCATACTAAACAGTTGTTGACAAAACCCAGCAGGAAAATATAGTGGATTAATTGAAATAGGTTAGGAAGTAGGAATTTATAATACACATACTGATAAATGTGAGAGACTAGAAAAGGGAAACCCAGAAAGGGGAGCGCAAAACCTCAGCTGAGGACGAATGAATCTTTTAATGTTTTATATATTTTGTATATCACACGCAAAATATTTTATTAACAATGCTTCCGTTGTTCATTCTGAAGGTCTTCTACACATTTGAACAATCTTATCAATCATCACAAACATTGATTAAACAGTCCATATTAAATCATTTTTCTGCATCCCATTTGAAATTACCCTGTTTAGTTTCCACTGGCCACTCCCCATCATTTCTTCTAAATGTGCTGTTTCTTTCTCTGTGTTTCATTTTATTCTGTCTATCAAGAAGATATTGGTGACTGGGTGATATCACTTTACTCCGCTCCAGTATTCCTATTCTTTTCTGGTCTTTTAACAATGACACATACATTCTGTCGCTGACCGTTTAATCCCAAAGAAGATGGAAATTTTAAATGCAACGTTTACTTTTGGGCTAAGGCCAGTATATCAGAAAAAAAGAAAAGACTTTTAAACTGTGGAATAAGATATTTGCAGCTTTACAAACCAAGTACTGAAGTGCATTGTGTTAAAGAGTCAATGTTCACTTATTAAAGCAGTGAAAGAGAAGTTCAGAGAAATCTGCACTTACTTTGAGGGTTCAGGGCGGTTGTGCCCAGAGACAGTATTTTAGATTGACAGCTGTTGTGATAGAGCAGATTTCAGTGTAGTAGCAACCTCTCCATTGGCTCTTAGGAATGTGGTTGCGTTGAGAAATTTCATACTTTATCCAGGATTGATGGATTGATTGATGCCACGTGTACCTGAATATAGTTAAAGACTTTGCGAGCCGGATGGGCAGATCACACTAAATATGGACAGATTAGAGGGAGAAACTACACTTTCACAGAGTAAGCCGCACAGGTGACACCGCAACATGATCAACCCGAACAATATAAAATTATTTGAAGTTAGCGAGTGCATTCCTCACTCTAATACGGATGTCTAATATTTATTGTGCCTCTGCGAGCCTCATGGCTACTGAGACAGACGTACTTGCTCTGAATTAACTCTCCCCACAGTAATGTGCACTTGGTATGTATCATCCTGCGTTTACTGTCAAGTTGTTCACAATCTCAGACAACAGACACAAGACCTTCCAGCTGAAACAGTTAGCTATACCCACCTGCTTCTGACTTCCATAGAGAGCAGCACTTTATCTTCTCGGAAATGGAAGATGCCTCCTTGTGACTTCACACAACATAACTTTGAACAGTAGATCACAGTGCAGGTCCTGCAGGCTTCGATATTACGATGTGCTGTAAAACGACTCTGAAGCCCATAGAACCGCCACTATTCTATTTTCATGCATACATTTATCCAAAGACCATTTAAATTGCCTTAAGGTTTGCCAGTCTACGGCTGTTGAGGCAGGATCGTCCACTTCTGCACTACACTCTGAGTGAGGAAACAACCTCTGACATCTGTCCTGTATCTATCAGCCGTCAATTATAAGCGAGGCCCCCTCGTAATAGCCGTCACCACTCGAGGAAAATATCATCTCACTGTCCACCCGATAAAACACTCTTATTATTTTATATGTCTCCATAAAGTCACCTCTCAACCGTCTTCTCTTGAACGAAAAGAACCTCAATCCCCTTGTCATTTCTCCTTTCCATACCAAGCAATGTTCTAGTAAATCACCTCCAAACCCTTGCAAAGGTTTGCACATGGTTACTGTAATGCAGTGACCAGAACTGTGCGTAACGCACCAAGTGTCGCTGCACCAATGTTTTGTACATGCAGCATGACCTCATGGATCCGAAACTCAATCGTTCTACTAATAAAACCTAACACACCATATGTCTTCTTAACAACTCTATTAATCTGGGTGGCATCTTTCAAGGATTAGACTAGATTCCCTACAATGTGGAAACAGGCCCAACAAGTCCACACCGACCCTCTGAAGTGTAATCCACCCAGCCCTATTTCCCTCTGACTAATACACCTAACACTATGGGAAATTTAGCATGGACAATTCACCTGATATGCACATCTTTGGATTGTGAGGATGAAACCAGAGTACCCGGAGGAAACCCACGCAGACACGGGGACAATGTGCAGACTGCACACAGATAGTTGCACGAGTTGGAAATCGGATCTGGGACCCTGGTGTTGTGAGGCAGCAGTGCTAACCATTGAGTCACTGTGTCGCCCCAAATCTATGTACGTGGACGAGGTCTCTCTGTTCATCAATACGACCAAGAATCTCATCATTAACCCAATGCTCTGCATTCCTGTAACTCCTTCCAAAGTGAATCACCTCACACTTGTCCGCATTTTACTCCATTTGCCACCTCTCAGCCCAGTTCTGCATCTTATCTATGTCCCTCTGTAACACACAGCGTCACTGGGCACTATCCACAACTGTGTGGTCCTTCGTGTTATTTGCAAATTTACAAAACCGCTCTGCGATATTTTCATCCTGGCTTTTATAAAATGACAAACAGCAGCGGTCCCAAAACTGATCCTTTCTGTGCACCACTAGTAACTGAACTCCAGGATGAACATTTCTGATCAACAACCATCTTCCGTCTTCTTTCAGCTAGCCAATTTCTTATACACACCACTAAATCACTCTCGATCCCATGACTCCGCATTTTGTGCAATAGCCTACTGTATGGAATCTTATGACCCGCCTTAGAGAAATCCCCATACACCACATCAATCGCTTTACCCTCAACATCTCAAATAACACAATAACGTTTGTGAGACACGACCTACGCTTCATAAAAAAGTATTAACTATCCCTAATCAACTTTTGCCTTTCTAGATGACACTTCATCATGTGTCTTAGAAACTTTTTCCAACATTTTGCCCACAACCGAAATAAGGTTCACTGGTCTGTTACTACCCAGGCTCTTTCTACTCCCCTTCTTGAACAAGGCAACAATACGTGCAATCCTCCACACTTCCGGAACTATTCCTACAGACAATTACATAAAGATCAAAGCGAAAGCCTCTGCAATCGCTCCCAACCTTACCAATGAAGCGACGATAAATCCAAATTCGGTCCAGGGGACATTCACACTTCCCAAAATTGCTACCATCTCCTCCTTGGGAACATCAATCTCATCTCATCTACAAGCCAGTATTGCAATACTCCCCTCGACAACATTATATTTTTTACAATGGGAATACTGACGAAAGATATTTATTTAATGCTTCCCCTATCTCTTTTGACTCCAAGGACAACTTCTCACAACAACCCTTGATTGCCCCTAATTTTACTCTGGTTGTTCCTGATACAGCTATCAAAAGGTTGGTGCTTTCCTTGATCCTACTCACCACGACCTCTCGTGCCTACTCCTGGCTCTCCTTAGCTACCTCTTTCGGTCTTTCCTGGCTAACGTGTAACTCTCACGCGCCCTAACTGAGCATTCACGCCTCATCCTAACATAAGCCTTGGTGACAAGAGCTTGAACTTATTTCGTAAACCACAGCGCCCTCATTCAATAACTTCCTCCCTGCCTGACAGGTACATACGTATCAAAGACACGCAGTAGCTGCATCTTTAATACGTTCCACATTTCATGTGCACAACCCCGCAGTTTATTTCCCGATACCATGCATCCTAACTCTTGCCTCATAGCATCATAACTGCCTTTCCCCGAGTTCTAACTCTTGCTGTGCAGTATCTACATTGTTAAACTAAACATCGCCGAATTGTGCACAATGTCATTCAAGTGCTCAGCTATCTCAAAATCAATTGGCTTCCCTCCTCAATGCTCGAACACCAGGATAACATCCCACCTACGTACCATGAGCAATGTTGGCACTACGAACAATGTGGAACAGTCTTTCTGTACAGATTCTACTCCATTTGCAATGAAAGTTCCCTGGCCGCTAATCTCTCAGAATGTTGTCTTGATGATTTTCGTTCCCTCCTTGATTGGAGAACTGTATTTAAGAATCTGCGTTTGAATTTTCATTTTAGCCAATGGGAGTTTTTATGGGGTGTTACTTTATTGAAACATTTCATTCGTAATACTTACTGTATCCATTATTATGTTAAAATTTCCAATAGAGTTATGTTATTCTATAACCGTATTTGTTGGTTAGTATTTTATTTAGAGTGGTTTTTTTTTTAAAGAATAAGTTGTGCTTTGCTGAACCCCTTCATCAGGAATGAGGCTTTTGGGCATAGTGCCTGAAAGAAAAGTCGGAGGGGAGCATGGGTGGAAGATTGCTGAGAGTACGATGGATTGATAAAGGTGGGGGAGAAGGTGGAAGGTCGGTAGATAGGCCCCCGTCCATCAGCTCCACTCTCCTCTAGGACCTATCACCTTCTCCCCCCCGCTTCATCTAACTATTGCATTCCCAGATAAATTTCCCTCAGGCCCACCCCGCCTCCAGGTTACCTCTCAGTCCCCCGGACCACACGCCTCATTCCTCTTGAAAGGAGTATGCCAGAAATGTCGATTGTCCTGTTCCTTGGTTGCTGCATGTCGTGTTGTACTTTCCCTGCACTACAATCTCCACTTCAACCAGTCATTCTAATTTAATTTATTCACGTTTGCCAGCATTTCGTAATTATTCCTCCTATTCATGTATTTATTCAGATTCACTTTAAATATGCAATTGAATCCGTCCTCACCATTTCCTCTCACAGCACTTTCCACCAACTCACGACTCTCTGTATGAAACAGTTGTCGCTAAGTTCCCTCATAAAACTTTCCGTTCTCACCTTCAACCTGCGGTTTGGACTCATATGGTTGTTGGACGCCCCTACTTTGGAAAACAGGATGTTTTCATGATTTATAATGTCACCATTCAGCCTCCGATATTTCAGGGGCATAAACCTTTGCGTATTCAACTTTCCCTGTACCTCAAAACCTCCAGTCATGGAACATTCTTGTGAATCCTTTCTGCACACAGTCAAAAATAACAACATCCTTACTTTAGTAGAGCAAACCGAATTGTGTACAGTATTCTTAAAGTGGGTTCACCAAAGTCCTGTACAGGCGTAACATGCAACCATCAACTCTTATACTCAATGCTCTGACACTTCAGGGTAAATGTGCCAAACGCGTTCATCACGACCCTGTCTACCTGCGACTCGACCTAAAAGGAGCTATGCGCCTGCAGACCAATTCTCTTCATACAGCGACATTCTCCAGAATCTTACCTTCAACCGATAATTCCTACCCTGATTTACCTTTCTAAAGTGAAAAAAAACCTTACATTTATCCAAATTGATCTTCATCTCCCTCTCCTTGTCCCGTTGACCCATCTGATTATCGTACCGTTCTACTCTTCTTCACTGTCTATCTGTCTCTGTCTTAAAGGCAGAACTGTGTCTGTGGCTCTGCATACCTGTCCGTGTGTATGTGCGCACCAGTGTGGTTCTGCTTAATGGCAGGAGAAAGGGGATGGTCATGGTGGTACTGTGTCGCTTTTCGGACTGTAGACCTGTGACCAACGGAATTCAACAGGATCTTTGCTGCATCAACCTTTGTTTGTCATCTATATCAACGATTGAAGTGAAAATATTGAAGGTACGATTAATAAGTTTGCAGATGACACCGAGAGTGGTTATAAAGTGGACATTGAAGAAGGTTATTCAAAATTACTAAGCGTCCTTGATCAATTGGATCAACGAGTCATTCGGATGTACAGCACAGTAATAGACCCTTCATTTCAATTGGTTAATGCCTGCCAGATATCCAAAATCAATCTGCATCCATTTTCCAATATTTGACCTATATCTCTCTAAATCCTCTTCTCCGTACATCCATCCCATTGCATTTTCAACTCTTTAATCCCCATAGTGCGGAAACAGACATTAAGCTCACAAAACCCACATGAACCCTTGAAAGAGCATGCCACCAAGACCATAACTCTGCATTTCCCATGAGTAATGCGCCAAACTTACATATCATTGAACACTACGCGTTATTTACAGTTGCCAATCCACCTAACTTACACACTTGTGCACTGTTGGGGGAAGGAAACCAGAGTCCATGGCAGACACATAGGAGAACGTGCAAATGCCACACGGACAGTTGCCCGAGTCTGAGATCGAACCCAGTTGTCTAGCGCTGTGAGATAGCAGTGCGAACAAATGTGCCACTGTTCTGCAATTGTACCAGCCTCCACCACTTTCCCTGATGGCCCATTGCATACATGCACTACGGCGGCCTGTGTGAGAAAATTGCTCCTTCGGTTGTTTTCAATATTACCCCGATCACTTCAAACTTATGTTTTGGAACTCTAATCCATGGTGCAAAAGAACATTGACTATTCACCCTAACTATAACGTTTATGAAGTTATAAACCCCACAGAACGTGAAGATTTGACTCCAATCAGCACCAATGGCTGTACCTTCAGTCTTCCTGGGCATGTTATTCTGAAATTTCAGTACCGACACCTCTTTCTTCTCCAAAAGACAAATTCTAAAACCATCGTAATCAACGTGTTCAGATCTACAATAAAATATCTCTGTGGGATTTGAAACTGGACCTTTGGGCCCAGAGTTAGGGGTACTACCACCACTTGACAATGGCTCTTAAAGCTGCAACATTATTCTCTTGTGTGCTTATTCAGCAAACTGTTCAGACATGCTGCTGGCATACCTATAGGCAGGACTTGAACCAAACCTTCTGGTCCAGAGTGAGGAACTCTATCGCACATGTTCAGGAAAATGAATCGAATCCAGAGATCTGGCTCAGAGGCAGGGGCACTACCAATTACACAAGGCCAAACCATGTCCAGATTTTGAGATACGTTCTTAACGTCAGCTTTTAAATGGACTCTTTAAATTCTTGATCAATTTACGGAAATACGCAGTGAAAAGAATTACATTGCTGAACAAATGCAAGGTGTTTGCCTCAACTGCTGGATGTTCAGTGTCTGTGCTCTGCCATAGAAATAAACTATTATCATCTGCAATTGCTTGGCTCTGATTTCCATCTTAAATGGTTGTGATCTGTAGACTGCCATATTAATGAATGAAATCCTGCAGACACACACTGCACCACATAGGATCTCGAATAGACATTAAAGTTGAGAACTAGAGGCAAAGGAAGAGAACCATTTCTGACTTCAAACACCGATTACTATTTTCAGTCTCTGACGTTTGACTGTCCTCTTCCGAAAATAATCCAAAAATGCGGAAGTTGCTGCAATCAATAATGTGATTGGTGGAGCATGAGCCTTGTGTGGAGGTAGTTGCTGTAACATATATACAGTGAGTGTGAGGGAACAGAGAGAATACCGTGACACTTACTCTGGCAGATGATTTATTGATGGAGGCAGAAGGTTCTTGATGCTTTTCCTCAATGGCTGGACATTTCTTCAGATCTCAGATACTGCACCGATTTGGGTGGTGAGCTCAGATCATGTTCGATAGTCTTTTGGTATTGACACCACTAGGAGGAGAATGTTCCTCCCCTGTACTAGCCCATTCACCAGGACAACTGTCATGAAATCGTGGTGCAATTGCCCGTTATTCACCATGCTCAGGGTAAACGGAACAGGCAGCTCCAAACTGAGGAGGCTCAAACGTGTTGCTTTTAAAGCTAGAATACCTTGGAAATAGATAGTGACATTTGAAAAGATTCTGTGTCACAGAGAAGGGACTGCTAGCGATCTTTAAACGTATAAATTTGGATAAATCCCCAGGACGCAATTGGATATACCCCAGAACTATGTGGGGAGTGAGGGAAGTGATTGTTGGCTTCCTTGCTGAGATGGTTGTTTCATTGATAGCCACACGGGAGTTTCCAAAAGACTAATATGGTGCCACTATTTAAAGTAGTTAAGGAAAAAAAAAACAAAGTACTCTGGACTGGTAAGGCTGATGTCAGTGTTGGGCACTTTGTTGAACGGGATTCTGAGGCACAGTATTTAAATTCATTTTGAATGGTAAGGACTCCACAGAGGTACTCAGTATGGCTTTGTGCATGGGAAGTTCCTGATGATCGAAAGACCTCTCTCTTGCTCCGCGG
Source organism: Chiloscyllium plagiosum (assembly GCF_037043375.1). Classification (NCBI taxonomy): domain Eukaryota; kingdom Metazoa; phylum Chordata; class Chondrichthyes; order Orectolobiformes; family Hemiscylliidae; genus Chiloscyllium; species Chiloscyllium plagiosum. The sequence continues at coordinate 78,693,981 of NW_028270176.1, forward strand.
ATTCTGCCTGAAACGCTGTACTTTTCCAGCACCACACTTTTCGACTCTAACTCTCCAGCAATTGTTGCCCTCAACATCTCCTTTTCTTTTGAAGAAATAACCAAGATGATTGATTTTGACAGAGAGATGGGTGTTGTTGGTATGGACGTCAGTAAGACGTTGGATTAGGTTCTTCTTTTTGTAAGCAACGTTAGCAAAGTTAAATCACATGGAATTCATGGAAAAACGAGCAATTTGGATACAAAATTGGCTCAAATGTGAGAGACGGAGGGTGGCGTTGGAGAGTTGCTTTTTTGAACTGGCAGGCTGTGACCAGTAGTGTGCCACAAGGATCGGTGCTGGATCATCATTTATATAAGTGGCTTGGATATGAACATAGCAATGATAGTTGGTAAGTTTGCACATGACACCAAAAATTGGAGGTATATTGGACAGTGAAGAAGGTTACCTCAGAGTACAATGGTATCTTGTTCAGATGGGCCACTGGGCCGAGGATTGGCAGACGATAATTAATCCAGATGAATGTGAGGTGCTGCATTTTGGAGAGGCAAATCAGAACAAGACTTATACGCTTCATGATAAAGTCCCGGGAAGTGTTCCTGAACTAAGACCTTGGAGTGCAGGTATATAGGTCATTGAGAGTAGAATGGCAGATAGATAGATTAGTGAAGAAGACGTTTGGTATGTTTTACGTTATTGGTCAGAGTACTGAGCATAGAATTAGGAGGCCATTTTGCATTTGTACAGACACTGGTTCGAATATTTTTTCGAATATTTTATGCGAATCTGATCTCTGTCCAAACGGGAGAATGTTGTGAATCTTGAAAGGGTTCAGAAAATATTTACAAGGAAGTTGCCAGGCTAAGAGGTCTTGAACTAAAGCGAGAGGGTGAATAGGCTCGAGCTGTTTTCCCTGGAAATTGAAGGGCATAAATGTTTTCAATTGCCAAGGTCTATCCCCCAAAACTAGAAATCATAGATTTAAGGTGAGAGTCAAAATATTTCAAAGTAACCTAAGGAGCAACTTTTCACGCAGAGGGTCGTGCGTGTCTGGAATGAGCTGCCAGAGGAGGTGGTGGAGGCTCGCACAATTTCAACATTTACAGCATTTAGATGGGTATATAAATAAGAACGATTTAGTGTGTTATGGTCCAAATGTTTGCAAATCGGACTCTAGTAATTCAGGATATCTAGTTGGCACGGATGAGTTGGACTGAAGGGACTGCTTCCGTGCTGTACATGTTGGTGACTCTATGACTCTGTCTGAACTCACTCCAATATCCCATTAATTTGTCATTCCCGGAAATACCAGCGTATATTGTTAGATGCTATCGAAATGTCTTCATTTCAGCATTCTTAAATCGCTCAACACATTCTTCCATGACACTGTCTCTCAATCTGTCCCTTTGCTTTTCTCCCAAACTCCTCCCATATTTTGGTATTTATATAGGTTCCCCCTGCATCCAGTTTTAATGTAAATAATTATCCTGAATCTTTCCCTGGCCTTCAGTGTTGCACACCCCAGAGAATCAGATTCAATCTTTATAAGCTGAGAATGAACTTTCAAAAATCATAGCTTGCGTTTCTTTTGGCTTCTCGATATCCTGTTCTGTGTTTCATGTTCAACAGTGCGGTTTCAGCATATTTGGGTCACGTCTTTCTAAATGGTTGTGTGCCTGCCCACTGAATGCCTGGCTTAATCACTCTCGACTGATTATGTGGTCAGTGACATGAGGAATTTACTCGACTGATATTGATTCAGGCCAGATTTCTAACTTTGTGTTGAATGGAGTTCGACATAATTCTCGTTTGGAACTGTCGTGGAAATACTGGGAATGTTGCCTGGAGATGATGCTTTAGCCTGCTGTGGACATTCAAGAAAACCATTGGTTTTAGTGACCCAGTCTGGATGAGTCATGGTGACTGAGTCTGCAGCAAGTCAAACAAATGGTGCAGAGGATGCAGAGAGGTGAATCTCTGGAAAATAGAAAGAGGCATCACAATCAGATTAGCCGTGGTCTTACTGAATGGCGGAACAGTATTTAGTGACCAACTAATGCAACTCACAAAAATATTTCAGATTTCAACAATCAATCCAAATGCCCTTCTCTCCCAATGTTCCATACTGGTGAGGAGTGAGTCACCTTCGCCTGTTCCTGAGTAACAGGATCCTGGGGCCTCACCAGCCTCCAGAATTTCCTGTGTCCCAGATTCGAGCACGTGAATGACAGCCTCCTGCTCCTGTGCTACAGGTTTTTTTTTCAAAATGGATGTTCTTTTCCTGTTTTTTTTTTAACAGGCTCCAATAACTCTTTGCTCTCCTCCTGCTCCTGTGGAATGGAATTGAGGGATTGACTGACCTCTTCACATCCCTTCCAGCTTCTATTGTTCTATTCTTTCTCCTGTTTCTATACAAAAATTCCTCCAAATCTGAGTGATTTATTTGTGCTGTTCTTCTCTGTAGTTAATTGGACAGGCAGTCTGAGAGGCCGTGCTTTTGTACGACAGAAAAGGGAATCCATATGTCTAAAAGGTGCAAGGGGTTGGATGGCCTTCTCTCCTTCCTGTATAACATAGGTGAGAGACTGAATGGTCTCCCTCTTTCCTACGTTAACAAAGGCTGGATAGTCTCTTCCTCTCTCTGTATAACAGATATGAGAGGCTGAATGGCCTCCTCCTGACCCCATATCACTGTCGAGATGCTACATGTTTGCTTCATTTCGCTCTGTAGCAGAGCCGTCAGTTTGAATTGCGCCGCCCGTCACTCTGTAGTTACAGCATCTGGGTCTGCAACAGGAACAACAAATGAAGCAGAGGCTGCAGCGAGGGGAAGTTCAGAGTCAACAAAATGAGTGTATGTGGGAAAAGAGATCTGCCTTGTTCACGTTGGGTTTTCCAAGACCATCTTCCAAATTTTTACTTAACCCAGGGGCAGAGTGTAAGGGACACTGATTAAACAAGGAGCTGGTCACAGAACGGTGTCACCGCCTTCAGCAATTTAACACCAGGAAGAATACGGTACTGCCAGTAGCTGTTAGGGCACATTTTCATTCAGGTTCAATGACGCAGAACCTCCGACGCAGCAGTTGGTGTATCCATTATCTCCCAGTATGCTGATATCAATGTCACCATTCGGTGACAGAGATTATATATGGTGGATGAGGTGAATACAATGAAGTCTCCCCAAGCAGACAGCTGCCGGGTCTGTCCTTGGTTTCCAAGCATAGTGGTATTCCCGATGGTGGACATGTCCGTATGAGTTCCCATGTCAATGAGAAGAGGTAAAAATGCTGATGGAGCACTTAGTCCATTTCTGTTACACGGTCCCCATGCATAGCACATCATGTTGGTGAATACCCACTGTCTTAAAAGCAAACGCAACCTCTTTATTTAGATGAGGTTAGCCATTCACATTGTCTTCGGGGTCTCCACGTATAAAGAAAGGATAGCCTCTGTCCATTTACATAATAGTTTGCCTTTGTCTAACGCTGGCCAATTTGAATTACACAAATTTATCCACGTTAATTTCCATTGCTAAATGCTGGCACATTCTCACAAACTATCCTATCAAGAAAGATCTTCCACCTTTACTGCAAAGTAATTTCCAACTAATGTCATTGTCATCTGAAAATTTGGCGATATTATTTTATATCTCATCAAACTACTAATAACGTGCATTGTGAATAGTTGAGACCTAAGAACTGAAATTTATGGCACCTCACGCATTTTGCCAACAGAAAATGCCCTTGTTATACTATCTCACTGCATTTTGTTCGTTCACCAACGCTCTATTCAAGCTCATCAATTACTGCTAAACTCATGTTGTCTGAACTTCCTGCTTAGGCTTCATAGAAACACTATATCAAATGCCTTCTGGAAGACCATCTCCAGGATTTTCATTATAACGTGTTTGTCATATCTTTAAATAATTCAAGCAAACAATTCAAGAACAATTTCTCTTTCATAAAACTCCTGTGTGGAATTTGCACATTCTCCCCATGTCTGCATGGGTTTCATCCGGGTGCTCCGGTTTCCTCCCACAATCCAAAGTTGTGTAGGGTAGGTGAACTGGCCATGCCAAATTGCTCAAAGCTTTCAGGGGTGTGTATGTGAAATGCATTAGTTACAGAAAAAATGTAAAGTAATTGGTTCAGGGAATGAGTCATTAAAGGACCTCTTCGGAGGGTCGCTGTGGTATTGTTGGACCGAAGGGCCTGTTTCCACACTGTAGGGATTCTATTCTAAAACCATATTGACTCTAATGGATTTTAGTTTTATGTTGCAAATGCACCGTTACTAATTCCTCAATGATGGATCCTAACAATTTGACTTCCAACAGATTTTTTTAATTACATTTTGTTGTCCAGTGATTGTGCTTATTTTAATTCACAACTTTCTATAACCTCTATGTTCTCTGTTCATTCCTGTGTAAAGTGCAAAAGGCTCTCAGAGATCTGATCCAATTGCTGAAATTAAGGCATAGTGCCTGAGTGGACTTATCAATCAACTGGTGTACAAAATCGATGTCTGACGTCTTCCTGGTTTTCCCACGTTAACGCCTCATTGGGCGGAATTTCCTCCTCCTGCTGATGTGTCAGACGCTTGAGGGTATATGGAAGATTTCTGTTGCTATGTCACTGCTTGAGGGGCTGATGTGTCTCATTGTGTTCCTCCATAAAAGGTTGGACCTGCTGAATGGCCTTCTCCTGCATCTGAGATGGTATTTAGGGAGCAATTGATCGCTGTGAGCTGATTTATCTCCTCCTTTCTCATAAAACGTCTCAGATAGTTTGCGCCCTTCTCCAATTCCTATGCTAAATCCTCGATGAGTTGAATGGTCTCCTCTTATCCCAATGTGCCAATCTCCAGTCTCTCTGTGGCCAATTCCAGGTCCTGTGTTCCAGACTTGAGGAGGCTGAATGTACTGATCCTGTTGCTATGTAACAGGATACTGGTGTTGCATGGCTTATTTTATGTCCAGTTTAATAGGCTCGCAGAGCTGATTTGACTCCTCCTCTATCTGTACATCAGGCTGCAGGCGCTGAATAGAATCGTCCTGTTCTGGTGTAACAGGGTCAAAGGCATGAATACTCTTCTGTTTCCTAACAGGCTGGAGAAGTGGATTGGATTCCTCCATTTGCTGTGCATTTGGCGTCTGTTGCTGACTCCTTCCGATCTTCCAGGTTAAAATAAGATCATCTTGCATTCTTGTAAGCTCCAATGGTTATTGGATCAATCTGATAATCATTGCCTTAACACCTCCAGTGGAGGAATCATTTGAGGGAACCCTCTCTGAGCAGCTTCCAATGTCGCAATATCCTTTCTTCAGTGAGGAGACTAAATCTGTGCACATTACTCCAGATGTGTTCTCACTAAGATTCTATACAGAAGGAGCAACACGTTGCCAGTCTGCTGTAATGTTTCCACCAATGTTAATGTAGTCTCAGCTGTCAAGGGGGATGCAGAGCACTATTGAAAGATAATTGTCCTTCTGTACTCCACAAGCTTAACAGGAGATCTGAGGAAAATTTCACAATGACGCAGGAGTGACAGCATATATGTTGTGCAGAGTTGATCTCAACTTTGAATTTCCCATGAACCCCCCCCCCCCCCCCCCCCCCCGAGTCCACACCACTCAGATTCCACAGAACCAGGTGAAGTGGAGCTCAGGAACAGCAAGGAGAATCTAACCTTGATGGTGGTTATACATTTCAAAATCAAAACTGCAACACAAATGTGGGCATGTTATAAGACAGGAAAATAGCTATACACGTTTGTGGGTATTGCAGTAATAACGGACTGTTTCAACTTATATCTAAGTGAATGCTAATATTGGAAAATTGATTTAATGAGTGCGAATGAGTTGGTTTGCTATAAAGAGACTGAGCTGGCATTTTTTTACAACTGCGCAGACCTCCGAGATCTATGCATATCAGTGGGTCCTGAAGGCAGAAGTCAATACGGGAATGGCATTGGCACGTTGACCAGTGTACATAGACCCAACAAGTGGGTAGCTGTAACATTGAGAACGATCTGGATCGCCTTGTAGACCAGTCACTGAAAGTAATATTGCAGGTAAAGAAAGTAGTTATGAAGAAAAATGGTGTGTTGACCTTCATTTCAGTGGGATTTCAGTCCAGGGGTAAGGGTGTCTTACTGAAGCTGTACAAGACCTTGTTCAGACTCATTTGGAACATTGTGCAGTATTGTGTGCATCTTTTGGTCTCCTTACCTAATAAAGGACAAACCCGACTTTGAGGAAGTGCTGCGAAGGATGACCAGACTGATCTCTGGATTTGCCAGGCTTGTTGTATGAGCACAGTTTAGGTCAGCAAGATCTGTATTCAATGGGGTTTAGAAAAAATGAGTGGAGGTCTCAGTGAAACATATAAGACTATGACTGAGTGAGACACATTGGAAGTGGGGATGATCATTCCGCTGGCTTCGGCATCTGAAGCAATTGGCTATCTTATGAGGTACACGCAGGCCACTCTGCATTGAGATGAGAATAAATGTGTGCACTTAGAGACTGGTGAAGCTGGGGAATTATTTCGCACATAAGGCTGTGAAAGCAAAGGCACTGAAGAAAAGTAACGATTTCTGGATACGAAAGAATAGGGAGAGAAAGCATATGGTGTGCAGATAGATGGTAAGCAATCATTATTTTGAATGGAGGAACAAATCGATGGATCGAAAGGACTGTTGAAGTTAACATATTTTTTCCAATGTTTAGTGACATTTATTGATATGCCCATTGTGTGGGAGAGGTGCATTAAGGAGATGTTCAGCGTTGAACTAAAATGAAGAGACTCAATGTGATTAAAGGCCAACTCATTTCCCGAAGTTTCTGCGCAGTTTCTCGGAAAGCTCTATCAATATTGTCACAAGCTCTCAGCTGTTATGAAGGATGTCTCTTCAGAGTCGACAGGATTGTGTTTTCCATTCCCTTTTCCAAAACCAAGGTTGGGTTTGGGGTTCTATCCAGTTTCATCCTTTAGGTCCTCGGAACTATTTGATACTGTTGACTGTCTTGCTTGACATTTCAGAGACCATTTAACGTTTATCCCATGTCTGTTTGTCTGAAGTCACTTTGAGGTCAAACGTGGAAAGCACGAGAGATTTGCCCGTTCTCATTCATATGCCTATTCAATGACGTTTTAAAATGCCCTTAATATTTGTGAGTCTACTACTGTCGTAGGCAATGCATTCCACTGGCCAACTAATCTCTGAGTAAAGAAATTACGTCTGACATCTGTCCTATACCTATCGCCTCCGTATTAAAGCTATGCCCCCTTGTGCTACCATCGCAGTCTGAGGAAAGAAGATTCTATATAACTCTCTGATTATCTTATATGTCTCAATTAAACCATCTCTCAAACTTCCTCTCTCAAACAAAAACAGCCGCAAGTCTCTCAGCCATTCCTCATAAGACCTTCCTTCCATACCGGGCGACATGCCAGTAAGTATCCTCTGAAGCATTTCCAAATCTTCCACATCCGTGCTATAATGCGGTGACCAGAACTGTACGCTATACTCGAAGCGCAGCTGCACCAGAGTTTTGTACAGCTCCAGCAGATCTCATGGTTCCGAACCTCAATCCTTCTGCTACTAAAAGCTGACAAAACATGCCTTCTTAACAAACTTATCGATCTATTTGCCAACTTTCAAGGATCTATGTACCTGGACATCGAGATCTCTCTGTTCATCTACACTATCAAGAATCTTACCATTTGCCCAGTACTCTGCACTCCTTTCAAAGTGAATCGCATCACACTTTTCCGCATTAAACTCCATTTCTCACCCCTCAGCCCAGCTTTTCAGCTTCTCGATGCCACTCTGTAAACTACAAAATCCTTTGGCAAAATCCACAACTCTACCGACCTTCGTGCCACCCGCAAATATACTAATCTATACTTCTATGCCCTCATGAAGATCATTTAGAAAACTGACAAACAGCAGTGGCCCCAAAACAGATCTTTGCGGTACCCCAATAGTAACTGAAATCCAGAATGAATACTTCCCATCAAATACCACCCTCTGTCGTCTTCTTTCAAAAAGCCAATTTATGATCCAAACCGCTAAATCACTCTCAGTTTAGTGGTCAATGCACTGCTATTGTCTACTTCTCTCACGTGCTGGACAGATATGTAGTTCACGTTAATAGATAAATGCAATGTTGTCGTCTGCAAAGCTCCCCGTGATGGACAGATATCGAACCCGGGTTTATTCATCAATGGACTGGCGTAGTCTGCACAGTTTTCCACACTCGACAATTGCTGGTTTGGACATAGCCAAAATGATCTTCACAGTCCTCTTCTGAGCAGATACCTCCTCTGGGTTAATGGCTGTCTATGATGGTTTGAGAATGTGATATAACTAACCATTTCCGTTGCTCTGGCGTTGCCTTTATTTTGAGTTGTCATTCTTGTGATTGAACCCTCTGTCACTCACTCCATTCATGTTGCAGCTTGCTCATGCACAGTAGATCATGTTGGTGAATATCCACTGTCAGGGCAGCAGCCATAGCCTCGTCATTCAGAAGCAATCTGCTATTCCCGTCGTCTTCCTATCTCATTGTCTCGGATCCGTGTCTCGGATATAGGATGCTCCCTTGGTAATCTGCACAAAGCACCCTCACCCGCCCCACTCCCCATCTCTAACCAACCACATCAAAATATCTCGTGTGCACTGATATCAATGGGGCTACTGGGAACATCGGGAGCAGACTATCACTTCCAATGTCAGAACGTGTCAGATTGCAACCTCCAGATCACACTGTATCACTACGTCCTGCAATGTCTCTCCATTTATGTAACATGCAACCTTTTATTCTTGGAGAAAAAAAAATACACGTTCAGGTTACTCATGTATATTCCAGCTGCCAAATTGTTGTCCATTGCTTATCGAAGGTGAGATTCTCCCCCTCGTCTTGATTACTGAATTTCTGCCGAATTGCCGTTAGAGTACATTTGTTCAGTTTATCGAAAACATTGATATTTGTTGCAAGTAGTTGAGACATCAGCACTGGGCACTGTGTCACTGCAATCTTTATTTTGTGTAAAACGGATGAAGACTTATTTATCCCTTATATATCACTGACCCCGGGTCAATAACCAGTTCTTCCCGTGTTCCTGTGTAGCAGCCTCAAAAGGTTGAATGTGCCCTTTCATTTCCAGTGTAACAGACATGAGAAATTCAAAGCTGTTCCAGTTATTGAGTCACAGCTTCGAATGGCCCAATGGATTATTTCTGCTACTGTTTAAAACTCTTGATGGACTGAATAATCTGCTTCAGTATAGGTGTAGCTGTGACCTGTGCTGAACATTTTGGCATCATTGGTGATCAGCTCACTTTTGACTTTACGACCGAGGGAAGGCAATTGATGTTGCAGCTACTGATGGCCTACAGTGCCTCATGGATGCCCAGTTTCCATTTGTTTAGTCTTTTAGAAGCATGTCCTACTTTACAGGAGGTAGTGCCACATAACACATTGGGCAGTATATTTAATATGAGTTTCAGAATTTCCCGCCACCACGACTGTGTTCTGACTGCTCCTACAGATACTGTTATGGACAGATCCATCTCTGACAAGTAGTTTGGTGGAAGATTCCCTCTTGCTGGTTTCCCCATCATTTCCTACAGTCTGGCTGCTGTGGATTTGAGGCCTCGCTCTTCTCAGTTAGTGGTGGAGTTGTGGAGACACTAATGATGATGGGCATCAAAATCCTACACCCAGAGTAGGTTCAGTGTCCTTGTCACCCTCAGTGCTTTCTCCAGTTCGTTTCCAATATCGAGAGGAACTGAATTATCAACAATGGGTGGTTTGGAGTGCAGTCAATGTCCATCATCAGGCAATTTCCATGATCATCCCTGACTTGTCACCATGAGATTTCCCTTGTTCTGGAATTAATGCTGGCGATTTCCAGTTTCACTCCTCCCCTGACTGCATCCCAAGGTGCCCTCCACAACCTTGTGCCTTTGTACCGTCAGTGGGGCAGTATATACCCGGGAATGTTTATAGGGATTCATGAAACATTATCCATCAGGCCTGATTCTGTGAGTTTGACGATATCAACGTGTTCGCTGATTGGATCAATATGAGAAATATAGGTGATAATGAAGCAGGGCATAATGAGTTAAAAGCTGAATGAAAGTTACTCTATTTAATGTGTTTTGTATTCTCGAAACAGATTGAGGCATTCAGTGCATACATTGCGGGATATGGGTATGAATCAATGGCATTAAAGAGACGTGGCTACCGACCGACAAATTTTGGGAACTCATTAACCAGAACATCTTATATCTGGGAGTATTAAACAGAACTGAGAAAGATGTGAAGGCATTTCGAAATAAGGGATAGCGTCTGTATGATCATAAACGAGGATCTCACATAAAATGATTAAGATATTGTCTTAACCATATTGTTTTTGTTCGAAAGTGCCAGGTGAGTTGATTTTGGGGAGAGATTCCCACGGTGACGCTGAGTGCATTCCATAAAACGGAATAGGCAGAACGGCCTTTGTGATGTGGGTATATATTACTCCATAAACTGACATTCCTCGGAATTTTCTATACCCGACATTCCATAACTGAAATTGCCGGGAACTCTCTGTACCCAAATTCCATGACTGACTTTCCCAGGAACATTCTTTAACTGACTTCTCCAGAACATTCCATACACAAAATTCTATAATTGGCATTCCCCCGAAACATTCTGCACCCAACTTTCGATAACTGACGTTCCCTGAAGCATTCTACAATCGACATTCCCCAGATAATTTTGGAACTTACTTTCGCTGGAGCATTCACATTATTTGTGAATGCCCAGACGTCAGTCAATTAAGCAAAAGATAAGATACCTAAGGCAGAGGTCCCGTTCCAAGGAGAAGGGGACACTGTTCTGGAGACTCCTCAAAATTTTAAAGTGGTGACAATGTTTTCCCTGCGTTCACATTTCTTCACGACAGAGTATCTACCTCAAATGACTAAAAGACAGAAATTTCCAACCTCCGTTTATCTTCAGGGAACTGGGAGAGAATACTTTAGGATAGCAACGTATTTATATTACGTTTGATGCATTGGAAAAATGTGACGTGTGTCTGCTCTCCAATGATCGACTGTGTGGGAGCGTTGCAGAAACCGTCTGTTTTTATGGATTTGTCTCTGGGTATTTGGTGGGGGAGTTCTTGTATATTATGATGCATTTTCTCAGTTATTCAGACCATCCCATTTGTTATTTCAGCTGCAATTATTTTAATAAATTCTGACTACAATGACACATTTGGAAATCACACTGGGTCCTCAACAAACTGTCATTTTACCTCCAGGTTGATCGATTGTTTTCCTTCCTCATAGTTAACGTAGTGACCATCTACGTCCTGCTTTATAAAGACTGTGGATTGTCTCCATGTGTCAGACGTTACCTGGGAGCCATGGCAGTGGTGGATATCCTGGTCATTATCCTCGACCTGACACTGAGACATATTCCCATTGTCTATTGGGAACAGATTTTATTCCTTTTGTCAATACCCGTGTGTAATATCCACGCCGTCCTGCTTTATGCAGCTACTGACTGTTCTGTCTGGTTCACCGTCACTTTCACATTTGATTGCTTTGTGGCCATTTGTTGCCAGAAGCTGAAAAGTAAATATTGCCGTGAGAAAACGGCGATTGTGGTTCTGGGATCAGTGACTGCTGAGCTGTTTAAAGAACATTTTCTGGTATTTTATGCTCTCAAGTCGGTATTGGAAAGGAAACGCCCCCTGGTTTTGTGTTGTAAGAGATACCGTTCTGTTCTCCCCTGTCTGGGTCACAATCGAGTCCCTCCACCACATTCTTACACCTGTTCTTCCATTTCTCCTGATTCTGCTGCTCAACGTTCTCACCGTCAGAAACATTGTAGTGACCAGCAGAGCCCGCAGGAGACTCCGGACTCGCGCCAATGGGGACGCTCAGTGTGATGCAGAAATGAGAAGTCGAACAAAATCCATCATTTTACTGTTTGTGATATCGGCTAATTTTATCTTGTTATGGTCAACGTTGATGGTGTATTCTGTATCGGGCCGAATATGGCGGATTGGGTATAACTCGATGTATCTCCATCCGTTTGTGCGGGAATTAAGCTTCATGCTGCAGCTTCTCAGTTGCTGCACAAACACCGTGATTTATGCCGTGACTCAGACTAAATTCAGAAAGCAGCTTAAGAATGTGCTGAAATATCTCTTTACCCAAATTTATCAATCAATCAAATGCACTCATTAATCTATTCCTTCGGGATTTTCTCATTTCAGTTCAATATTTCAACGATGTCGCTCTGGTAACGCACTGAGCGTAGTGTTGGTTTGACCAAACCTATCTCGCAGGGGGGTTACAGGGATACATTTCAATGTTTCTCTAAACTCAACGTGTCAGTAATAAAAGCACCATCCCACTGACTGGATCCATCAGTTCAATTTGTAAACAATAAAAATATTCGTTAAAAAGTGCTGTTGTTTGTCTTTGTGTTCGAGAAGCTGAACTCGAGAGAGACAGACACAACAATAAGTCCTGGTCCTGAGGGGAGGGAACCGGACCTGAGATCAGCAGTTGGTTTTAAGTCACTCGTCCTTGCTTTCACCTCTGTATCCCCCACTCGGACCTGGCCCTGGGCTAAATTCATCATCACTCCGTTCCGCCATATCACGTGGCAACATCCGTCTCTCTCTCTCTCTCTCTCTCTCTCTCTCTCTCTCTCTATTTCTTTCTCTCTCACTGTCTCTATAAATCATTCTGTTCCTCATACCCCGCTCGCCCTCTGTCCAACTTTTTCTCACACCTCTTTCACCTCATTTCTCTCCCTTTCTCTGCACACTCTCTGTTTTAATTCCCCCTCACATTCACTCGTTCTCTCCCCCTTCTCTCTCTCACAAGACCCACTTTTTCCAAGTGCGTGCACTCCTCTCTGCACATTCCTTTCTCTCTGATCCTCCGGCTCTCTCTGTCTTTCACGCTCCTTTCTATCTCTCCCCAATTTTTTTCTCCCTCCTCGCACATTCACACATCTCTCGGTGCTCTCTCCGCTTCCCTCCCCCCTGCAGCGTCCCTACCACATGTTACCCATCTCTGAGTCAAAGAGAGAGGGAGGTACCAGCGAGGGAGTGTGTCAGATAGAGAGGAAACGAGGGAGAGACAAAGAGAATGACGGAAAGAGCGACACGAGGGAGATAAAGTCCTCTGGGGAAGACATGGGGGAGAGAGAGAGGAAGTTAGATAGAGGAAGAATGAGAGGGAGAGGGAGAGAGTCAGACAGAGGGAGAGTTCGGGGAGAGAGATTCAGAGAGAAGCAGGGATAGTATTAGACAGAGGGAGGATTGTGGGGAATCGATAAAGACAGTCAGGCAGAGGGGGAGGGAAGGAGTGAGGGCGGTATGAAAAGATTTAGATGGAGAGACAAGAAGGTACTGGAAAGTGTGTCCATAGAGAGTGAGAAGAGAGAGGAGAGAAAATGTGAAGTGAAGAGAGCGTGTGAGTCGGGAAGAGAGAGTGTGGGATGAGGGGAGACAGAGTTGGAAGGTCGGAGACAGTGTGTGGGATGGAGTGGGAGAGAGGGAGAGCGAGGTGCGAGGAGAGGGCCATTGAGAGAGGGACGGGTAGGAGACGGGAGAGGGAAGAGAGACAGAAAGCGGGAAAGGGACAGAGAGAGGGAGGGGATATAGAGAGACAGGACAAGAGGTGTGTGTGAGAGAGCAGGGTCAGACTTGGAGTGGAGCAGGAGGTGGAGCAGGTCGGGAGAGCAAAAGAGACAGAAGAGGTGAGGGAGGGGGACTAAGAGTGATTGAGGGAGGGATAGAGAGGGATGGGAGAGAGGGAGAGAGAGAAAGAGGGAAGAGTATGAGGAACTGTTAGAGAGCGGAGGTGATAGAGGGAGAGCGGAGACAGAAGGACGGGGAGAGAGGGAGGTGAATGTGCGAAAATTGGGAAGAGAGAGATGGAGGGTTGGGAGGGGTGAGAGAGAGGATGAGAGTGAGAGGTAGGTGAGAGAGAGATTTGGGTGGGGTGGGTGTATGAGTGAGAGGGAGAAAGAGTGGGGGAGAGACACAGCGCGTCGGGAGGAAGAAAGAGAGTGAATTGGGAGAGAGTGAGCCTTGCCAGAGAGAGAGAGGGCGAAAGTGAGGAAAGCAGATTCTGGAGATCAGAATCGAGATTAAAGTGGTGCTGGAAAAGCACAGCATGTCAGGTAGCACCAGAGGCAGTAAAATTAACATTTCGGTCAAAGGCCCTTCATCAGGACTGAGACAGTAATCCTTTGGGGGGAAGAGATAAATGGAAGGGGTGGAGCTATGGTGAAGGTAACCAAGAGAACAATAAGTGGATGGAGGTGGGGATAAGTTTGATAGGTCGGAGAGGAGAGTGGAGCAGACAGGTGGGAAGGAAGACTGGCAAGTAGGACAAGTAACGATGCTGGCAGGATGGAACTGGCACGAGGTAGGGGAGGGGTAATTAGGAAAATGGTGAAGTCCACGTTGACGCCCTGGGTTTGAAGTGTTCCGAGGCGGAAGATGAGGTATACTTCTTGCAGGCGTTGGCAGGTGAGGGAATGGTGGTGGAGGAGGTCCAGGACCAGAATGTCCTCGGCAGAGTGGGAGGGGGAGTTGAAATTTTCGGCCACAGGGTGGTGGGGATGATTATTGCGGGTGTCCCCGAGATGTTCACTAAAGCGATCTGTGAGAAGGCGTCCAGTCTCCCCATTGTAAAGGAGACCGCATCGGGAGCAGCGGATACAAAAAACTTACATTGGTTGATGTGCACGTGAAACTTTGATGGATGTGGTAGGCACCTTAGGGGTCTTGGAAGAAGGTGAGGGGGGAGGTGTGTACGCAGGTTTTGCAATTCCTGTGGTGGCAGGGCAAGGTGCCAGGAGGGGAGGATAAGTTGTTGGGATGAGTGGACCTAACTATGTAGTCATGGAGGGAACGGTCTTTCCGGAAAGCGGAAAGGGTTGGGGAAAGAAATAAATCTCTGGTGGTGGGGTGCGTTTCTAAGTAGTAGAAATGTCTGCAAATTATGCAGTTTATGCGGAAGTTGGTGGGGTGGAAGGTAAGGATCGGGGGTGTGATTCTTTCCTTGTTGCAGTTGGAGGGGTGGGGTTTGAGTGCAGGGGTGCGGAACGTCGATGAGATGCATTGGAGGGCATTTCGATCACATGGGAATGGAAATTACTGTCTGAAAGAGAGGGAGAGCAGAGAGAGAGAGAAGTCGGGAGAGAGCAGTGAGCGAGACAGAGAGAGTGGACGGAACAGAGGGAGAGATGGGAGGGAGCGAGAGAGAGAGAGTGAGAAGCGGAGGGAAAGTGATCGAGGAGAGAGAGGGATGTGGTAGGAATACGTCGGTAAGCGAAGATAGGGCGGTGGAGAGAGAGATTTGGGACAGATAGGTGAGAGAGAGGCAGTGATAGTGGGGGTGTGAGGGCGATTGTGGAGAGAGGAAGTGGCGAGAGAGAGATCATCGGACTGATTGAGACTTCGAGGGAGAGAGCGAGTGCCGAGACTGGTAGGGAAGGAATGATTGAGCCTGGGTAAGAGAGAGCAAGCGAACGATTGAGACCTGGTTGAGAGAGAACAAGCGAACAATTGAGAAGGGGTTGCAGGAATCGAGTGAGCCTGCGTGGGTGAGAGCGAGCAAATGAGTGAGTCTGGAGGGGAGGGAGGGAGCGAACAAGAGAGACTGAGAGGGAGGAAAGAGTGAGCCTGTGTTATGATGATGTGGGTGTGCTGTCCCTTTAAGCAAGTAAAAAGGTAGCAGAAATACCTGAGAGCACGAAGTTTTCTGAACAAGATATAATGTATTTTTTTTGGTCCAGCAGCTGGTGTCACTGGTTTCCTGGAGACAAAAATAAATTTGAATTAGGCAAGTGAATTTAAATTATAACCCCCAACAAATACCAAACTCTAACGAGGTTTGAATTTTGTGTATTGGCAATATTAAAAGCTAATAACACAATCCAATGCTTTCGGGGTATAGGACCGACAAAAAGGAACAATTGAGGAACAACTGCCAAAAGACCAAAAGATGTCGACTTCTAGTCAGAACACTCTGAGTGGTACCTACCTCGTTAAGGAGGGAGCACACGGAAAATCATCGACACTGTTTTGAAGAGGAAATTTACGGAGGAATATATAAAGAGCAGATTGGAAAGCTCGCTGATTATGTAGTTCGAAGTTTTCAGTAAATCTTAATCGGGCGTTTCATTAGTCAGGTATGATAGAAGGGAAATTAAATGATAGGTTGGTGAAGGGACCGCAAATAGCTGTTCGTTTACTATTCTATGATACACTTTAAGAATTAGATGTGTTAATTTTACTTTACCTTTGTCTTGGATTTTCGAACTTTCACGGAAATATTTCTGTGTTGCTGTTTTAAAATGAACAGAGGTGGTTTACAATATTTTGTAACAGTTTGGGGGCTGGTAGCTGCCATTTATACTATGTTAGACAGATTTGAATAGATTTGGGGGTACGAAAATCCCAGCAGATTTAAACACTTGCTGGTTCGTGTCATCGAACTTCAAATAAAATGTAAGTGAGACTCCTACTCTAATTTCGATGTCCTGTGGTTCATCGAATTAAAATTAAGCGAAATTACACTTAAAATAACTCATGCGTTTATGGGACTTGCTTCTCAAATTTGCTGTGAATGTAGAGAGGGGAAGGAAAAGGCCATACCTTTAGAATTAGCAAATAAGTTAGATCTTGGCTTAACGACGGACAAAAGCAAAGTGGAAATTATAAGGGAATTATTTAAACACTTAGCTGTGTCAGAAAAACAGACAAGTGCAGTAGAGGTAGGCACACGTAAATTATAATCGAGAAAACTGAAGTTCGAAGATAAACAACAGAGATAGAGAAAAGAGAACCGGAGGGAGAAAGAGAGAGAAAAGGAAGAGAAAGAGAGAGAAGACAGGGATAGACAAAGACAAAGAGAAAGAACACAGGCAGAGGGAGAGACAAAGAGAGTGAGCGAAAAGAGAGACCAAGAACGTTCTTAGCTGAGCAACGAGAGAGATCAAAGGGAGAGTCAAAAACAGAAAGAATTTGAACTTGAGAAGTTGCAACTTATTCAGCAAAGTCAAGTCAGCAGGATGGAGATTAAAAGAGAAGATTGTGCTGTATATAAACATGTTAAAACTTTACCACACTTTGCTGGAAGTGATGTTGAAACCTTGTTTCGTTTTTTGAAAAATTGTCTGGGGTGGTGGAGTTGTCCGAGGATGTATGGGTAATGCAAATTGAGATTCAACTGATACACAGAGTTGTTGAGGTATATAGAGCGCCGTCAGATGAGGGATCAAGAGATTATCAAGAATTTAAAAAGGTTATTTTATGTGTTTGTGAATGGGAACCAGAATCATGTCGACAGCGCATCAGAAGGAACCAGGTCATACTGCCCTTCAGTTCGAAAACATATGCACTGTCATTTTGATACATGGCTATGTGCTTTAAACATAGATTAGACCTTTGAGGCTCGATGAGAGATTACTCTGCTGGCTGGAGGAGTTTAATAACGTCTGTGCAGCGATGGTAAGAATTCACGTGGAGCAGCAGAGGGTGCAGCAAGTGAGACGAGCAGTAGATGAATACTTGTTGGTGCAGAAGAAAAACTTCAGGCCAGAATTTCGTCCTGTGAGTGATTGAGGTAAGGGAAGGGGAGATCCTGCACTACGAACCCCAAAGTAGAGAATACAGGAACTAATTTACCACGTGATAGAATCCCAAGAGAGTGAAGAGGAGGGGAAACGCCTCAGGTGTTTTCACTGTAGTGGAGTGAGACACAGAATATGACAGGGAAGATGGTTTCAGAAGGACACTGGTGAAATAAAAGTAAGTGTTCACTGCCAGAAAGTTGACATGCAAATTCACAGTGCTGGTCGTTACATAAAGGCACTGTGGGAAATTATATGGTCAAAGAAACGAAGCTAGTGGCATTACTGAAGTTAGCAAAAGAGCTTCAGGAGAGTGCATGGAATAAGTAGGGTTTGGGTATGGAATTAGTAACTGATCTCTACAAAGAATTCGCCTCTGTGGGTAAAGGTTTCTCAGATAGAACGGGGGAAAAGGACAAAAAGGTGTATTTTGTCGAGACGCGTGATCTAATCAATCGCTGATAGTAAGGGATGTGCGAATATGTACTTCTTCTGGTCTGTTACACGAGATTGTGGTAATTTGTGAGATAGTTGAACAGAAATTTAGTGTTCCTCTATGTAAGATCGGATTGGAGTGCCAACACAACCCTGGGGAATTTACAGTGGGTCTGATTGACAGAGTGTAAGTTCCAGAAATTTAGTTTGTTCTTGAGAATGATTTGCCAGGATCCAGGATCCAAGATCCAAGATTACTCCACCTTTTGCGATGGAGAATCCCAAGGCAGAACAAAAAAAAAACTGAGTAGTTAAACAGAAATATTCTGCTATTTTCCCATACTTTGTGGTAACCAGATCCCACTATGATATCTCACAAAACGAAACGAACCAAAACATTAAGAGAAAGATGAAGGAGTCGAGGTTCAGTTAATGGGTACCCTTTTTGACGGAACGCAGCAAAACACCTTAAACTGGAGAGGGACAAACAGAAGTGTTTAGTCCTAAAAGGCTAAGGGATGTGCGACAGCAAGGCAGGACGATAAAAAAAATATATTTGTAGTTGAGTCATCAGAAAAGGAAGCAGAATATAGTCTGGAGAGGTATGATCTGAAAAATAGAATCCTGATGCGGAAATGGAGACCAGGGCAGGTTAACGCAGAGGAGAAATGACCTGTCATAATTATCTAATTTTGGCGTGCTCTGTATCAAATCTCCAAATTAGACATCCTGCACAAATCTTCCCTTTCGTGATAAACTACACAACCTCGCCTGTTGAGTATTTTCTTGTCCCAATTCTCCCATTTACTTCTTCCTTGATACACACTTTCCACATAATGTTGTCCCACTAAGATATCATTATTTAGTGGTAACCTGCATCGAATCTCCACTTTATTACTCTTTGGTAAAATGTCCCCTATTTATTGATTCCCTGCTGTGTTCTCGCATATCCACGTGATGTGCTCCAATTCTTGAAGTTATTCGTACCTTGCACAGAATTTCCCATGTACGGATGTCCTGCACCAATTCTCCAGTCCAGTGTTGCCCGATAAGGAAACTCCCATTTTCTAATATCCTGAAAATGTTCTCCACTCAATATCATCCAACGTCAATTCTCATATTCACTGATGCCCTCGTCTAATTCTGGCACTTCGGAGTGGCAAGTTTTTAATTTTCTGATTAAAATTCTCGTATACAGATCCACTGTGCAGCTCTTCCACTTCGTAGTTTCTACACCAATTCTCCCATTTATGATTTTTCTTCCAAGCACCGACTTTCCCATTCACCAACAGTGCATTACTTATCGTTTAGACGGCAACTCTCCAATATTATCGTGCACCAGTGCTCTCACCAGTGCACGAATTGACTAATTATGTAGAACTGGCACCAATTCTCCAATTATTGACGCCCTCTGTCAACGCAGCCAAATAGTTGTTCCTTGACGAAATTCATTTTTTTCACTTAGTTGTGAGCTTAACTGAATCTTTAATTTACTGACTCCTGCAAAATGTGCCCATTCTGACTGAGTACCTGTCCCAATCTCATATTTAGACGTATTCTGCTCCAAATCATTAACGAATTGTCAATGTGCAAAAATATTCTAAATTAATGATACTATGTGCAAAATCTCTAATTTACTGGTACCCACGAATTCTCTCACTTACTGTTCCCTGATATCAATTTTCACGATTACTGATACCCTAGCCAAATTCTAGAAGTGCCATAGTCTTATGCTGACATTTACTGGTGCCATGCCCCAAAACTGTCATTGACTTGATCTCTGCATCAATTTTACCATTTGGCATTTTCCTGCAAAAATTCTCCCGCGTTGTCCGATCCAGCAATCTCTATTTTTGGTGTCCCAGGCATTAAATCTTCAAATAGCCTTCTAGCTAAACGGCACCTATTCTCCAAATTACTGTTACACTGCACGAATTCTCCAAATTACTGTTACACTGCACAAATTCTCCCATTTGATGTTGCACTGCACCAGTTCTTACATTTACTGCTATACTGCGCAAATTCTCGCATTTGGTGCTGTCCTGCTACAACTCTCCCATTTAGTTCAACTATGCACAACTGCTGCGCCTGCTCCTTTACTCTGTATATTTCAGGAGGAAGAAGAGACGCTGTACGTGCACATTTACCTTCTGTAAATCAGGAAGAAGCAAGTATGCTGCTCCTGCTGATTTGCTTTATATACTACAGGGTGAACCAGAGACACTGTTCCTGCTAAATCAATTTCTTTGATACAGGAGGAAGCAGAAACTCCGCTACTGCTACTTTACTTTCTCGTATTCATGGGGAAGCTGAGACGCTGCACCTGCGACTTTACTTTCATTAATGCACAGAGAGCAGAGACACTGCTCCTCGTACTTTTCTTTCGCTGATGCAGGTGGAAGCAGAGACGCTGCTCCTGAGAAATGTCTTTCTGTCATTGACTTGAACATGAGATAACAGAGGCTTCATCTGCTACTTTACTTTCTATAATACACTAAAACGCAGAGAAGCTGCTTCTGGTGCTATGCTTTCTATAACAGTGGAGCTATTTCAGCACTAAATGGGAAAGTTGTGATGGGGCAATACTGAATGCGTGAATCAGTGGTTGGCACCAATTAATGTGAGAATGCGTAAATGGGAGAATTGGTGTGGGGCAACACTTAGTGCACAACGTGTTCGTAATATCATAAAATGGGGAAAATGTGCTCCGGCATAACTGAATTGGAAAATTGATGCAGCGCTCCAGTAAATGAGAGAATTGTTGCAGTCAATGAGGTGGGTCAATGGGAATCGGAGGACATCACGTGTAAACAGGAGTGCACATTCTGGAAACCAGTTAACCGGAGAAATGTTGGACAGGAGTAATCAAGTGGAGGTTTGATGTATCAAAGAATGAAAATGTGATTAGTGCAACATATTGTGGAAGCTATGTACCAGGGGGCAACTGAATGGGGGAATGGAGGCATGCGATACACAGTGGGAACATGTGTGCAGGTCGTGAATAATGGAGAGATTTGGGCAGGATTGGTAATTTGCAGATTTCGTGAAGGACACTGCAAAATTAGAGAGTTCTGGCAGCCGTTCATGAAATTGGAGAATTGGTGCACGGAAATACAAAATGGAAAAACTGGTGCAGAATGTAACCAAATTAGCGAATTGTGGCAGGGCACTAATAAAAGGGAGAGTTAGAGTGGGGAAGCACTAAATGGTAAATTTGGATAGGAGCATCAAGGAATGGAAAATATAGATAGTGGTATGAATAAATGGGAGAATTAGCGGGAATCCGTAAAGGGGAGATTTGCTGCAGAGTGCTATGACAATGGAATATTTGGGGGAGAGCCAATAAATAGGAGAATTGGAGCAGAGCACGTCGAAATGTGGTAATATGGACAGAAAAAGGAGAAATGTTGGAAATATCTGTCAATTCAAGATTTAGGTCCACGCACCACTAATTAAATAAAAATATCTATATGACACCTCTACGTGGAATAAGTGAATCAGTGGGTAATTAAAGGGGAGAAAAAATAATTTCTGAATTCATACAGGCGCCATTAAATTATTTGTGTTAGAACTGGGACTGTGTAATATCCCATGGTAGAGTTCGCACAGTTCCAGTATTTGAGCAGGATTCGTTCAGGTGAGAACATATACAGGACACCAGAGTTGTAATTAGAATCACAGAGATATACAGCAGGGCAACTGACGCTTCGATGCAACTTGTTCATGCCTAAATTTAAGAATGATGGCAGCGGACCATTAAATTGGTGAAGCATTGCAACGAATTAAGAAATCGAAGAATTGATTTAGAGTTAATTAATGTAGGAGAATCTGGATATGGGAATTAGATAACTGTGTAATTCCTGCAGTTCAACATTAAATTTGAGAATTGAGACATAACAACACTGAATTGCAGGTGCCTCAGACGATATGAATCGAAAGAGGGTCTTATTCAGTCCTGAGAGTAGCTTCATTGTCAGAGGGTACGTTCCGACTTAGTGCCTCATTGTAATTGGCCAGAAGTGAGGGAGAGCTACGCAATTAGCTGGTAAGCACTGCCATGTTAGAACTGGGAGAAATGTTGCATGCACCTGTATCGTGGACATTCGGGTCAGTGCTCCACTAAATGAAATAAAAAACAAATTGAGGAGAAGGAAGCAGAGACGCTGTTCATGCCATGTTACACTCTATGATTCAGTAGAAAGCAGATACGCCGCGCCTGCTGCTTTAGTTCCGTATGATTCTGGAAGTTTAAGAGTCGCTGCTCCAGTTATTTTACTTTCAGTGATATAGGAGGAAGCAGAGACGTTGCTCCTGTTACTTCAATTTCTCTCATACAGTCGAAAGCAGAGACGCTGCTCCTGTTGCCTTGTTTTCTGTCATGCAGGAGGAAGCAGAGAGGCTGCTCTGGCCATGTTCCTTTCTAAAATACAGGAGGATCATTGACGCAACGTATGATACTTTACCTTCTGTAATAAAAGAGTAAACAGACGATGCTCCTGGACATTGAAATTTTCGACAGGCCCAGAACTATGTAAAGTGAAAATCAGCAACTTTATTTCATAAAGTGTAATCGAGAATAATTATCTAACAACGATTTACACCTGCTTCCACTAACATTTTTTATTTTATTTTCTCCTCTACAATACTGGTCCGATAGAAATCCCGATTATGTTTTGCAAAAGGAAATGTCTTAACTCAAAACCTGGCAGTTTTCGATTCTTCTCTGCATTGCTGTCCTTTTTTTCTTCTTCCTGGGTAATCTACTTCACCGGTTACGTTTTGAAAGCAAAACCGTAAAGAGAACTGTTTTCTCAGGCAGTCTTTACACGCTAGTATCTTGGCAGTTCTCGGCTCAAAAGTTCAATTTTCCCTGGGCTTATACACGCAAAACATCGAATTGTGTTTTTAAGATTACCATAGGTCAATTTCAAACTGGATTGGTGTAGTTTTTGGGGGTGTACAATTTAAATTTATTGGCCTATTTTTCTTTTTTTTGTCTCAGGGCAACCAATTACATTAACTGCTAGACCAAAAAAGTTTACATAATATTGCTTTTTCTTTGGAACACTTGGTGCTGTTAGTTAGTTCTTTTGTTTCCAATTCTTTTAATCTGTTCATGAGTCTCCAGAATGTGGCGGGTGTGTTCTTCATTTCAAAGTGTATCACTTTAAACTGATATAGCACACGTGGGTTCCAAACGCAGAATTTTCTTTCGTCAGCTTTGAAAAAGGTATCTGGCAGTGAACCATGCATTAAATCAATTTTGGTGATGAACTAGCTTGTCCAAACTTCTCAAGACAGTCCTCCAATCGAGAAAATGAATGTGACTCCGATTTCGTAACAGCGTAGAATTTTCTTCAGTCTCGTCGGTGTGGGAAATAAGATAATCGGCCTAAACCACTTGCTATGACAGGATTTGAAAATGTCCCCGTCGCGCCTCCATTTGGACCTGTCAAACTTTGAATGTATTAAGCTGATCGGGGTGTTATTTTGTCTATTCTCTGCTTCTACGTCATGGGCAATCGTATTAGTCCTCCCTATCTGATTCTGACGCATGTTCTTATACTGTAGGAACATATCTTTCAACTACGTTTAATGCTCTTACGATAGATAACTTCCTATTCCATTCCTCAACGACTCCTTACTCTTCTTAAATCCAATTTGAGGCACATCAAAATCCATTCCATCTGGATTTGATTCCTCACTCTGCAGGGCAGTACCTAACACCGGTTTTTCTCGTTCTTTATCCCTCGTATACTAAGGATTCAACATGTGTCACCATTTTTTACTATCTGGCTTCTTGAGCAGATAGTTCCCTTGGCTCATTTTTTTTTTTCTGGCTTTGATCGGGCCGGCTAAACCTGCCTTTGAATAGATCCAATCACTGGTGACAGTATTAATAATTGATCCCCTTGGGAAAACATCCGAATCTTAAATGTTTAATATGCCATCTGTTTCATTCTGTACTGTGCCCTCTTTAGATGCTCTTTTGATAACTCACTGAATCGGTTGAATCTCATCATCTCCATTGTTACATAATCTAAGTGTGAGATCATTGTCTTTGGTCCTGTCAAGTTTTCTTTAATTAATTTCAAAGGGTCACACCTTTACCCCTCTGGAATATTCTGTACCTCCTTTTCGGGTACGTAATTCACAGATTTTATTTGTCGTCTTGTCGTGCCTTTCTACGTTCCTTTACATTTCAGAACTATACACTACTGCCTGACCCTCAGCCGGTTCAGGGTTTTCATGCACCATTACGTCAAACAGGGCATCTGTAAACTGAACCTCAACTCCTTTATCTTTCTCTTTACGTTTTGCTTCGAGCTGTGACTTATGGTCGTGGTGTCTGGCTACCACACAGTTTGGCAAATTGCCAGATACTTATTTTCTTAACTCCTCAGCTTCTTCGTCTTCTATGGGTTTCCCAATTCAAGGGGTATCAGTCCAACATTGGGCCCTGCCAAATGATACCCAGGAGAAATTCAGTACCTTGAGCTGACACTGTGTCAATCACTCTCACTGTAACTTTCCCAACCTAGATTTGGCACTAAAGCTTGATTTTATATAATGGAAATCTAAATTTCTGTCCATCGATTACACAACGTATCACACTCCGGTAGCAGATCAGAAAGAATTCATATTCGTTCTTCTCTTATTTTGAGCGTCTGTTTATGTCCTGCATCTCGAAAAACATGAACGCTCTGTCATTCTCTCCCCGTTCTGTCTGAGAAAAATTTACCCGCAGAGGCGAATTCTTTGTCGAGAATGTAATAACTCCATACCGAGACCCTGCCAAGGCTTTGCACTCTCCAGCAGCTCCTTGGCACTTCTTGGGATCTCCTTTACTATCTTTCAGCTTTTTTTCACTATCGTGGTTTTTCCTTTATTCTGTGGTAAATCCTGACCAGGGTTCTCGACTCTTGTCAGGCTGCAAGCTTGCCTGATGCACCCACATCTGCTTATTCTGCTGCCTTGCTCACTTACTGAACTTTCTGTTCCTCGACGAGAATTCGTACTGTCTCTGGAAGTGTGTTTTTAATCTTGTTCCGCAGAATAATCCTTTTTAGTGGCTCAAACGTCTTATGTCGGATTAAAGCAGGCACCCTTTGATCGAAATAGTATGTTTAATTATTTCTAAATCAACGTAAGTCTGATCTGTTTCCTTCTTTGTGTTTCTGAACCTCTGTCGATGTGCTTCTGGTATAAATTCATAACCACTTACAATATCCTGTTTAACCGTTACATAATCTCGTGACCCCTCATCTGATAGTGCGGCTAAACCTCACGAGCTTTGACTCTCAGTTTCGCAATAAAGTAGCATTACCCATAAATCTTTGGACAACTCCATATACTTGGCCATTTGTTTTCAAATTGAATAAAGATGGCTTCTAGTTTTTTTTTTCTCATCAAAACCTGGCAGAGCATTGACGAAAATATACTTATCACTCCCATTTCTTTTAATCTCCATCCTGTTAAATTGACTTTGCCGATTAAGTCGCAACTTCTCAAATTTAAATTCTCTGTCTTTTTGACCAGCTGAGGATTTTCTCTCTCTTTCTTTTTCCTCTCTCTCTTTTCTGTCCCTCTTTCTCTCTCTTCCCACTCTTTCTCTCTCTCTCTCTCCCTTTCTTCTCATTCTCTTTGCTCAACTGAGAACATTCTCGCTATCTTCCTTTTCTGTCTCTTCGTTTATCTTCTAACTGGACTTCTCCATTTGGACTTCTCCATTTCTCTGACACACACCTCAATGCTTGAGCACCTCTGTTACAAATTCAGCTTTGCTTTTGCCCTTCTTTAAACCCAAATCTAATTTATTTCTAATTCAAGAAATGTGGTCTTCTTTCTTCCTTCTCAACTTTCATGCAAATTTGAGAATCATCATCAAATAGGAGCAACTATTTAGCAATTTCAACAGCCATTTCTCTTACTTCTAATTTAAGCATAAGAGCTATTTTTTCGAGCAGTGTGTACATGCTTTTGGTTTTGCAGTATTCCCTCGAAGGTCCAGGTTTTCCTGATCTTATATCACCAAAGCATCGGATTGATTCTTTGGCTAGTAAGATTGCCAATGTACTAAGTTCAAAATTGATTGGAGTTTCGTATTTTGGGGGCATAATTTAAACGAATAGACCGAATTTGAATTTGATTTGTTGTCTCCAGACAAACCAGCTAATCCAGCTGTTTCGACCAAATGTTACACTGTTACCTTATTCAGAACACGTGGAGCTGCGTCAGGCAGTTCAGTTGGCTTTTATCTCTCTGAAAGGGACAACACACCCATATCTTCATTCAGAAAAATCGCCGCCCAGAAAAGTGTTTCTGTTGTGCTTCTGGTGCTGTTCCTGATATGCCCTTCAGCACTGAACGTACTCTGTACTTACTGACGGCTCGTTGTTTGCCTCTGCGTCGCATTGTAGGCAATAATCTGCATTGTGGCTGCAATAGCATGCATTCAAAACCCAGTCCCAGCAGTATCTGTTTTGTTTGTCTCTTAATATGTGCAATAGCAACACTGTAAAGGATCAATTAATATTGCAAGATGACCGACAGAGGTGTGTGCAATGCCGAAGTGTTGGTGATATGGGTGCAATGGTTCGACGTTGCCTTGATGCAGTAGACAATGATGTAGATCTGTTTGGGCAGAGATGATGAACAGTGAGGAAAGAAGTCACCAGTGGGTCTAGTTTACAAGCCCACCCACGGTTCCCACATTGTGAAATAAATCATTCAAGAAAAAATATTGCTTGTGAGAAATAAAGGACGGCAATACTCATTACTGATTTTGATTTCACCTTTCCCACTCCCGGCTCTATTGTAAAGAAAGTATAGGGAACCACAATCAATAAATCAAGTAGTCCGATGGGGGAAAAAAAAAACATGGTCCATAGCTTAGTCATCAATTAATTATATACTCCTCAGATTCATTCTTTGCCTCTAAACTGCCTCGTTCGTTGTGACCATTAGGAAACGGGGCCATCCTTTTTGCCAGAAGAAAATAAACATGTCGCAAACTTTCTTTTGAATGTTTCATACATAAGATCACCCAAATTTCTCTGCACAGCACTTCTTTGGAGGTTTTTTTCTCTATTTTAGAAGAAGTCTGCCTTTTGACTCTTCCCACAGAAGTGCATCACCTCATTCTCCCGACATGAAGCTGCACCTGCCAGTACTCCCCCAGTCACTCAACCTAACGCCAGTATATGATTTTACAGATTTCCCAGTCCCCATCACAGCATGCCCTCCCTCCTCTTGCGTACCTTCAGCAAAACTGAACACATTTCACCTTGTCACTTCTGTCATGTCATGCATACAGTGCTAAATATTTGAAGCCCGATGTTTAACATTTCTGCATTTCACTAATTACGTCTTTCCAACTTGAAAAAATGCCCATGAATCCCCCCATACACAGTGGGCAGTCCAGGCTAATTTATCACCCATCACGATGAACTCCTACCTTGTGCAATGCATTTTATATTGCACCTAACTGAAGGGCAGCTCAAAGTTCAAATATACTTCATCAACCTTGATCAACTCTGCTTGTCATGTCAGCAAAGAACCCTGCAAAATTATCAAGTGTGGTTTAAATTTCAACAAATGATTTTGACTCAGTTTGTGTGCAAACATTTTTTCTAAGATTTCTTCTTTTAATCCTTTACAATGCTCTCTTCCATTTTCCAAATGACAGAAATGGCATTGGTACGGATGGAAACCATTTGGCCGAACAGGTCAGCTAAGAAATCATGGCTGATTTGGTTAATCAGCAACTCCACTTTTATTGCTTATCCCGTTGGCCTTTTATTCTCGAGTGCACAATGTCTGTCTATCTCAACTTCCTATATAACTCCTTATGATAGCTCGCTGTTGTAAAGGATTCCACAGATTTGATACCCTCTGAAAGAAAGAATATGCTGCTCATCTGTGTATTAAATGGGTAACTCCTTCTTCTGAGAATACATCCTTGGGTCCTGCACAATCCCGTGTGCAAATCAGAGCAGAAAAAACATTTAAATTTACGTATGCACTCACTGGTGTCTTTAGGTTTTTATTTTGTTTTTAATCTATGTTAAACGCACAGCTCCGATTTACACAGTAGGCTTGCCAATGACGGATCTGCTTCAAACGCACTTCATTGGCGTTCATCCAGGTACCAGTTACTGACGTTATCCAAATACAAATAGATCTTTCTTTCTCGATCCATTAACATGTTTATTTACTTACTGCACATGGAAATTAATTCATCCCATTCAGTTTATCTTTCATCAACCTGTGTAGTTCAATTCAATCTCCCATAAACCTTCTCCATTCGGAATAAGTAGAGGGGAACAGGAAACATTGGGGGCATGGCTCAGACAAGACAAGCTGAGAACGTGCCTTTCCTGTTGGCACCCTCTACTCCATAAGAAACGTTCACCATCAGCGCAAAGCATGTCATGGTGGCCGATGGTGAAGAGCATGGATTAATAATCATTTGGTGTTACTCAGACTGCGTTTCCTCAAATTGCAACTTTAGAATGATTTCCTGCATGACGAAATCTCACTCAAACTTCAGAAGCTTCAGATGTTTCAACAAAGTGGTTCTGTTCACGTGACACCATTTAGGAACTCCCATTTCTGAATCAGAAATGTACCACGTTTAAAACGATGGCTCTATTTCACTTTACTCAAATACAGTTAGGCCAGTTGGCTTCTGCAGTATTCACTGAATTTATACTGCACAAATTCTGCTTTTAATGAAATATCTTCAATGTCATCCGTATTGTAACTGACCCTAGTCAGTGGCAACACTTTCTCCTGCTCACCATCTCGCCCATCCTCAGCGGTCCCTCATTCAGCATTGTAAAAAGGCCCCAGAAATCTGCTGTTAACATTCTTTGTTCCAAATAAACCATTCCCCGTCTTTGGAATGCCTCCACAAAACAGGATTTCCTCATTCCTGGACATGGTGCAAGGCGGAGTTTTGTGAAGAGATTCTGGACAATCATTGTCAGTTGGCTGGTGGAAAATGTTAAGGAAGCAAACCAAAAAAAAAAACCTTCTGCATCTATATGAATCTTTAGCAACACTTTGGGAAGCGAAATCAGAGGAGGATGAAGAAGGGTGAACTGACGACGGAATAGAGAGAGTCCAGGCAACTTCCCCTTTTTTCAGGGGCTGGGACATAGTGACTCTGATGTGCTCGGGATTTGAACGGATCTGAGACATTGAAAGGGTTCTCGTTTCTGCACATAAGGAATTCAAACCTCATCTCGTTCCAGGCTAAGGAGAAAGCTTGGGAACAACCACGATACTGACAGGCTCGAAATGAGACAGTTCCGGTTGAAAGCGAGCTGGTTCCTGGTGACATGGATATGATTGCAGCCGATGGGATCAGTTTGTTCCGAAGTCTCGATAATGAATGTCTCAGGCTTTATTTCGGAAAAGTAACACGAATAGAGGACACTTGCCATTCCGGGAGGGACAGTCTGAAGCTTAAAATCGCTAACTGGCTAATTTAGGGGATCCTGAAAGCTGCTGTTTTGTCAGTCTCTGTGGTGCAATTGGTCAGCGTGTTCCATTCTTCACTGAAAGGTTGCTGAATCGAAACCACACCAGGACGGATTGGTTGTTGCTCTCTGTCAGTCGTTCGTCTTTGCTACACAGTTCCTGGTTTTAAAGAGGTCAGGAAAATATTCACCAAATGAAAATCTTCCTCAGTGAGGAAACACAAATGTGATTGTGTTTTATTTTACCAGATAATGTCTAGGGCTGCGGATATTGGGACGCTGAAACAAAGACAGAAATTTCAGCAGAAACTCTGATTTTGTAGTACATGTGGGAGAAGCAGAATTCTGACAAAGTTCAGAAAAGTTGTCTCTGTTGCACTTTCCGCAGAAGCTTCCAGACCTGCTGAGTTCCTCCAACAGTTCTTTTTAAAATAAATGTCCATTTCTTTTAAAATCACCATGTAACGACATTAAAACCTTCGAAATCAGTGAATAGATTGAATTGGAACAGATGCCAGGAATGATACACACCTCCTCAGCTCGAGAAGATAGATTTCGAAGGTGAAGATGATAACGTTGTTTTTTAATCGTGGTTGATTAGTTATGGAGATAGACTTGTTGCCTGCTACGACTATAATTGAGAGCTCAGCTCAAACAGGACGTTGTTTTCCTTGATGGAGTATTTCCACTCACTGTCCATTTCACACCATAGCTCGTCATAACACAGCAGCTATCACCTTCCCTGACAGTCTATTGGTTTGGATTCAGCATTTTCAACACGGCAGCTCAGGAGTGATTCGTGATCAAGGAATGGGAGTTCTGCTTTGCGCATTTACTGCCGTAACAAGGTTTCTCTTCTTTATTTCTAAGAACAAAGAACACAGACCAAACAAAATTATAGCACAGGGACAGGCCCATGCGGTCCTCCAAGTCTGCACCAATCCAGATCCTCGATCTAACGCTGTTGCGTATTTCTGTGGGGTCTGTATCCCTTTACTCCTTGCCTATTCACGTGTCTGTCTAAATATGCTATAAATCATGCTGTAGTGTCCGCCACTATCGCCTCCGCTAGCAACGCCTTACAGATACTCTAAACGCTCTGAGTCAAGAAGTTTCCATGCATATCTCTAATAAATATTTCTCCTCTCACCTTGAACTCGTGACCCCGTGTAATTGAATACCCCACTCTGGGATGAAGCTTTTTGCCATCTTCGCTCTGCATACCTCTCATCATTTTGCAACCTCATTCGGGTTCCCTTTCGATCTTTGTCTTCCGAATAAACATAATCCTAATTTACTCAATCTCTCTTCATAGTTTGCGCCCCCTATACCAGGCAACATCCTGGTGACCCTCCGCTGCACTCTCTCCAACGCATGCACATCCTTCCAGTAATGTAGCGACGAGATGTGTACACAGTATTCCAAATGTCGCCGAAACGGACTCTGCTGCAACTGTAGCATGACCTGCCAACTCTGGAACTCAATACCCATCTGATAAATGAAAGCATGTCGTATGTCTTCTTGACCATTCTATCGGCCTGCATGGACATATTTAGGGAAAATGGACCAGAACATTCAGATCTCCCCGTGCATCAATTTCACCCAGGACATTTCCATTTATTGTATAGTTCCAAAATGCATATCCTCGCATTTGTTCGCATTGTATTCAATCTGCCATTTCTCTGCCCAACTCTTTAATCTGTTTAGATCCTGCTGCTTTCTCTGACAGTCCACTTCAATATCTGCTGCTCCACCAATCTTAGTGTCATCTGCAGACTTGCGAATCAGATGGCCTGCACCTTCCTCCAAATCACTATCATATACCACAATTAAGAGTGGTCACAGCACAGAAACCTGTGGAACATCACGAGTCACATGCCTCTAGTTTGAGGAACTCCCTTCCTCTGCAACTCTCTGTCTTCTGCTGCCCAACCAGTTCTTTATCCATATACCTAGTGCACTTTGTACCCCATGCGATTTCACCATCTTCATCTGCCTGCCATCGGGAACATTGTTAAACGTCTTACTGAAGTTCATATATGTGGCATTTACAGCCCTTCACTCAGCAATCATCTTTGCATCTTCCTCAACTAATTAGGAGGGAAACATAATCTGACTGCTGCACAGTTTTTCCCCAAAATATTAGTCAGGTTTTGGGAAAACAAACAACTGTGGACGCTGGAGATCTGAAACAAAAATCAGTATTGACAGAGAAACTCAGCAAGTCTGATAGCATCTGTAGAAAGAAACAGAGTCGATGTTTCAGATCGACAGAAGCCGGTTAGTTACACATTTCGATGTTGTCATGCCTAGAAAAATATCAGGATAATCAACGTATTTGTCAAAATCTCTCATGAACCTCCAACAGTCTTTAACATAAGCGATGGTTGATTGCAATTCTCACTCAGCTACATTAGTACCGAAAACAAATTTCCCATTTACTTTGATCATGTGATTGAGGAACTGCACGTATGGGCGAAGAGAGAGAGAGAGAAAAAAACACTTAGATCGTGGCACTGAGGCTTAGCTCGTTAAAGCGCCTGTCACGTAAACAGAAAATTATTGTCTGCTCACGTTGTCGATGGCCGGTCGTTTCAACTTTGATCCAATGTTGCATTGCTGATCCAGTCGCTTAGAATTCTTCTTGTGTTTGAGTTCAGCCCGTCACAAATTGGTGATCACTTCAATTCCATTAGTGAATACTGTTCCTCGCAAGCTATTGATTCAACCTGGAATTTATTTCCTCTTTTCCAAAAACACTTTGCTTCCCCTCCTCTTTAACCTTCAGTCATTCATTCCCAGTTTATTGTGAATAATGAGGTGAGGCAGTAGACACTGCAGCCTTGCCAGGGAATGTTGCGGTAATGGCACAGACAACACGACCTGATCACCCTCGTTCCCTATTGTCGTCACTTATTATTTCTACACCAAAAGCAAATACATCATTGTCAACCTATAACTGAAATGAATTTGCCTTAATTTCTGGTGCATGATCGACGATATTTGGAATCCTACGGGTTCATAAGATTTGGATGCAAGAAATGTCGCCTTACCGGAGCCCAAGGTGACACACACATTTTCCCAAAAAATCTGACCCCATATCTACAAGTTCCAGCCAGGGGGAAGAAAACCTGTCAGGAGCTCCACTCCCAAACTTCCTCCGAATGTCAGGTTTTTCAAAGTGCAGAAATGGGCATTGGGGTATATGGACAGACAGAAAGTCGGGAAATTTGAAAGACCATTACGTGGATACACAGACTCAAAGAAAGACAAATGGAGGAACATATTGAGGTAGTCACTGAAAGGACCACTCTCAATTCGACATGACTGCTCACTGACAGAAAGGAAAAGAAAAAGATAACTATTTAAGCCCTGCCTTCATTCAGCTCTTGGCCTTGAAAGCAGCCTGAGAGCTGATAAAGTCCTTTCAAATTTGTATAGTGTTTGTGGAAAAGAAGAAATAAATTCACGGTTGAATCAATAGTTTGCGAGGCACAGCGTTCACTAATGGAACTGAAGTGAACACCAATTCTTGACGGGCTGAACTCAAATACAGGAAGAACTCTGAGCAGCTTGGTCTGCAATGCAACATTTGAGAAAAGTTTAAACGACTTGCCATCGACAACGTGAGCAGGCAACGTTGTGATTTAAACTCAGAATGTTCTGTTTACTTGACATGGAGTTTAACCAGCCAAGCCACAGTACCACGATCTAAGTATGTTCTTTTTTTCGCACGCACGTGCAATTTCTGAATTACTTGATCATAGTAATTGGGAAATTTGTTTTCTATACAAAGGTAGCTGAATGAGAATTGCAATCAACCTCTGATTTTGTTAAAGACGGACAGGTCATTGCTGAACATCCTCCACGAAATGTACAGAAACAGACTATTTCCTCTTGCATTGATTTTCAAACTGACATTTTCACCTGTTTAAACTGATAGGATAAAGATATGGATTCATGTGGCAGTGCCTATTAATTGTTCAATTCACCCAGAGGGAACCTCACAACAAGAGGAACAAGGTCATTGTGGTAAAATTACCGGCAGTGGTATGGGCATCAGTGTAAACACCAATCAGTAAAGACTGACCAGACACTAAAAAGTACACCACCAGCTCCACACTGATTACTGCTACATGCCTCCCAGTCTTCATTGCCTTTTACTTTTATTTCACACCCCCGCTCCACTTCTTAATTTATTCCCGACGAATTGTAGGTGTCTGGTTAGTATTTGCACGTTTTAGAAATGGATTCTTGGGATATGGCCAGTTCTCACGTGGATAGGATTCACTTCCCACCCTGATTTATCGCTTGTGTGGTTTGATTTCAGTTCACAATGTCTTTATCCTTCCAAACACATCTCCCTCATTGTCCTGAAACCGAGATGAGGTTTGTATCTTCAGCAAGGAGAATACTTTCACTGCCTTACATCAGTAAATGTCCCCGAGAATACAATGGTAAATCGGACCGCGCTGTCAGAGGAACGGTTGCAGAAATAATCCCTGATGCTGCTCATGGGCACTTTGCCATTTCCCAAACCAACAGACCCAATCACTGCCGATCCTGGGAATGGGAAGAAAACAAAAAGCAAAACCCTACCTCTTTTTTTTTGAATCTTTAAAAACTCTTTGAAAGCGCAATCAGAGTGGAATAAAGGGTGAAGTGTCCGACTGAGCAGAGTTAATAGTCACTCAACACCAAATTATAATCCAACAAAATTATTTGCAAGTGCAAACCTTTGGAACGCTGGTCCTTCTTCAGGTTACCAGTCAGACTGAGCAAGGAGTCTCAAGGCAGCTCCCCCCTTTTCACAGGAAATTCTGAGATTTTCGGGAACAATCACGGATCTTAGTCAATGGAATGATTCCAGTCAGAGTCGCTTTGCTTTGTACAGAAATCAAATTTCCCAATTACTATGATCAAGTGATTCAGAAATTGCATGTGCGTGCGAAAAAAAGAACATACTTAGATTGTGGTACTGTGGCTTGGCTGGTTAAACTCCATGTCAAGTAAACAGAACATTCTGAGTTTAAATCACAACGTTGCCTGCTCACGTTGTCGATGGTAAGTCGTTTCCTGTCACTGTCAGGAAAAAATAAACGGCATTCTATCACCGGGAATTGCAATGGTAGTTGACGTGTAAGGATCATTCTCGACTGGACCACCACGGATGAAGACGAAATCCACTCCACCGTTTCTTAGTAACGTAGCTTTTGGCTTTTTTAAAATTCATTGGAGATCATTTTCTCCTCCAAAATGATGAAGTCGTCGAGTTTTGTAGACATCAGAAAGAGGCTCATGATCCCAGTTTCCTGCACTTGGGCTCTAGCCTTGTGTGCTCGAAGTTCCAAATGATCATTTGAATCGCATTTTCTCTGCAACGTTTAATCTCAAATAACAAAACGAATAGTGCTGAAGATTGAGTTGGAAACAAAAACAGAATTTGCTGGAAAAACTCAGCAGGTGGGTCAGCATCTGTGAAGAGAAATCAAATTTAAAATATCTGGTTCCGTGACCCCTCCTCATAAACAAAATTTCAAACAAAACTTGTTTGTTTATCTGGGATACGAAACTTTGTTCACACTTCCCTCGGGTAACTGAACCTCATTTTCACATACAGAGGGAAACACATTCTCTCAAGAATGACACAGGCCTGAGGAGACACCAAATCCAGAAAGGAGGATTACACCCACTGGGTTTATATTGTTCCATTTCAGACTTCAACGCGGGACTCTGTTTAAAACAAAGTGCACCTTTAGACGTTGAATGCGGCAGTTGTGCAAAATTCACAAAGCAACATTGACACTCAAATTCATGACACATAACCAGTTGTCTAACAACTAAGCTACAGAGGCACAGAAATGCACACTAGCAAAGGGGGGTGGGGGGAGGTGCGGGGGTTCATGTATTCGAAACTGTAATATAATAGATGGTTGTATAACCTGCATATGATAAAACAGCATGTAACAAAGATGAGACAGAAATGAGGGGATCATGTGCAGAAAGATGGGAAATTTCAATGCTCAATCAGACAGTGCCTTGAGTGATAAAAAACGGAGATTGCCCCTGGTAGTCTTGCCATTCGGATTCAGTGCTTCGTCTGTAATGGTCTGTTAATGGGTAACATTAGAGACGATCTGATCCTTAGAAGCAGAATGGTTTCGTGAACAAAACAGAATCATTTCCATGCAAGTTACAGTTCCACATCAGCAATGTCAGGTACTGTTGGCTGATATGCAGCCTGTTTAAAACAAGAACAGAGTAGACGTCAGGAAAAGGGAAGGGCAATGGTGGTTTGTGAAAGGAGACTATGGGCCTCTGAAGCCAGGCTCAATGTGGGTGCTGAAGACCAGTGTTCGTCTTTTACCCTGGTACACTCATCACTCCGGAGTAATCA
The DNA here is from genome assembly GCF_037043375.1 of Chiloscyllium plagiosum. Classification (NCBI taxonomy): domain Eukaryota; kingdom Metazoa; phylum Chordata; class Chondrichthyes; order Orectolobiformes; family Hemiscylliidae; genus Chiloscyllium; species Chiloscyllium plagiosum. The sequence continues at coordinate 78,729,976 of NW_028270176.1, forward strand.
CTCACAAGAACTATACTTTGTGTGTTGGTCTTTGCACATCTCATCTCGGTTCAGTGCCCCAAGGAGATCCACATATTTTTGGTGTGGACAACTTTATTCAGGTAACACTCTGGTACTAGATTGCCGTAGGAGGGACAGGTTACTCATCGCCCTTTCCCCTCACTTCCTATCTCGTCCCAAATCCAAACCTCCACCTTGGCACTACCCTCTTAAACTGGAATACCTATCCATCTTCCTTCCCACTTTACCGTTCCACCCGGCCCTCTGATGTATCTCCATATCACCTTCCCCTCAGCGCCAAACTCTTGCACTGCACCTTCCTATTTCTCTCGCAAACCAATTCCCTGCCCTCACCACGTTGCTGATGGAGGGATGGTGCGGAAAACGTAGACTGTGAGCACATCAGAGGCTGTGTATTTCCAATGCTACACTTATTGACTCAGATATCTAGCTTCTGCAGTGCTCATTTTCTCTTGTACTAAAAGCGAAGCAAACAACCTGCATCCAACAAGCCAAGCCTGCAAAAAATGTCTACGTTTCAATATACAGCACTATCTGTTCTGGTACTGCATCTGAGCAGGCATGGCAATGGATTTCAACGCTTCCTCCTATTTTCTTTCATCTCTGATGTTAAACTCTCACTGTTTGTAACAAAGCTGCTCACGTTTATGTTTTGAATGTCAGGAATTCATATTAATTTTTCAGAATTTATACAGTTTCAATAAATCCCCATTCTCTGCGATTCAAATCCAGGCATCAGGAGTAAGAGTGCTAAATTCCAATTACTGGAGCATCAATCAAGGCGCACAAAATGTTTGTCCCTTTTTCTTCTTAAAAAAAATCTCCGTTTTTTGATTTTTGTATCCAGTTGCAAAATGAGAGTCACTGAGTTTTTAACATCAATTTAACAGCGCCTTCAATCTATTATCCTGGAGCCAAAGAAGTCATGGGCGGGTTGGTTCGACAGAGTGGCCTCGTCAACTGTTTGCGAATGCCGCAGAGCCCGTAGAAATAACTATCTGGCCCTGTTTCATGAAACATGTAAATCAATGCTTCCACTTCCTCCCAGAGCCAGGCTGTCGGCCACAATATTTTTCTACGGAAAAGACAGCAATGCGCATGTGCAGTTACCCTAGGCCGGTGGTGAATGTTCGAATGTCTCTTCTGAGCTGGCAAAGATGAAATTTGCACAGTCCTTTTACAGGGAGTGAGGCGGAGAGGGTTTATGCACAGCAAACTCCAAAAGCAGAAATATTTTTTTGTTCTGACTTTCTGTTCCGGGCTCACTGATTTGGCTTTTGGAACCTTATGTTCAATAATGTTCGAGGAGGATTTAAAGATTGAAAGCTCACACCAAATACATACCAAGATTTGAATGTGCCATTTTATTCGTTCTTGCTTCAGCACATGGTTCAGCTCTTGGCCTTTATATATTGCATTGTGTGAAATGAAAATGACTTTTCTTTACTGACATCTCGTAGTAACTGTTTCCCAACAGCCCAATACCAAAAATCTTTGTCCCGAAAACCTTTTTTTGTGAGCTAATGTAAACGGCTGGTCTTCATCAGATCTTACGTCAATCTATTTTGTTTTATGCAGAACTACTTCTGTTTTTCCAACCTGATGTTACAACTAAAATACCTCTATCCTTGAACCATTTCTGAAAAAAAATCAGCTTTTATATCTCACCTGGACTCTCACATGTATTCTGGTTGTGACTTGTTCGTGCAAATGCAAATGATCTGTATTCATGTGGGTGACGCGATCACATAGAGTTAATTGCTTCGTAACATCACCCTGATTTTCAGATAATTCCTCTAATGTAAGAGTTTTCTCTGACACCAGTGCTGCTGATATTTTTCAAAGTTGCATACTCCAGCATTTGAATTTAATGTCGAGAACGATGAAGTTATTTCAATATTTCTGACCAATGTATTATTCAATTCAGCTACTAGTGCGGTTCTAAGTTATCACAAAGCTTCACATGGCTCTTTTGGTAGTGTGACCCCTTTAATATCGGTCTGAATCAATATTCATCCATTAATCACTTTCATCTCTGCTCGCCACGTTAACTCTCTATCATTGTCTATTTATCAAATTCTAATGATGCGTAACCTGATAGGAATGTCTCCAGGACGTGTCTTTTATTCTCACGTTACATCATTTCCCAACTCGCACACCTTTTATTCACGTGTCCTGTCCCAAGATTGTTGTCAAAAGCCAATCTTTCATTTAGTGGACAGTTTCATGCGACAGTGTTTGCTTTTTATTTCAAAAGCCTAAAATATGTCTTGATAGCATCAAAGGCAAAACAGAATCAAAGACAACACACGCCAGCTACCTCCTTGTACTCGCTTGACAACTAATTTATAATGGTAGCAATATGCATCACCTAGAAGATGATTCAGCAAGGCTCCAGCAACAGCACCTTCCAAATCAGGTGACCTGTTGAAGGGGAAGCTCCCTGAAAACTAGCGATTCCAAATAGACCTGTTTGACTATTACCAGGTGCTGTGCGATTCTGACTTTGACCTGGAATTATGCCATGCTCCTTCTGTGTCACTTGGTCAAAATCCAGAAATTTCTCCCCCACTACAATGCCACTGTGGGTGTACCAATGTCACATTGTCTGCAGCATACTCCATCCTTTCCAAGGTTGTGAGAGATGGAAAATAATTCTAGTCTTCCCAACGATGTCAATGACTCAAAAGCAAATAAACCGTTATCATATTTAAATTAACATCAGCTAAGTAGCAAGAAACGGTTTTATTTCCCTGTTCTGGCCATTTCTGGTGTCACATCGATTTGACTTGCCCTTCTCCCGAGGAGTGCCGTGACTTTATAAAATACTCATACACAGACATATCAGCAACGGATCAAACACGGGTGGAAAGATTATCCATCCTTTTTTATTCACCTGCTTTCAAACTGTGCACAGATCTTAAATATCTCAATAAAAGTTTGTAAACCCTTTTTAATGTCCCTCGCTGCATTCCGACCCATTTCCATTGGGGATGAACTCTCACCTGATTGGTTAAATACAGTTTATCGCAGGAGAAGGTGTCACTGTCTTGATCATGTCAAAATTGTGTCCCATTCCCCTGGCCAAATTTAATACATTAATTCGCTTGTTACACAAGAAAGTGATTTAAAGGCATTGCCGATCAGGTGAAATGCTTTCGGTATCTGAATCCACTACAGATAGTCATGAACACAGATGAAACATCTATTCAGCGCTGAGTTCGGCGTAGATAAAGCTCTAGCCCGTCCAACCCAGGTATCTGCCGACTGCGGTAAACTATGGAGATCACACCATGCTTTGATGTATAAATCTGGACGAGGTATCTGTCCAGCACCGGGAGCTGTGCACACAGCAGTGGATTGATTAAAAAAAAAAACATGACGAGATATTTTTCCAGCACAGGAAGCTATGCAGAACACAGTACATTGATGTACAAACGTGGGACAGATATCTGTCAAGCATGGACAGCTTTTCAGACCACACCAGAACAACTGTATCCAAGCCACTCTGAGTGCTGCAGTTTGGAAGAGCTTTGATGAAGTTTCTGGCACTTTCTCTAACTTTCAACGCCATTGCTTTTCCAAATTACAGTGAGAAGGGATTGCAACGTCCTGAAACAAACCCAAAGGCAGCACACAGTCTATATATGTGCATGTTCATTTCCTTCTGTTAATATCTCAGAGAGTTTTCAAAGGAATTGGAAAAAAACAGCTTTGAGTCTCCACACTTATTCTTTGAAAAAGGAAATAGTCGCAAAATGTCCTAAAGTTGGTGGCAGAAACAAAATATTCCAGCCGGAGCTTCTCTCCTTGGCTATTATTTCTTTTTTTCTATTTTCCCTATATTCTGACGTATTATTTTAAACAAAGAAATTAACTTTTCCCAGTTAGTCCGACGGAATGGAGAATGTGAGTCCCCGTGTAAAGCGTGGTGTGGGGAGGTGAGGCTGCGAGATTTCAAGCATAGTGCAGCCTGGAGACTGGGCCCTGTGTGGTCTGAGAAGTCGGGCCATTGCGGCTTGGAGAGTGGGCCCGCTGCTGTCTGGAGACCTGGTCTGCGGTGGTCTGGAGACTGTTCCCCATGCAGTCGAGAGAATGGTCCCAGTGCAGTTTGGAGCCTGGCTCCGGTGTGGTCTTGAGACAGGGAGTGGTGCAATCTGGAGACTGTTTCCAGTGTGGTCTGGTGACTGGGTCTGTTGAGGTTTGGAGAGAGCACAAGGTGTTGTCTGGACACTGGGACCGGTGCAGTCTGTGGACTGGGACCGTTGCCGTCTGGAGTCAGGGTCTGATGTGGTCTGGAGACTTGGCCAGTGCGGTCTGGAGTTTGGGATCGATGCAGATTGGAAATTTGGACCATGACAGTCTCAAGACCATGTACGGTGCAATTTGAAGACACAGACCGGTGCTGTCTAGAGACTGGGCCACAGATGGTCTGGACACTGTGCCTTGTGCAGTCTGGAAACTGGGCCCAGTGCATTCTGGAGACTTGCCACAGTGTGGTGTGTATGCTGGGCCTGGCAGAGCTTTGAAATTGGCACTAGTGGGCTCTGGAGTCTGGGATACGTTCAGTCTGGAGACTAGCCCCACTGCGGTCGGGACTGGGCATGGTGTGGTCAGTTGACGCAGCGCGATGCGGTCTGGAGACTCATACTCGGTGCTGTCTGGAATCTGGGCGCAGTGTGGTGTGGAGACTGGGCCTGGTGCTGTCTGGAGACTCCGCCCAGTGCGGTCTGGAGTCTGAGTCTGCTGTGGTCTGGAGATTGGGCCCAGTCCAGTCTGGAGGCTTGGCCCAGCGCTGCCTGGAGACCGAGCCCAGCACAGTCTGGGGACTGACTCAGTGCCGGTGCAGACTGCAGTGATAGGGGATGTAAATTGAGTCTGTTCTTTTTCTTCTTATTATTCTTCTGGACTTTCATTTATAATTCTTTCAACTTTGTATCAAGGGCATTCATTTCTATACGTCGGTATCTTGTACCTAAGGTGGCACCTTAACGAAGACATTGCAAACTTTTCACGACATTCATTAGGGTGCAAACAACAATGAAAACAATTCGATTCAAATGTCAGAAAGTCACTGTCTTTGATACCTTTTCCAAACAAACCTACTCCTTTTGCAGTGGTTTTAAGTGGCCAGCAGACGGTCATATTGCATCATTTTAAACACAAGAGGGAGGGACAAACGGAGATAGTGTGAGGAAGTGAGGAAGGACATTGTGGTCCCCAAATGATCAGAAATGCTGATGCTATGTTACACACATTATTACATTAAATCACACACACACACACACACACACACACACACACACACACACACACACACACACACACACACACACACACACACACACACACACACACACACACACACACACACACACACACACACACACACACACACACACACACACACACACACACACACCCATAATACCCATAAACACAGGCAGGGCAAGTGACTGAGCTGTTAATGTAGGTGTACTGTGGGACCAGTAAACATAATTCTATTACTTTGAAAATGGTTCTGTAAAATGATAGGGCTTGTTCACAAGTTCGCATTATAAATTTCAGCCAGGCCCATTGTGATGGTATGCACGAGGATTTTTCAAAAGATGTTTGGGGAAGCTGTACGCAGGTAAAGGGACATTTGGCAAGTGGGAGGCTTTCAAAAACGAGATAATGGGAGTTCAGGGACATGCATGTTCTTGTTAGTGTGCAGGGCAATTATAGCAGAATTAGGAAACAGTACATGATATGTGATGTTGAGGCTGTGGGCAAGAAGGACGTATATGTCAGGTGCACAGACCTGGGATCAAGTGAATCCCTTGAACATATGGAGCGGAGAAGGATACTTGCGAGGGAAATCACGAAGGCAAAAAGGGAACATGAGATGATTTGTCTCATAAGGATATGGAAAATTGAAAAAAGATCCGACAAGTATATTAAGTGCAAAAGAGAAACTAAGGAGAGAATTGGGCCCCCAAATATCAAACAGCCATGAATGTGTGATTCCACAGGAGACGAATTTGATTTATTACGTTTATTGTCACTTGAACTCACATGAGGAACGTGGAAAGAAAATAAGTTGCCACTTGTGTGGCAATCTAAGGTATAACGTTCCCCTCCCAAGCAAAATATTGAATCTTTGGACAAACCAGACAAATAAAGAGGGCAAAGTTAAAATGTCAAACAGTACAGCCCTTCCTATAAAAGTGGAAAAGCACAGGACTACAGGTAACAGTTTAACAAAACAGTCCGTAAATGCCTGGCGATGCTGCGTACATTTGCCTCACAAGGACACCTCCTCCCCAACTCTGCTTTTTTCCAGACTGTTTGTGCTCAATCTCTGAGGTTCTACACGTAGATACGCATCACAAATACACAAATGCACATCCGTACGTACTGTGGAAAATGCATGGGAGAAAGGGAACTTGTGGAAATAAATCCACAATTTTGAAATTTAGAAATGAAGCCACTTTACAGAAAAGAAATTATTGAGGTCATATAATACATAACCGTAAATAAATGCACAAAACCTGTTTGTGTATCTCAGGTCATTGTAGGAAGCTGGGGAATAAATTGCAGGACCACGAGCTGAGATATTTGCAAAATTCCTCAGCGTTCTGATGAAGCGTCACGGGACCAGAAGCATCAACTCTGATTTATCTGCATAATATTTTAAATTAAGCGATGGAGCCCGGAGTTTCGAGATATAAGGCTCAACTGGATAGAATAGGATTATTTTTTTGCTTTTGGAAGCGAGACAGAGAGGTGACCATATAGAGGTTTATAAAAGGATTAGGTGCATGGATTGGGTGAAAATGCAAGGTTGTTAATGAGGATTGTGCTTTCCAAAACTTGAAAGGCTAGAGATTTCAAACGGAACTAAGAGGCAGCTGTTTCTCACAGAGGGTGGTGTGTATATGTACCGAACTGTCAAACGAAGTGACACAGGGGAGTTCAATCACAACGTTTAAAATGCAACTGAATATGGACATGAACTGAAAAGTTTGGATATTTATTGTCAAACCCAGGGGAAAAGGATGCACTCAGTTTGGGAAATCTGGGGATTTGGACGTGTTGGGCAGAAGGGTCTGTTTGCATATTGCCCCTTTCAACACCAAAATTCACTGCCCTCAATTCACTTCCAGGTCAATAATCTCATTTAAATACTTTCAATGTTCTCTGAGCTTTCTTGAGCAGACAATTCCTGACATTCATGTGGTGCTGTAGATGACAGCAACAGCATAAGCAGAATTGCATTCAAATGCAAACTGTTTCTTCTTGTCTGGGGTGCTTCCTAAATCTACCATTATACTTAACCTGATCTATGGTTTAGTGACAAGTACATAGAACATAGAACAGTACAGCACAGAACAGGCCCTTCAGCCCACGATGTTGTGCCGACCATTGATCCTCATGTATACACCCTCAAATTTCTGTGACCAGATGCATATCCAGCAGTCTCTAAAATGTTCCCAATGACCTTGCTTCCACAACTGCTGCTGGCAACGCATTCCATGCTCTCACAACTCTGTGTAAAGAACCCGCCTCTGATATCCCATCTATACTTTCTTCCAACCAACTTAAAACTATGACCCCTCGTGTTAGCCATTTCTGCCCTGGGAAATAGTCTCTGGCTATCGACTCTATCTATGCCTCTCATTATCTTGTATACCTCAATTAGGTTCCCTCTCCTCCTCCTTTCCTCCAATGAAAAGAGTCCGAGCTCAGTCAACCTCTCTTCATAAGGTAAGCACTCCAGTTCAGGCAGCATCCTAGTAAACCTCCTCTGAACCCTCTCCAAAGCATCCACATCTTTCCTATAATAGGGCGACCAGAACTGGATGCAGTATTCCAAGTGCGGTCTAACCAAAGTTATATAGAGCTGCAACAAGATCTGACGACTCGGAAACTCAATCCCACTGTTAATGAAAGCCAAAACACCATATGCTTTCTTTACAACCCTGTCGACTTGGGTGGCCATTTTAAGGGATCTATGAACCTGCACACCAAGATCCCTCTGTTCCTCCACACTGCCAAGAATCCTATCCTTAATCCTGTACTCAGCGTTCAACTTCGACCTTCCAAAATACATCACCTCGCATTTATCCAGGTTAAACTCCATTTGCCACCTCTCAGCCCATCTCTGCATCCTGTCAATGTCCCACTGCAGCCTACAACAGCCCTCTATACGTTCAAAGACAACTCCAACCTTTGTGTCGTGTGCAAACATGCTGACCCATCCTTCAATCCCCTCATCCAAGTCATTAATAAAAATTACAAACAATAGAGGCCCAAGGACAGACCCCTGTGGAACACCACTCACCACTGACTTCCAGACAGTATATGTTCCTTGTACTTCCACAGCCCGACCCTCATCAACCTTTCTTGTCACATCCTCAGAGAATTCGATAATGTTTGTGAGGCATGACCTGCCCCTCACAAAGCCGTGTTGACTGCATTTAATCAAGCCATGCTCTTCCAGGTGGTCATATATCCTATCCCTCACAATCATTTCTAACACTTTGCAGACCACAAACGTGAGACTTACTGGTCTGTAATTGTCGGGGATTTCCCTATTTCCTTTCTTGAAGAGAGGAATTACATTTGCCTCTCTCCAGTCCTCAGGTACGACTCCAGTGGAGAGCGAGGATGCAAAGATCTTCGCAAGTGGCGAAGCAATTGAAGTTCTCGTTTCCCAAAGCAGCCGAGGACAAGTCTGGTCCGTGCCTGGCGACTTATCAATCTTAATGTTTGACAAAATTTTCAGCACATCATGCTTCCTCTATCTCTATCCACTCCTGCATGCTTACCTGCTCTTCAAAGGTTTCATTCACTACAAAGTTCGTTTCTTTCGTAAAGACAGAAGCACAAAACTTATTTAGGGTTTCCCCTACCTCCTCAGACACCACACACAAGTTCCCTATGCTATCCCTGATCGGCCATACTCTTTTTTTGACCATTCTCTTATTCTTCACATAAGTGTAAAATACCTTTGTGTTCTCCCTAATCCGTTCTGCCAAGCCTTTCTCGTGCCCCTTCCTGGCTCTCCTCAGACCATTTTTGAGCTCCTTCCTCACCTGCCCTGTAATCCTCTGAAGCTGAGTTTGACCCTAGCTTCCTCCACCTTATGTACGCTACCTTCTTCCTTTTGACGAGAAGATCCACCGCTCTCGTCATCCAAGGTTCCTTTATCTTACTACTTCTTGCCTGTCTCAGAGGGACATACTTATTCAACACTTGCAACAACTGTTCCTTAAACAGTCTCCACATGTCTATAGTGCCTTTACCATGGAACAATTGCTCCCAATCCATGCTTCCTATCTCATGTCTAATCGCATCATAGTTTCCTCTTCCCCAATTAAATATCCTCCCATTTTGCCTAATCCTCTCCTTCTCCATAGCTATGTAGAATGTGAGGCAGTTGTAGTCACTATCACCAAAATGCTCTCCCACCACAAGGTCTGATGTCTGCCCCGGCTCATTGCCGAGCACCAAGTCTAGAGTGGCCTCTCCCCTCGTCGGCCTGTCAACGTACTGAGTTAGGAAACCCTCCTGAATACACCTTACAAAAACAGCTCCATTCAAATTTTCTGCTCGAAGGAGGTTCCAATCAATATTGGGAAAGTTAAAGTCAGCCATTACAACAACCCTACTGCGTCCACACGTTTCCAAAATCTTCCGAGCTAAGCTTTCTTCCATCTCCCTGTGCTATTGGGGGGCCGGTAGTAAACCTCTAAAGAGGTAACTGCTCCCTTTCTGTTCCTAATTTCCACCCATACTGACTCGGTAGGCAGATCTTCCTCGACAATGGAAGCTTTTGTAGCTGTGATTAGTAGTGCTACACCCCTCCTCTTTTCCCCCATCTCTATTTTTTAAAATGCTCTAAACCCTGGAACATCCAGCAACCATTCCTGCCCCTGAGAAACGCATGTCTCTGTTATGGCAACAACGTCATAGCACCAGGTAATGACCTATGCTCTATGTTCATCACTTTTATTCCTGATACTCCTTGCGTTAAAGCAAATACACTTTAACTGATCACTTGTTTCCTTCCCAGGAAAATCCTTCCCACTAGCTGGTCTACCTCTTGCTACTGCTTCATCTGCATCAACTCTCATCTCCGGTATACAGCTCACGTTCCCACCCCCCTGCCATACTAGTTTAAACCCTCTCGAACTACTCGTGCAAAACGTCCACCCAGGACATTGGTCCCCTTCCAGTTCAGATGAAACCCGTCCTTCTTGTACAGGTCCCAACTTCCCCAGAAGAAATCATGAGGACAAAAAACCTAACAAAAAGGCACTTCACCTGAATGCTGGTCGCATTTGAAACATGGTTGTAGAGTTAATGACACAAATTAACACGAATGAAAATAATTTAACAGCCGTTCGAGAGATACGGTTAAGGGCTGGACACAATTGGAGTTAAATATCCAGGAGTACGAGAGTATTTGGAAAGTTAGAGAGCAGTGTAAAGAAGTTGGTGTCTCTCTGTTATTCAAGGCCGACATCAGGGCCGTGTGGAGAGACAATGTGTGTTCTGTTGGGAATGAGTTTGAATTACTTTGCATTGAAAATAGAAATTCTATGAAGAACAAATGTCACTGATAAGTGCAGTCTATAGGCCAGAAAATAATAACCTCACACTGGTGAAGGCAATAAACAAACAAATAAGCAATGCCTGTAAAAATGGGTCAGCTATTATCATTGGGGATTTTAATTTGCAAGTAGCTTGCTCGAACCAGCTCGTACCAGTCACAGTACCTTTGAGGAGGAGGTCGATGAATGTACGCATGATGGTTTGTTGAACAGTATGAAATGGAACCGACGAGGGAGAAAGCAATACTTTATCTGGTCCTGTGTAATGGAACAGGAATAATTAATGATCTCATAGTTAGGGATCCTCTTAGAACGAGTGATCACAATATGGCAGAACTTAGATTTCAGATGGGGACTGTGAAGATAAAATCCTGTGCAGGTACACGTGTCACAAAAATAGAACGAGAGGGCACCTGGGTAATGTAGACTGGAAACAAAGGTTATTTTTTGGGACAGATATGGAGCAGCGGAGGACCTCCAAAAATATTTTTTGTAGAAGTGCTCAGCAAAAGTATTTTCCAGTGAAAAGGAAGGACTGCAAGAAAAGAGGTAATCTGCCTTGCGTGACTTCGGAAATAAGGGAGGCTCCCAAAGTCAAAGAGAATGCATGCCATGTAGCCGAGAACAGCTTGAAACTCGAAGATTGGTGAAACTTTAAAAATAAACATGATGAAGTACAGAATACAAAGACGGATAGCAAAATTTTCAATAAAAATAAAAAATCGATGAAAGAGTGGCTAAATTAAAGGTTGGTTCTTTCCAGGATGAGAAGGGACATTTATTTATGCAATGGGATAAACTGGCCGAGGCATTGTATTTTGTCTCAGTCTTCACGGTGCAGGATACATACAACATGACAATAATTTATAAAGACACAAATGTAGGTGAGGACCTGGAAACAAACATTATTCGGAAGAGGTAGTGTTAGGCAAGCTAATGGAGCTGAGGATCGACAAGTCTCCTGGCTGTGAGGGAATGCACCTCAGGGTATCAAAGGAGATTGCGGGTGAAACAGGAAGTGCTCTAGTGGCAATTTTCAAATTCACTAGATTGCGTGGCCGTCCGTGCAAGTTGGAAAACAGCTAGTGTGACACCACTGCTGAAAAAGGGAGATGGTTAAAGGATTGGGAATTATTGATCTGTTCGCTTATGTTTTGCAGTGGGGAAGATGCTAGAGTCTATTATCAAAGAAGAATAAGCAGGGCATCGAGATTGAAGTTGGAATGCACCAACGTAGGTTCATGAAGGTTCAAGCAGAGATGTTATGTTTCAGCTGTACAAGGTGCTGGTGAGGCTATCCTTGGTGTACTGTGTGCATTTTTGGTTCCCGTCCTTGAGAATGGATGGCAGTGGCACTTGGGTGGCGGGGGTTGGGGGGGGGGGGGTGTCAGGAGAGGTGCAGAGGAGGTTCGCTAGATTGATTCCGAATTTGAGGGTTGGCCTATAAAGAGAGACTGCGTAGATTAGGATTAATTTCTTTGGAATTAAGAAAAATGAGGGATCAATCTTACTGAAACATAAAACTTTGAACGGAATAGATTAGATAGAATTAGAAAGGATGCTTCCACATTCGGGTGAAACTCGAACAATAGAGCATAGCCTCAGGATTAGAGAGAGCAAACTTAGACTGAGTTCAGAAGGACCTTCTTCACGCAGACGGATGTTAATGTATGGAATACCTTGCCCAGCGAAGAAGTTGACGCTCGTTCAATAAAAGTTTTTAAAGCTAAGAGCGATACTTCTTTTGAATAATAAATGAAACAAGGGATACAGTGAGAGGGCGAGTAAGCGGATTTGAGTCCTTTGTAAGATCAGCAATGATATGATTGAACAGCGGAGCAAGCTTGAAGGGCAGGAACCCGACGCCTGCTCGGACTTTTACGTTCCTTTTACGTCAGAAAAGCAGAGTTGCAGGGGGAAGACTCCATGGGGCGACTTGGTTCAGGTATTGGGAGTGAAGACAGATTGCAAAAGGGTTTAATGTAGGGAGTGGTCACTGTGGATGATGGACAGGGACGGGAGAGGGATATATGTCTGATGATGGCATCTCGCGAATGGTGGTGGAAATTTAAAACAAAATCGATGATAAATTGAAGTACCACTGCGAATACATTTGCTAACTTTTATAGGTGCGCAATTGAGAGCATTCTGCCTGGATGCATCACTACCTGGTATGGTACCTGTACCATTCAAGATCAGAGGTGGTTACAGCGAGTGGTGAACTCGGCCTGGACAAATACAAAGGACAATCTATTATATGTTTGCATATTATTTATATATCTATGCAACTTATCTCTGTGATATGCTTGCATTGATCGAAAGACAAAGCTTTTCACTGTGCCTCAGTGCACGTGACAATGAATTCAATTCAATTCAATTGTGGAATGTCGACGACATGGATTTTTGGAGCAGCTTGTGGTGGAGCCAAGTAGAGAACAGGCAATACTCGATTTAGCGTTGTGCCATGAGGCAGACGAGACAAGGGAGCTGAAGATGAAGGAACCCTTAGGAGGCGGTGATGATAATATGATTGAATTTACCCTGCAATTACCCTGAGAGGGAGAATACACAATCAGAGATAACGGTATTAAAGTTGAATAAAGGCAAGTACATTGGCATGAGGGTGGAGCTGGGTGAAATTGGTGAGGAGAGGAGCCCAGCAAGAAAGCAGGAAAGTGGTAATGCAGTAGCAGGAGTGTCTGAACGTAATTCATCAGACACATCAGAGACATCCTGTGGAAAATGAGGCATGGTGTAAGGAGGATGAGGCAACCATGGCAGACTGAGGAAGTCATCGATAGCATAACGGCAAAAGAGAAAATATATAATGTGGCGAAGGGCAGTGGGTAATCAGAAGATTGGGAAGCTCACAAAGACCCACAAAGGGCAACAACAAAACAAATGAAGAGGGAGAAGATTAAATATAAGATAACTACTAATATAAAGGGAGACTGCAGTTGTTTCTTTATTCATATAAACGCAAAAGAGAGGAAGAAGTTGACAATGGACCATTGGAAAATGGCAATTGACAGAAAGTAGTGGAGAACAAGGAAATTGTTGAGGAACTGAAAAAAATATTTTGTGCCAGTCTTCACAGTGGAAGACATGAGTTATACCCAAACATACAAGAGAATGGGGGAACAGATCTGAGTCTAGTGGCCATCACTGTGAAGGTGCAAAAATCACTGAATGGCCTGAAGGTCGACACATCGTCTGGATCAGATAGAGTACCCTCCAGAGTTCTAAGGTAGACAACTGAAGAAATAGTGGATAGGTTAGTGGAGACCTTTCAGGAATCGCTAGAATCAGAAAGGGTACTATAGGACTGAAAAATCACAAACGTGACACTTCACCTTAAAAAGAAACAGCACAAAAGCTGGCAAATTATAGACCAATCAGTCGAATTCTGGTTGTGGATAAGATCCTGGAGTCCATTCCGTTGGAAGAAATTTCTGAATACTTGTATGTGCAAGTTAAAATAAGGCAAAGTCAGTCATGTTTCATCATGGAGAGGCCATACTTGACAAATCTGCAAAAATCCCTCTTTGAGGAAGTAATGAGGAAGGTAGACCAAGGAGAGCCATTGGATGTTATGTGTCTGGCCTTCATGAAGGCCTTTGATATTTGCCGCACAGGAGGCTACTGAATAAGGTAAGGGCCCAATGTTTTCAGAGGAAAGCTGCGCTCGCAGGACAGAAAACAGTGATTGGGAGCAAAATGATCCTTCTCAGGATGGCAGCTGGTGACAAGTGGCGTTCCTTCAGGCTGTGTTGGGACCACAACTTTTCATGTTATCCATTAGCGATCTAGGTAAAGTACCAGAGGGCACTGTGTGTCAATTTGCAGACAATGCAATGGCAGAAGGACAGGTCGCATTTAGGAGGCGGTGATGCTGCAGAAGGATATGGACATGTAGGGAGCATCGGGAAATAAATAACAGATGGAGCATAATGTGGGAAAGTGTGAGGTTTTGCACTTTGGTAGGAAGAATAAAGACACGGACTGTTGGCTAAATGGGGCGAAGGTGCACATGTCTGCAGTGCAAGGATACTTGAGTATTTTAGCCCAGGATTCTCTTAAGATGAACTTGCAGATTGAAGCTGTAGATTGGATGACGGCTGCAATGCTGACATTTAGTTTTAGAATATTTGAATATAAAAGCAGGGATGCACTTCCGCAGCTCGAGAACAATCTGGTCAGACCACATCTGGATTACTGTGTGCACGTTTGGTCCTCAAATTTCAGGAAGGATGCACTGGTGCTGGGGTATGTTCAGAGCTGATTCACCAGTATGGTGACAGAAATTAAAAGCTTGACACATGAGGAATGTTCGAGGACTCTGGGTCAATACTGAATGAAGTTTAGAAGAATAAGAGAAAATCTAATTGGTACTTATAAAATCGTGAATCGCCTAGACAGAGTGGATGCTGGGGAGGGGTTTCCATTTTTAGTAGATACTAGAAACCAAAGGCACAGCTTTGGAGAAAAGGGAAGACATTTGAGAGCAGTAATAAGGGACACTTATTCAGCCAGAGAGTGGTGAATGCATGGAATTCGTTGCCAAATAAGGCAGTGGAAGCCAGGGCTGTGATTATATATAAGACTGAGGCATGTAGCAGCGTGGTTGTCAAGGATATCAATTTTTATGGGGCGAAAGCTGCAGAATTCGGTTTAAAAAAGTATCTGTCATGATTTAATGGCAGAGCAGATACACTGCGCTAACTGGTTTAATTTCTGCTCTATTGTCTAATGGACTTATGCACCGAATGACTTCCATCTGCAAGTTCTCCTCCAAGGAACGTGCAAGCCTGACTTGTAGCCTTGTCAGCGAAGATCTGATTGAGTGCTGATCCAGACTTGATGCGCCAAATGGTCTATTTCCGCCCTCCATCTTCTATTTTATCATTCTTCATAAAAAAGATGAATGCAATGACCAGACTTGTGGCCAGTCCTCTGACTCATCTCTGAACAGGCAGTTGCTAAAGGTCCAGCATCATTTCCCTGCTCTTATATTCCTACCTGCGATCAAGAACAGAAAGTATCTCCAACCCCTCGAGACTACTTGATCCCTTGTCCAATCCCCTTCAAAAATTCGTGAATGCCTACTCCAATTTCTCTTTTATTACTGTAAACCACTCAATATTCACGCATTTATTATTGTTCCTCCCCAAGTTCATGGACACCCACTTTACTGGATTGAATTCCTTTCAGCACATTTTCTTGCCAATTTTTTCCAATCTCCCTCCAGTCTATGGCTGTCTTCCTCATGGTTAACTACATGACTAATTATTACATAACTTGCACACTGCTAAATGATCACCACGACAATTAATTAAAAATCGTTGAGCAATATGAGAAAACAATGGAACTCATAGAAGCCATGGTTCATAACCTCACAGAGGACACCAAAACTGGAGACTGTAAAGAAGGTGATATAAGATTCCAGAAGGATCGTAATTCAATGCATCTTTGGGCTTGAAAAATGTCACTTGGAGTTCAATCTGGATAAATGGAACGTATTGCAATTTTCTACATCAAATATGAGTAGGGCTTATAACAATTAGTGATAGGGCGTTGCATAGTATTGTGGAACAAGGAGGCCAGGAATGCAGGTGCATAATTCTTTTTAGTTGGCTTTACATATCGACAGAATGGTTAAACAAAATGTCATCCTGCATTCGTTGCTCAGTCCTTTGAGCATAGGAGTTGGTATGTATTGTTGAAGTTGAATAGGATATTGGGTGAGGTCGCTTCTGGAGTACTGCGTCCAGTTCTTGTTGCCAAGTAAAAGCAAGGGAATTATTAAGCTGGAGTAGGTTTAAAAGAGGTATACCAGCGTATGGCTAGTGGGGAAGGTTTATGTTAAAACGAAAGGCTGGATAGGCTGCGAATATTTTCACTCGAGCACTGGAGTTTGAAAGGCGACCTGATAGAAATTTGTAAGTTTTTGAGAGTTCGGATAGAGTTAACTGTAACTGTCTTTTCTTCAAGGAGGGGGACTACAAAACGACAGGGCAAATGTTTTCGTTGAAAAGAGAGAGATTGAAAATAAGACATGAGAGGCTTGTTTTTAACAGAGGATGGGTTATGTGTGCAATTCACTTCCTGAGGCAGTGATGAATGAAAGTACATTTACAATGTTTACATGATATTTAGATAAATGAATTGGAAAGTTTCAGTGGGATTTAAAAATAGCTGTTCATTCATACCTAGTCAATTATTTATTGCCCAGAGGGCAGTTCGGAATCAATCACGATATTATGGATCTGGAGTCACATGCCAGCCAGACCAGATAAGTATGGCAGTTTTTTTCTCTATCAGGCATTAGTGAATCAGAACTACAACAACTGATGCAACGTCATAATTAGACTCTTCAACTCTAGGTATTTACAGAAATAAAATTCCATCATCTGCCATGCCAGGATTTGAACAGAATTATATCTGAACATTCATATTAACAATGCAGTAATAATAATAATAATACAAGTGCATTATTAACCCTCAACAATTACAGGAGCTGTCAGATGCGACACGTTTAGTTTGGCATTATGTTCAATATGAGCTGGTAGGAGTGAAAGGCCTGTTTTCATGCTGTGTAAGTCTATGACTTTGACGGTATTAAACTGGCAGCTGGTTGGGATTAACTGCAGCATTGACAGTTTAATTGATCTCCTGCTGGAATATGTAGTCTTGCTGGTTACTCTGAAGGTTTTTTTGATCATTGAGCCCTCCCCACACACGGGACTGTTTAACATTCTGTCCCCAATTTGATTGAGCAAATGGGTTTCCACTTCAGCAGGTATTTGAATCCCGCATTGCTCTGGTTTCTCTGTGATATCGGTGTCCTTGTATCTACCCCGAGTGAACGATTGGTTCAAATCATGTCCACGCAGACGCAAGTCCCGTTGTCCATGTTGGGAATGTGTTTTTATTCTTCCCGATATGCCCACAGGGTGTGGATGTCGCTGGTCGGGACAGCATTTGTTGTTCATCCTGATTCGCTGCTGTCTCGCTGAACGAGAGACATGGATTCGATCCCAGTCTCGTGTGACTGTGTGCAGTTTGCACAATCTCTTTGCTTGTGTGAGTTTCCTCCCACAGTCTAAAGGTGTGCAGGTTACTGGGATCAGCCATGGGAAGTGAAGGGGAACGGAAAAGGCATGGAGTGTGGGTCTGATAGGATGTGCTTCGGAGGGATGGTGTCGACTGCAAGGGCCGAATGGCCTGCGTCCCCACACGTTCGGCATTCTCGGATTAAGAGTCAGCTACGTTGTTCTGGCCCTGGAGTCACAAGTAGGCAGGATTGGGTAAAGATGGTCGAATGCCCTGCGTAAGGGACATACATGAATAGGATTGCAGGAAATTAAATTCATGTTCTCTGTTCCTGAGGTCAGCTTTTCATTACAGATTTTATTCGACGAATTTTAACATTACCAGTTCCGTGTCTGAGTCCCCAAGGATGACTCGTTGATGATACAACCACAACACCACCTTCTCCAGGTTACAGTATTTACTGGGAACATGAAGCAGATTCTGAAAGGATGCGAGCAAAGGCAGTTGCTACTGCCAATGTCAAAGACATGGATCCAAACATGAAAATGAAATTTCGAACCATGTCACCCCAAAGTTAAAGTCTTAACACTCTTTAGATGAGCCAATCGGTTGTCTCAGCAATATCTTCTTCTTCTGGCAATAATATTATAAATGGGGGCAAGTATTCCCTTCCTTCACGTTTTTGACCAGAAGCAAACCCAACCTCGGAAATACACGTGCTGCTCTCCCGTCATTCCATCCCAACTTCCAATTTGATCTTCATGCCTGCTTCACACAGTTTCTCTGATTCTGGTCTGGAACTGGAATTAAGAGTGATTGCCTGCAACAGTTGTTATTGCCTTGTGTGAGCAAAGTGATGAAGTGACCGATGTTAAACTATAATGCTATTGAAGCATACATTTGAACAATATCCTGCACTGTCCCATGAGTTTGGAGAGTTTCATTAATCCCATTCTCCAATACTCTCATTAATGGAATCTCCACAGACTCTGGGGACGGTGAACCTAAAGATTCAGCCCATTCTGAGTTCCCACAGGCCTGTGGTTAAGTCCTGATATTGTATATTATTACTGACATTTCCTCTGCTAAAATAGTAAACTTCGGATCGACTCTACATCATGATAGTCAGTTCTCTCAAAGTGTTACTTTTGGTGAAACACGGTAAGAAATTACTCGTTTTTACATGATAATATTATCCGAGGTGATGATTTCTTTTCCATTGAATTTCATTCTCCGATATTTCTGCGTTTCATGTATCAGCATTTAACCCCAAAAGTTCTTGAAGATGTCTCTCCCTCCCACTCACCCAAACTCTCTTTTCCGACCCTCTTCTCATTTGACTGAGGCATTGCACAATCTAACATACACTTTCACGTTGATACCATCTACTCACTGTTGCTGGATGACCATGTCCCAATCTCTTCATTCGCACATTTAAATCATTCAATTCGTTTGAATATCGTACCTGTGTGATCAATTCTCCTTTAGCGGTTTTTATTGAAATGGACCGGAGATTATTGGAACGTGAGGCTCAATAAATGGACACAGAGAATAATTGGGAAAAAGAGACTCTATTGGAACAGATCAGCCGCGATGGCTTTCTGCGATAACCTACTGGTATTATCGCTTGATTGTCAATACGAAAGGCCAGGTAACATCTCAAGGTCGTTGGGCTCGATTCCCACCACACCACGACAATGGTAAAATATGAATGCAAGAAATACCTCCAATTAAGGATATGCCAAATCCGTTGCCTGAAACACCCATATGTTTAACTGACGTCCTTGAGGGAAGGAAACTGCCGTCCATGTCTCTTTTGGCTACCACGTGTCCCCGGGCCGCAAGCCGATAAATGCTGCAGGGAAAGGTTCAGGAAAGATTCACTCGGATAGTGTCTGGTCTGAACAGTTTCAGTCATGAAGAAAGACAGGACAGACTGGAATTGTTTGTCATCGTGCAGAGGGGTTTGCGAGAAGGCATGGTTAAGTTGTACAAAATCATGAGGGGTATGTATTAAGTAGACTGAAAGTAGCGTTTCCCATTGACGGAGATATCGATCATAGGGGGCCAGAAATTTAATGAGAAAGACAGAAAGGTTTAGGTAGATGTGTGTAAAAGCGTTATAGGCCGGCAGGTATTGGGATTTGCAACACTGTGTCTATAAGTGTCAGGGAGGCAGGAACCCTTATAACCTGAAGAAATATTCAGATTTGAATATGTTCTGCCAATACCTATAAGGCTATGGGCTAAGCGATTCGAGTCGTTAAGCAGTTGCTTTTGACAAATGGAGCCACAACGGGCTGAGGTGTCTCCTTTGAAACTGTTGTCCTCGGTAGTATAGTGGTTCGTGTCGCCGCATGTTATGCGGGAGATAGGAGCTCAATTCCTCGCTGGGGCAGTGTAAATGCTTTAAAACTGCCGCTCCGTTCCCAAGTGCGGGTTATTAGTGCCTGTCCTTCCATTCTCCATGGGAAATGTCACAGGAAGAACAGTGCTGTCTGAATGAGCGTGAGGAAGGACTGCGTCTCTCGGCGAGACAGAGTGTCAGTGAAAGTACAAACGCGTCACTTCTGCAACCTGCACCTTGTGTCTGTATTGGAGTCTAAACCATTTAATAGAAAGAATAAGGAAGCTGAAGAAGAAACAGGGTACACCAATTCAGATCTGAGTACATAAACATTTTCCACAGGATCTTGAGGAAAACTGACAATCGGCTCTGAGAAAGAGTTTCATTCTCAGAACTGTTAGTTCACAGAGGTGTTTTGTACCACTTCAGCCCTTAAGAAATTGAATGACAAATTAACTGAAGACTGTTGTGGTTCTGTTCGCCGAGCTGGAAGTTTTTGTTGCAAACGTTTCGTCCCCTGGCTAGGCGACATCATCAGTGCTTGGGAGCCTCCTGCAAAGCGCTTCTTTGATGTTTCCTCCGGTGTTTATAGTGGTCTGTCCCTTCCGCTTCCGGTTGTCAGTTTCAGCTGTCCGCTGTAGAGGTTGGTATATTGGGTCCAGGTCGATGTGTTTGTTGATGGAGTTTGTGGATGAATGCCATGCCTCCAGGAATTCCCTGGCTGTTCTCTGTCCGGCTTGCCCTATGATAGTAGTGTTCTCCCAGTGGAATTCATGTAGCTTGTTGTCTGCGTGTGTGGCGACTAAGGATAGCTGCTCGTATCGTTTCGTGGCTAGTTGATGTTCATGTATGCGGATTGTTAGCTGTCTTCCTGTTTGTCCTATATAGTGTTTAGTGCAGTCCTTGCATGGTATTTTGTACACTAGTGTAATGTGTAAACAGTTGTAATTCCTGACATTACAACTAGCTTTTGCACCGCTGCACATTCATTAGGTGGTTGTGGAGTACACATTTGTAAGACACAGAATTTATAGCACAAGTTTACAGTGTGATGTAACTGAAATTATACATTCAAAAATGCCTTAATTGTTTGCTAAGTCTACAATCTATTAGAATGACTGTGTTAGCTTCACTTCTTTCATATGTGAAGTGCAATACTTTTTATTTTGAAGTTACATTCTCAGATGAACTTTAACAATTGGTGTTAGCCCGGTGCGCTGCTGTCTGTTCCATAATGTTTAGACTGATACTAATTTTATAAAATGACTTAACAGAGACTTACATGGATTCACGCAGTTTATGAGCAAAGTAAAATGTAACTCTGCAAGTACAAATTCACCCCACAAACGTATACATGCGTGTGTGTGTGTGTGTGTGTGTGTGTAGGAGGGTCTCTGTTTGTAGACAGGGTAATGGGATCACCTGTACTGTGACATGAGCCCTAGGTCCCGGCTGAGGCCATCAGCATGGGTATCGAACTTAGCTATCCGCCTCTGCTCAGGCACTTTCAGCTGCTACCTGTTCCGAAGTCCGCCTCGGATGATGGTCACCCAAAGGTCTGAGGTCGAATGTACAACATAGAACATAGAACATAGCACAATACAGCACAGAACAGGCCCTTCGGCCTACGATGTTGTGCCGAACATTTGTCCTTGCTTAAGCACCTATCCATGTACCTATCCAATTGCCGCTGAAAGGTCACCAATGATTCTGACTCTGCCACTCCCACAGGCAACGCATTTCATGCCCCCCCACCTCTCTGGGTAAATAACCTACCCCTGACATCCCCCCGATACCTTCCACCCTTCACCTTAAATTTATGTCCCCTTGTAACACTATATTGTATCCGGGGAAAACGTCTCTGACTGTCTACTCTGTCTATTCCTCTGATCATCTTGTAAACCTATATCAAGTCACCCCTCATCCTTCGCCTTTCCAATGAGAAAAGGCCTAGCACTCTCAACCTATCATCTTACCACCTATTTTTCAATCCAAGCAACATCCTGGTAAATCTCCTCTGCAACTTCTCCAAAGCTTCCACATCTTTCCTAGAGTGAGGCGATCAGAACTGCACACAATACTCCAAATGTGGCCTGACCAAGGTCCTGCATAGCTGCAACATCACCTCATGACTCTTGAATTCAATCCCTCAGCTAATGAACGCTAATACACCATAGTCCTTCTTACAAGCTCTATGCACCTGAGTGGCAACTTTCGAAGAGCTATGAACATAGACCCCAAGATCCCTCTGCTCCTCTACCGTATTAAGAACCATACCGTTAACCCTATATTCTGCATTTTTATTTGTCCTTCCAAAATGGACGACATCACACTTGACAGGGTTGAACTCCATCTGCCACTCCTCAGCCCAGCTCTGCATCATCTCTAAGCCCCTTTGCAGCCGACAACAGCCCTCCTCACTATCCACAACTCCACCAATCTTCGTATCGTCTGCAAATTTACTGACCCACCCTTCGACTCCCTCTTCCAAGTCATTAATAAAAATTACAAACAGCAGAGGACCCAGAACTGATCCCTGCGGAACTCCACTTGTAACTGGGCTCCAGGAGGAATATTTACCATCTACCACTACTCTCTGACTTCGACCGGTTAGCCAGTTCTCTACCCAACTGGCCAAATTTCCCACTATTCCATGTCTCCTGACTTTCCGCATAAGCCTACCATGGGGAACCTTATCGAATTCCATACTAAAATCCATGTACACTACATCCACTGCTCAACCCTTATCCACATGCTTGGTCACCTCCTCAAAGAATTCAATAAAACTTGTAAGGCAAGACCTACCCCTCACAAATCCGTGCTGGCTGTCCCTAATCAAGCAGTGTCTTTCCAGATACTCATAAATCCTATCCCTCCATATCATTTCCATTACTTTGCCTACCGCCGAAGTAAGACTAACTGGCCTGTAATTCCCGGGGTTATCCCTATTCCTTTTTTTGAATGGTGCACAACATTCGCCACTCTCCTGTCCCCTGGTACCACCCCCATTGACAGAGAAGACGAAAAGATCATTGCCAACGGTTCTGCAATTTCCTCTCTTGCTTCCCACATAATCCTAGGATATATCCCGTCAGACCGGGGGACTTGTGCATCCTCACGTTTTTCAAAATGCCCAACACATCTTCCTTCCTAACAAGTATCTCCTCTAACATGCCAGTCCGTTTCGTACTCCCCTCTTCAACAATACGGTCCCTCTCATTTGTAAATACTGATGAAAAGTACTTATTCAAGACCTATCCTATCTCTTCCAACTCAGTACACAGTCTTCCACTACTGTCCTTGATCGGACCTACCCTCGTTCTCGTCATTCTCATGTTTCTCACATACGCATAAAGACCTTAGGGTTAACCTTGATCCTACACGCCAAAGATTTTTCATGCCCTCTCTTAGCTCTCCTAATCCCTTTCTTCAGCTCCCTCCTGGCTATCCTGAATCCCTCCAATGCTCTGTCTGAACCTTGTTTCCTCAGCCTTATATAAGCCTCCTTCTTCGTCTTTACTAGATATTCAACTTCCCTCGTCAACCAAGGTTCCCTCACGCGACCATCTCTTTCCTGCCTGACAGGTATATACATATCAAGGAATCGTCGTATCTGTTCCTTGAAAAAGTTCCACATTTCAATGACATCCTTCCCTGACATCCTATGCTCCCAACTTATGCTCCTCAGATCCTGTCTTGCAGCATCGTATTTACCCAACCCCAATTGTAAAACCGACCCGATTTCATGCACTTACCTCCCTCCAAGGTGAAAGTCACAGAATTGTGGTCACCATCACCAAAATGGTCACCCACGAACAAGCCCATCACTTGTCCTGGTTCGTTACCGAGTACCAAATCCAATATGGCCTCCCCTCTGGTCGGACAATCGACATACAGAGTTAGAAAAGCTTCCTGGCACACTGCATAAACACTGACCCATCCAATCTACTTGATCTAAAGAACATGCAATCAAAATTTGGGATGTTGAAATCGCCCATGACGACTACCCTGTGGCTTCTGCACCTTTCCAAAATCTGTTTCCCAATCTGTTTCTCCACATCTCTGCTGCTATGAATATCCTGGACCATTGAAGTGTTCCTCAACAGGGAAGGGGCACACCAGTCTGTTAATTGATGTGCAGTCGCCATTCATCCTCTCTATAGCATCTGCTCGGTTTCACCAAAGTACCATGCCTTAAAGCATCCTTGCCTGCAGCGTGTTTTTTTTTAGTTTAGCGTCAGTCTAAACATTATGGCACGGACACAGCACACAGGGACTAACACCTTCAACAAATTATCTGGGTTGAGACTAATTGTTAAAATTCACCTGAAAGTGTAACTATGAAAATAAAGTTTTGCGATTTACATAAGAAAGAAATGAACCTAACGTAGTCATTCTAACAGATGGAAGACTTAACAAACAATCAAGTTATTTTTCAATGTATAATTTCAGTTCCGTCACACTGTGACCATTTGCTATAAATTCTGTATCTTACACCTGTGTACTCCACAAACACCTGATGAAGGAGCAGCTCTCCAAAAGCTAATGCTTTCAATTAAACCCGTTGGACTATGATCTGGTGTTGTGCGATTTTTAACTTCATATTAGAATGCGGATCTCACAATTAAAACAGAGGTGAGGAAGCATTTATTCTCTCAGACAGTTCTGGATCTGTAGTATTTCTTGTTGCAGAAGGATGTTGAGGAAGGGTCATTAGGTGTAATCAGATTGAGATTGGCAGATCTTCAAACAGCAAAGACATCAAGAGTTATGGTTCGGCAAGACAGGAAAAAACGGGCGTGAGCAATGATCCCGTTTGGCAGGAAGAACGAGGTGAAAAAGTACAAACTACAGAGTGATGGGGAAGGAATTGGTCAGGAAAACTGGGACGGGAGAGGCTTAATGCTTCCTTTCTTTGTTGTAACTGGACACTGGTGTTGAATTCTGAAATGGGACAATATCAGCCAAGTGGGTGAAATCTTACTTTCTGCTTGTTTTCTCCCGAGGCCTGTGTCACTCTTGGGGAAATGTGTCTGCGTGCTTCAGTCTATGGGTAAAAATGGAATTCACTGCTGCTTCATTCAGCGACACGGGTATTAGAACGAAACGTATGTTAATGACATGCGTTTAAAGACTCTTGCATTAATCTGCGGTTATTGATCCACAGTTTAGATTCAGCCCCTGCAGTTAACTTGCTGACTTCTCCAGTTCTTCGTAGTTCAATGTGATGCATCAAATGTGTGTATAACGAGAGAGAGCTTGTTTCCCACATCTTGTGTTTATGTGTGTCTTATGTCCAGCCTTCACCAATGGCTAGAGCAAGGGGAAAGGATGAGACCAATGTGTAAGTCTGTCCGTGCACATGCACGGCACCCACATCGGTAATTCTCTACGGTGCATTTACAGCCAGTTATCGGTACTCTTACACCCAGCCCCTGCCCCTTTTGAAATATCTCCATTGTTTTGTGCTGTGTCTCTGTGCTCATTTCACCAAGGTGAATCACTTCTACCCAACCTGCTACAGATTTCATCTGACAAAACACTTCTTAAGAATCCCATGCATAAACATACGCTTCGCATCTCTCGTTATTTGCTTTTCATGGATCTCTTTCAGACAATAAAAGTTCATGGCAACTTGACTTGGAAAAGAAAATGGCGTTCCTTTTAATTATTTCAATTCAATCTACATTTCATTGCAGTTTAGGCAACAGGCTCAAATTATTCTTTGAGACTTTATAATAGCGTCGATGCATATAAACATACTATTTGAGTTCCAATTTCAATAAGACAGCTGTGATCATCCAAAAATCGCAACATTGAGAATTACCGGTAACAGCGACGAGAGTGGGATTCGAACCCATGCGTGCAGAGCACAATAGATTAGCAGTCCACCGCCTTAATCTCTCGGCCACCTCGTCAGATGAGTATCGCTCGCTCTGATCTTATGAATAAGTGAATTGCGTAAATTATGCACAACATAGATATTTCTCCTTGGTATTGGTGAAATGATAAATAGCACAGTATGGTTCCAAGAGTATCGTCTGACCTCTGGGTGTGGGACAAGCGCACTCAGACTGTGACACTCTGCTCACTGATCAGAGCAAAAGTGAAAAAATGGCTATGCAGCAAGATCTGTTGAATTCTGTGAACATTTGAAGTCAATGGAGTGGAGAGCTGGTGACAGCAGGAGATGCAATTTTTGTGTGAGGAATTGTTTTCCAAATTGGAGGAGAGTGCATAGTGCTCAATGTCATTATTCTGAACATCTGTCTTCTGCTTAGATATTTTGACACGCCCTTTGTGTACAGGACAGACAATTTCAAAATGACAATTGAATTCAACAATGCAAAAACCTTGATCTATATCATTTTCCTGGTCCGTGCAACACCAAGTCATTGTATGATCACAGCAATACAGTGAGCAAGTGTCAGAAAGAAAATGAATGTAGTGCCAGAGCGCATGCTGGGAGCAGCAGTTGACACACGGGGAAGTGCATTTCCCATAACATGAACACTTCCTAAACAGCGGACTGCGGTGGAAGAATTCAGAGTGGTTTACACTTTGGAATTTGATGCCAGAGACACAATGGAGATCTGTCATTGAGTCTGTTCAAGATGACGATTTTAACATTTCTACCGATGAAAAACAAAATAAAAGACTCATGGGCCAGGGAATGCAAATGTTGAATTTGAACATTTCAACAAACTACGCATCTTTGCAATGAGTAGCTCACTACATTCCTCAAAAGGGGTCAGAAACATTGGTGAAGATGATCGCATAATGCCAGTTACCAGCTATGGAATCAGAGAACTCGGTTCCTTACCGTTATGGTACAGCCAGGAATGTAGAGGTAAACATTAATGTGTCGCTTCAGTGCTGCAAGTTACCAGTGCAAGGTATCTCTGTGCCAGTATCGTGGGCTGTGCTCTGCCGAAGTTTTAAGTTTGAGCCTCACATGGAGCAGTTTCGATTTGTCGTCGTGTTAAGAGGTACGGATGGAAGGTGATATTGAGCAAAGTCAAGTTTATGGAAAAGTACCAGTTTTTGTGGATTGAGAAACGACCTTTTCTGGATAATGACACCTTATTCAACAAACATACTACAAATATTTAAAACGTGAAGAGACATGTGTGGAGAGAGAGCCGAAGGTGATGTTTTAGTAGATGGATGACGTTTCCCATGTGCACTGCGTTAAATTCCGGGAAAATCGATGTTGAGCTGGTTTCATGTTATGCAGTTTGTTGCAAACTCGCAATGGTCATTGTAATAATCAAAATAAAAAGACTGTTCGCATAGGACCGTCGGAATATTGTTTTCAATTTTAGTCTGAGCATCTTTCAGCTGAATTGGTGTGCTGCCGAGAAGTACAGAGGGTTAAAAATACAAAAAAGACAGGGTCTACTTGGTGGTGGAGATAAGAAAGCGTGAAATACACCTAATATCATGTGAATGTGATCAAGTCTTTAAAGTAGGTGTTGCGTCTCCAAGTGACGATTCTATTGCTACTCATTAGGATGCAACTTCTGCCTGCAGTTATTTTATGACATCAGCCCCATTTAGAATGCTTCACCTTGAATAATACGCTACACCTTTGAAATCCATGAGCTTTTTATACTCAGTCTTATTCAGCTGTACGTGTTCATGAAATGCCTTTGTGTCTGAAAACAACCAAATTCGAAATTAAACCACACCCACACGTTTTCTTTCTTTCAATGGTAAATTCCTTCCTTGTCCCTTTGTTCGTGCGTCTTTTAAAACACTACGAATTCAGAAATCTACGTTTTATTTATGGAAAGTCATTCAGGATTTCAGTAACTATATTGAGTGGAAGAAACTCTCATCCAATCTTTTCTTAATTATTCACTAATAGGTTAGAAGCTCTAACTAAAGTTGTTGATTCACTCGAAAGAGGGAATTTCCCCGATTTACTCACTTCAAACCACACGTTATGTGAAAATCTCTTTTGTTTACTTTTAAACTTGAGTATTTCTGGTCCAGCATTTCCACATCTCGTGAATAAACTCCTTCATTCTGTCTAACATGCCGATGAAACTATTTCTATCCCTTCTGATGTGTTTATGTCCAGGGAAACCCCGTCCCTGGGCTTCCTAATATCTTGATATTCAGTAAGCAGTGTATGTGCCTTTTCTCACCTCTTCACATGTCTTTGGTGGAGAATGAGGACAAGGATTACACACAATGCTCCCACCGAAGGTGACCTAAAGATTTCCCAGTTACGTGATGAACGCTTTGCTTTTTAAATATAATTTCTCTAAATCTCCATGACCTGAGTGAGTCTCAGCTATTTCTAATGGTAATTGAAGTTCAAATACATCACAGTCGGGCTCTAGTCATTCCAGTGCAGACGGATTTTGGACAGTAAATATTATTATGAAATGTCACCATGGATCTAAAATCAACACTTTCCACATAGTAATTGTCGTAGCTATTGTATCGTATGTCCGTGTTCTTGCCCACTTTGCTCATCAATTCATGTGTCCCTGTATTGAGTTCTATTGAATTATTAATTTGTGAATGGAGACATTCCCTCCACCTCTTAATCGAAACTCCATGGAACATTGAATAATTGTACTTATATGCTTCCAGAGGACAGTCCTGCCATTACTGCGATGAATCAGTGAACTTTCTCCAAGTATCCTCGAAAGCAAGGATTTCCTTCGACAGTTTAGGAGATCATTACAGTACAGAAGCCCATGTATGCGTTCATTAAAACTAAAGCAGATGCAGCAAGAGTTTCAGACTAAGATTTTGCAATCTGCTTGCATTGCCTGTCCTAAAAGTTACATTCCAAATTGTGGTATGTTTGTGAATGACATTGAAATTTTGCCAGAACACTATCATTCCCTGTTCTCTCTTTCCCTTATGGTTCTCCATTTAATATCCTGCATTTTCTCAGTTTATCTTACTGTTTCAACAATTCAAACAATCTCGCTCCTGATTACCAATCTGAGAGAATAGAATAATTTTGTTAATTTATATACCGTGCAGCTGTAGGGCACGGTGACCAAGTGAAAAGGCTTTGGTCACGTGAACCAAGTAGCAGGAGCGGGCTAGTGCATTCTGGCCATTCGATCGCAGTCATATTCAAAACATTTAACATAATCTTGAGCCAAATCATATTCGTAGAAAATAATTTTAAAAAAGCGAAAGAACCGCCAATGTTAAATATCAACCAAAAATAGAGGTCGCTGGAAAAGTTCAGGAAGTCTGGCAGCATCTGTGGATGGATGGACCGAGTGGATCTGAAACGTTAAGTGTGATTCATCTGCACAAATGCTGCCAGCTCTGCGGAGGTTTTACAGCAATTTCTGTTTATGTTTGATATTGGCAGATTTTGCAGCACAAAATGAGAACGGTGCTTTCTGGAGGCAAACAGACAGCACGGACCTGGTAGTGTGAAATGAAACCGCAATAATGAATGAATCAAAATTGTGATGCTGGAAAAGCACAGCAGGTCAGGCAGCATCCGAGGAGCAGGAGAATGGACGTATCAGGCGTAAGCCCTTCATCAGGAATGATGCTTGTGAGTCGGCCTGAGGCACACTGTTGAAGCCAGGCGCCAAATTGCAGACAACTCTTCCTACTGCCCCGATCACAGCCTCACCTCCCATCATCTCCCAGACAATCGCAATCTTATCACCTCTGGGGAATCTCCCATCCACAGTCTCCAACCTTATTTTACATGTACCCTACACTCCCCATTTCTACCTCGTTCCTTAGTTCTGTTGTCTCAGACTGCGCATGTCCGATCCGACACATCTCTTCCTATCTAAACACCTTCCTGTCTCCCCAGTCCAGGAAATCCCCACCTACGTTCGTGACACCAACTATGCACTTCATCTTCTCCAAGACGTTTGTTTCCCAGACCCACAATGCGTCATCTTAACCTTGGACGTCCAGTCCCTGTACACATCCATCTGCCATGACGCAAGTCTCCATGCCCTCTGTTTCTTCATCTCACCCCATCCCAATTAGTACCCTTCCACCGACACGCTGCTCCACCTGGCTGAACGGGTCCTCAACCTCAGCAACTTCTCCTTCCAATTCTCCCACTTCCTCCAAACCAAAGGGGTAGTTGTGGGCACCCGCATGTGACCTAGCTATGCCTGCTTCTTTGTCAGATATGTGGAATTGCCCGTCTTTCGCAGTTACATTGGCACCTCTTTCCACCTGTTCCTCCACTACTTTGATGAATGCATTGGCGCCACTGCATCATCTCACGAGGAGGTTGAACAGTTCATCAACGCTACCAACACTTTTCAGCCCGATCTCAAATTCACCTGGATCATGTTGGCAAATTCCCTCCCCTCCCCGGGCCTGTCCATCTACATCTCAAGGGCATGACAATTTGCAGATATGTATGGCAAGTCCACCGACTCCCACAGCTACCAATACGACACCTCCTCCCACCCCACTTCGTGTAAAAACGCCATCCCTTATTCCCAATTCCTCTGCCTCCACCACATCTTTTCCCAGGATGACCAATTCCACCTCAGAAAGTCCCAGTTGGTTTCCTCCTTCCATAATCGCAAATTCCCTTCCCACGTGATTGACGATGCCCTCCATTGCATCTCCTCCACTGCACACACCACCGTCCTTGAACCCCACCCCTCCAGCCACAAGGACAGAACCCCATGGTCCTCAACTTTTTCCCCACCAATCTCCATATCAAACACATCATACTCCATCACTTCTGCCATCTCCAAACAGAACCAGCCATCAGATATATATTTCCCTCCCAACCTCTATTATTATTCTGAAAAGGCCATTCCCTCCCAGAACCCCCCATCGGGTCTGCAAGCCCAATAAGTCCACACCCCACTACTGGCATCTTTCCATGCCACCGCAGGAAAGGTAAAACCAGCGTCCATACCACTCCACGCATCTCCGTCCAAGGCCTCAAGCGATCCTTCCACATTCGTTAGAAATTCACCTATACCGCTTCCAAAATCATCTACTGCATTCGTTGCACCCAGTGTGGTCTCCTCTACGTCAGGGAGACAGGTCGCCTTCTTGCAGATCATTTCAGAGAACATCTCTGGGACACCCGCACCCACCAACTGCATCATCCCGTGACTGAGCACTTCAAAATCTCCTCCCGCTCCATCAAAGATGTACAGGTCTTGGGCCTCCTTCACTGCCAAAACATAACCACCCAATACCTGGAGGAGGAACGCCGTACATTCCACCTTGGGACTCTGTCACCTCACGGGATAAGTCTGGATTTGAACAGTGTCTCATTTCTCTTCCCCCAAGTCCCCAGCCTCAAACTTGGCACCGCTACCTGGGCCTATTCCATCACTGCTCCTTCCAACCTATCATCTTCTCCCTCACCTTCATCCAACTATCGTTTTACAACCCCCCCCCCCCCCCTTTACCCCACACCCCTAACATTTATCTCTCAGTCCCGAATCACATGTCTTATTCTTGGTGAAGGGCTTATGTTGAAACGTGGGCTCTCTTGATCTTCGGAAGCTGACTGACCTGCTGTGCTTTTCAAGCACCACACTCCCGACTCTGATCTCCAGCATCTGCAGTCCTAACTTTCTCCTAGGAATAATCAATGACGTCGGAGTGAAGATGCTCCTGGAGTGCAGTGATCACAGTGTGACTGAGTTTTGCGTTTATTTTGGGTGAGGGCAGGCTGGACCTGAGACGAGCGGTAAACACCTAAACAACGGGAATGGTATCAGATAGCGAAGTTAGGGCGGGCTGAAGTGAAGTGGAAAATTCTGTCAGAAGGTGGATCAGTGCAACTGCATCTTCTCACCCAGACTGTAAAAGACATGCAGAAGGAGCAAATCAATTTCAGTGCAGGCACAATGACAGTTAAAGTAGAAAGGAGACAATACAACACACTGAGATGGAGTGGAATTATTTAATATTGAAGCCATTTTACACACAGACTGCCGACACATTGGAAACAAGGAATTTCCTGCAGTGTAACGGCGATATTTGCCTGCGACACTGACATATTATCTTCTGTAGCAGCGTGGCCAAGGAAAAGCATGATTGCCCCATCAATACTTCAAAACTCTCCTCTGCACCGTACAAACTATTTGCTGCTCCTGTAGTCAGATCCCATTCGCTTCACAGTGTATCTTCTTCTGCTTCCTGCCTTACATAAACACTTGAAACCTGATCTAATCACAAGTGTTTCCACTTTCACCCATCTTTTATTACTCCTGAGCTGACACAGGTACGAGTGACCGATTGGCCTTCTCAAGCGCTCTCACTCTGGTATGATCTGAATGATAAAGTGCACTGTGTCTGATCCGCAGGACACACTGCAGAATTTCCCCACGCGGGATGGTGCTGTTTATCCTATCCCAGCGGACTGAGCTGACTCCATTGATAGAGTTGTCTCCATTGGTAGAGTATCGCACAGTAACAGTGAATATCTTTTGATGTCATCCTCGAAGGTATCTACTCCAAAAGCTGAAGACTGCGGGAAACAGCTGTGGTCAGCGCTAACATAGAGGCCCAGCGGGAGCCTGGTGGGCCCATACACTAGAAATTAATGGATAAAAAGATTATCTTTTTAGAAGCATCCGATTCAGACCATCATCTTAACACCTCCTGCGGAGAAAATGAATGTGGGAGAGCGGACAGTCTCAATTAGTTCCAGCATTTACAATCTTGGTCCATGTGACAACAAAAGCAGAAACCTGGAACTGTTTATCTTGCTTCTGAAAAACAGGTTAGCAAATTTTGAAATGCTTAGATATTTCTTCCTGCTGTTCATGAAATGATTAAGAGCAGAGTACGGTTCCCTGAGTATGGTCTGACTTCTGGGTTATGGACTGTGATATTCTGCTCACATAATCTGAACGCATACAAAGAAATGGCTCAGTGACAAGATCTGCTCAATCAGAATCAATGAAGAACAAAAGCTGATGGAATGAAAAGAGCCATCAGAGCGAGAATGTAGCAAGTTATTTTCCAGACCCGAGGAGCGTGCACAGTGCTGTTTCCAGGAGTCAATATCTGTATAAGTTGACCGAATCAGTGTTGAGTGTTCTTGTACTGTATCTTTTGTACCATAGTTCAAAAGCACGGAACTTTTGTGTAGAGGGGACAACTTCAAAATCTTCAACGAGGCAATATACACAAACGAGGTAAACAACAAAATAGCCACACAAATTAGTGTTACGTCATGGGGTAGACGTCCTTGCTCAAATTTCGCTCAAAATCGCTCTCTGTCTAATTCCTAAGACTGAGATTCGAACAGTGAATGGTATGTCAATTCAAACTGCTCTGATCTCACAACTTCAGCATTTCGTATGCCACCTTGTGTATGTCTAACATAGTAATTGATCCCTCACTGTGTTACTTCAGCACAGGTAGAGAAGAAATAACTTTAAGGACAACAGTCATGTATGTGACTGGGATTTTATCCGATTCTGTTGCAGCCAATTGATTCAGCTGTAATTAAAATTGCTTCCATCTTTTCTGTGTCGGTAATAAGATTGCATAGCTTAGAGGTGAGTTTTCATGCATTGAATTGGACTCGACATCCTATCTCAGATTGAAATTTAATGGAATATAAAGACATGATGAATGACACAAGCAGAATTTATTGGAATATAAAGATATTAGGAATGACACGGCCAAAGATTCACTTGATACCATGTCGTTGGAAACGATGGAAATGAGGTTTACGGAGTGATAAAGCCACTAGAAAAGAATAGAGGGGTTTTAATGGGATGTGGCATAGATAAAGAATAATGCTGGAGCAATCAGGAAGGATTTAGTTGTGTCCGAAGAGAGGTCACCCAGCTGATGTGAAGTTGTTAAGAGTAAATTCGAGGGAAATTCCCTCGTTTAGGTGAGTTTAAACTAGAGGTTAGAGCTTCAAACCCAGCGGGGCACGAAAAAGATGTTTGGAGTAGGAATTCTTTATTCTGAGAATTATTGAATTCGGAGATGAGTTTTCATAAATAATAGCATTTTAGCAGCTGATTCCAGAATATTTGTAAAAACGTGTGCTGGCACAGAAGGGCTGCCTAGACGGGGATGCAAAAGGGAAATACTCTCGAATTGGTTAACGTTCTATGGAAAGAAATTGCAAAGCACATGCAACTGATAACATTGAATATAAGAAGAGCTGGTGGAGTGGAAGGTGCAGCAGCTCATTCTACATGAAATATTATATAATGTAAATGCACTGAGCTGTTTGGTTTAGCTCGACATTGAATGGAAGTCTGTTAGCTCAGTCCGCTAACTGGTTTATGAGAAAAATAAGACCAGCAGCGCGGGATTAATTCTCTCACTATCTCATGTTTCCACAAGAATCATCATCTCCCCCATTAACCTGATCTGTAATATTGTGGTGCCTCTAGTGAGCAAGATTTGGCCTGTCGATGTAAACCATCATTATCATTACCATCTGTTGTCTTTAACATTTGGTCATAATCAACCGAAAGGGGAGTCAGTCCATTTAATATTCTTTTATCTCCGCTTGAAAAATCCTGCGTCAAGACTCAACCTGATTCTAGTTTGACCCCCTGTTCCTCCCAACAGCAAAACGACTTATCCAGATCCTTTACCAGGTTTACTGACAACATTCAAACCCAACAAAGAGATAAATCTAATAATTTCGATTGGTTTCATGAGCTGTGCAGCTCTCCGAAAATGGAATGATATGAAACGAGTTAAATAGACATTCCCAGGATGTAATCCAGTGCTGGGTCAGCGATTTGAGGAAGGTCATCAAGCTGAAACTTAACCTCCGTTTCTTTACCCATAGATGGATACTCAACTGGGGAATATATCCAGATTTCCGTTTAATAATTGGCATGTTTCTGAAAGACAAAACTTTTCCGCACGTCAGAAACTGGAGTTTTCAAATAAATGCTACTTTACTCACCATTGTTTTCAACAGTGTTTCTGTCTAAAATTTCAATAATCCCTGGTCAATGTCAGTAACAACACCTTTAGATAAGCATTGAGCTTACAACCTTGGCATTTTATGCACCTTTCTGTACTAGGTGCTTACCAATTGCGCGACTGCAGGCGCAGACAGCGAACCTGTCACGTGACCTACACATACCATGGGAACTTTAACTCAACTCCTCTATTGCTGCTGTGATGATGAGATTCCCTACACTATGGAAGCAGGCCCTTCGGACCAACAGGTCCACACCAACCTTCCGAGGAGTGACCCAACCAGAACCATTTCCCCTCTGACAAATGCACTATGGGCAATTTAGAATGGCCAACATACCTGACCTGCACAATCTTTGGACTGTGGGAGGAAAATGAAACACCCGGAGGAAACCCACGCAGTCATGGTGAGAATGTGCAAACTCTACACAGACAGTCCACCGAGGCTGGACTAGAACTTGGGATTCTGTTGAGGCGGCAGTGCTAACCACTGAAACATAACACGGTGGGATTTTTTGGTGGTGATGTGCTGCCGCAATAATACATCAGTCACTCACCCTGCCTCATTTCCCTGAAACGTCTGGTTCTGTAATTAAAGCGAATGCAGACAAGGTGAAACTGACATGAACCTATGATAATTGAAGCATCAGGTTCACGAAAATGATACAAAAGGGAGACAAAAATGTGAAAAATAGACTACATTGAAAAATAGGTTTCAGTTGGTTCCTGCGTTGTTTACAGACAATGTTAGATTGCCGTTGACAAAGAGCTTTCCCTTCAATCAGCTTCAATCAGCACAGAATTCGAATCAATGAAACCTCACCAACTTCCTTCTGAAAGTTCATACAGGTAACATGAAGCTTATTGCATTCATCAATAATCTTCACCATTCCTACATTCAAAAAACGATGCACAGTTTCCATGAATATTGAAGATGTAAGAATGGTATGCAAGAATAAATTCAATCACAGTTGAAATTGGAAAGTAGGAAGAATGCACAGAAAGCCTCAGCATGTCAGAAATTCATGTGACCAGAACTGCAGACCAGAAGAGTGGAAATCTGCCCCTGAATCCCAATATCCACACGATTGCTTGCTCCATGTACCCCGTTGGAAACCTGTGTGAAGGAGCATGCAGTCTGACAGAGCGCCCGAGAAAATCCTTCACTACCTGATCTAAAGTTGCTATTGGAGCTGTCTATTCTGGCTGTGAGAGCAGTGGTATAAAGGGGAGGACTTTGATATTCCGTAGTGTCGATTCACATTGCCCTCATCAAATTATTGTTGAAAGCCCTCTGTAAGAAACAGCACAGAAAGAGTGGAACAGGAGAAGGCTATTCCAAACACCTGTCCTTCCCGCCGTTTGATATCATCATGGCTGACCAAACACGTCAATGTCTTTCACCAGCTCATCTTCAACAATTTGTCACACAACGGGATAAATACATTTATGCAATCAAAACCTTCTGTGCATCTTTAGGAGGGAAATGTGTTTACAGACAGTGGGTTTCTGAACGAAATTTGCAGGTTATGCGGGTGAGCATCTGATTCTGGTCTGATCATGATTCAAACGTTATGATTCCGTAAAAACTTACAACCAAAAAGGTAAGGAATTGCCTCTGATCAGTAGCAGTGACAAGAACTCCAGACGACAGGGAGTGGCGATAAATTAGCACAACAATCAATGATTCAGTTGAAAATTGAAGTAAACACCAATTCTGGTGCGGTTCAAATTCACAAACATTGAACAGCAAAATTCCTAAAGTTGTAGAAATCTAACACGCTTTTTTTGCGCCACAGAGCTGCAGTCGCCACAATTTTACTGCACCCAAAGTTGCGGTTGTCGTGGAGAAAATGTCAACAATCACCAGGAGATGCGGAGAGTTTTTCAAGGAGTTGATCTTTTATTTGCAAACAATAACCGTTACATTTAGAAAGCAAATTCTTGAATGCCACCGAACGTCAGGGTCCATGGCATAGAATCATTGAGATGTACAGCATGGAAACAGACCCTTCTGTCGATCCAATCTAGTCGCACCTGCCAGCACCCAGCCTATATCCCTCCATACCCTTCTTATTCATATACCCATCCAAATGCCTCTTAAATGATGCACTTGTACCAGCCTCCACCACATGCTCTGGCAGCTCATTCCATACACGTACCACTCTCTGCGTGAAAAAAGTTATCCCTTAGGTCTCTTTTATATCTTTCCGCTCTCTCCCTAAACCTACGCCTTCTAGTTCTGGACTTCCCGACCCCATGGAAAAGACTTTGTCTATTTATCTTATCCATGCTCCTCATAATTTTGTAAAACTGTATAAGGTCACCCCTCAGCCTTCGACGCTTCAGGGAAAACAGCGCCAGCCTGTTCAACCTCTCCCTATAGCTCAAATCCTCCAACCCTGGCATCATTCTTGTAATTTTTGTCTGAACCCTTTCAAGTTTCACAACATCTTTCCGATAGGAAGGACGCCAGAATTGCACTCAAAATTCCAACAGTGGCGTAACCACTGTCCTGTACAGCCGCAACATGACCTCCCAACTACTGTACTCAATACTCTGACCAATAAAGGAAAGCATACCAAACGTCTTCTTCACTCTCTTATCTACCTGCGACTCCACTTTCAAGGAGCTATGAAAATTCAATCCAAGGTCTCTTTGTTCAGCAACACTCCCCAGGACTTTTCCATTACGTGTATAAGACCTGCTAAGATTTGCTTTCTCAAAATGCAGCACCTGGCATTTATCTGAATTAAACTCCATCACTTCATACTTTTTCTTTCATCATGTTTTGTTAACTTATCAGAATGTCCAACTGTGTTAGTCAGAATTACCTCACTCCAGCTAAACAATAAACCAATAGTGTTGGTTCCCATTGTCGTTCTACTTCTGCCACTATGAGTTTTCCGAATTCTACTTAATATTATTCGACTGTCATTATTAGGTATTAAGGAGGAGAAAGTGAGGTCTGCAGATGCTGGAGATCAGAGCTGGAAATGTGTTGCTGGAAAAGCGCAGCAGGTCAGGCAGCATCCAGGGAACAGGAGAATTATTAGGTATTATACTGCCACCTGTGCTACAATGATCTTCCATCCCAGACTAATGTCTCATGATTAAATATTTAGCTACCCCATCTCTCACAATGTTTTCCTGTCCCAAGCTGACTCTCCAACCACTGATTAGATATTTAATGTAGTATCCTACTACAAGCGTGTCAAGCAGGCTGATTCTACTAGCAATTTATTATTTAAAGTCATGTCCTATGTATTTATAGTCACGACTTGTCCCAAACTGTCATGATGATAGTTAGTAGGCTACCCTTACGTTACTAATTATTATTATCTCAGCCTGCCATAGTAACCTTTCAGACTCAGTCTGACTCTGCTAATTAGTATAGGAGCATTCCACTATTCTTATCCCATCTTGCCACAGCGGCCCCAGCCTGCCCCAGTGACGTTTTGACGAGTGTAGCATTCCATACACCCCTTGTAACAGATCACCAGTAGTTGCCATGCCTTTACCCTTCCCATGCTTTCATGCTCGATATTTTCTGTACAGGGTTCGGATATTTTATCAGACATTTTCTTTATCTTCACTCACTTTTCAGTAGCTGGTCCTTATCCATGTGTGCTCTAACTTCTCAAATATTCAGCTAAATAGTCCTGAAATATTTTGATGACTCATAGCTTTACCACACATTCAACCAGTGACTTCCAAACAAACAACACTCTCAGAGTGAAAGCGTTCTTCCTATATCTCGTCTGAACATCCTCTCCCTTGTGTTTAACGGAGATCCCTGGTTGTTAACTCTTCCCAGAAGAAGTTTATTGCTATCACACATACCGATCCCCTTAATGTGCACCTTAATCACTTCCTCACCCAGCCTTCTCCGCTCTGAGTTAAAGAGCTCTTCTATCTTCGCCATGGCGATACTGTCTTGCTGGAAAAGTACAGCAGGTCAAGCAGCTTCTGAAGAGCGGGAGAATCGACGTTTCTGGCATAAGTCTTTCATCAGGAATGAGTCTTGTGGGTGGGGACTGAGAGATAAATGGGAGGTGTTTGGGGTTGGGTGCAAGGTAGCTGGGAAATCGAATGGTGGATGGAGGCGGAGTGAATGTGATAAGTCAGAGGTGGAGAGATGAATGGGTCTGGGGGGTGGTGCTGAGTTGAAAGATATGAGGGGAGGGGAAATGAAGAAGCCGTTGAAATCCACGTTTATCCCGTGTGGTTGCAGGGTCCAAAGGCAGAATATGAGGCGTTCATCTTCCATTCGTCAGGTGGGAACTGTTTGATGGTGGCTTATGCCCGAAACGTCGATTGTCCTGCTCTGCAATTCACATGACAGGAGCGATGTGAAAACCAACGACTAAAAAAAGGGCAAAAACGTATAGATTTAGAGTTAATGGAATTGGAAACAGTGTAGACAGAATCCATTTGGCCAGATGAGTCTGCACTGTGCCGTAGAAGAGATTCACACTCCCCCACTCTATCTTTCTAAACCCGCATTTATGATCCACCCTCAAAAATAGAAATTACTCCAAAAGCTCAGCGAGCCAGGCCGCATCAGTGGAGAGAAGTTAGAGTTAACATTGCGATTTAAAAACGGTTCCGAGGAAGAGTCTGTTGACCCGAAATGATCATTCTGTTTTCCCCCGAGCTGCAATTCTGACTTTTGTCTCTTATTTACAACACTTACAGTCCATTCAGACTTTGTTTGCCATTTACCTAAATTGCACACCTTTGCACTGTGGGAAGGAATCGGAGCAGCCAGAGGAAACTCACACAGGAGAGAGAGAACAGGAGTGTGCAAATTCCACACAGTCAGTCACACAAGCCTGAAATATAAGGCGGGTTTCTGGCGCTGAAAGGCGCAGTTCTACCCACTGATCCTTCCCAATATGCCAGCGCCCATCCTGGAAGCGAATTGAATCCGATCTCGTGCAGTGACAGGCGGTGGTTCTACCCAGGAATTGTATGCAAAAAGAAGCCTATTTGTGAATACTGGAAATTAACATTTGCTTAACTATCCGAACTCTTTTTTAAAATTACTTGGTCTATAGCCTTGTATGACTTGGCATCACAAATTCACATCTGAATGCTTCTGAAAGTTGTGAGGATTTCTGCCTCTCCAAACTTTGCATGCACTCATTCCAAATTTAAAACAACCGCTGTTTCAAACATTTGTCTGCACATTCACTCAAAACTATCCTCTTCTATTCTTAAATCTATTCCACCCTACCCCTCCCCCCGTGATCGAGCTCACCATCAAAGCGAAATGGTTATTTCAGTATACGCTATCCATATTCCTTATTGTTATGTACACCTCAATCATGTTTCCTCTCAATTTTTTCTGCTCTAAGAAAAACGCCTCCAGTTTATCCAATTTCTCTTCATAACTGAAACTCTTCTACCCAGACAATATCCTGGTAAATCTCTCCTGCATCATTTCCAGTGCTATCATATCCGTGCTATTAGGCGAATTGCAGAAATGCACACATTAGACAAGATAGAGCTAAATGAACCAGTGAAATAAATGATGTAGAAGTCCACAGATAAAGGTATTTTCGAATAAATGTTCTTTTCCTCCGTGCTGCCATGTGTCCTTTTCCTGAGCCTGATATCCCAATAATCTCTGGTCCATGTTGTAAAAGCTGCTACATGAGAATTGATCTCACAGCCACGGTATCGAAATGGTTTGAAGGTGAGCACTTGGTTCTTCTCTGACGGCACAGGTGCGCATGAAATGCCACAGCTGAGAGTGCTCCTGGTAAAAGGCGGGGAGGAAGGCGGGAAGGAATAATATTCGATTATTAAGACACAGTAGCAGCATTAACCCGCACTTCAGATTGGCTCAGTGGAAGCGTGTTGGAGCCTGAAGTGGGAGGTCGATTAATTGAAAGAAATCTCTGAATTTTCCTTTTGTTACTTTGACAGTAAGAGCTGTTTTTGATCACATCGTTCCACATCAGCCTCTTGCTCCCCGTAAACACTCCAATCCAGCGTACATCACATTCATTCCAACACAGCCACATGTCATATTCTCATTCCCTCTGTGATAATTAGAATCGACAATGTCATTCTGTGAGATGCAGCAATGTAGCATGAAGTTGGTAGTGTAGTGAACAAAGAATAACAAAGAAGACAGAAACTTTACAGCCCAGGAACAGGCCCTTTGGACGTCGAAGCCTGAACTGATCAAATCCACTGTCGAAAACTATCACCCAATTCCTAAGCATCTGCATCCATTTGCACCCCACCTACTCATGCAGCTGTCCAGGCACACCTGAAATGAATCTACCGTGCTTGCCTCTACTACCTCTGCTGGCAACACTTTCCAGGCACCTACCATCCTCTGTGAAAAATACTTCAAATTTCTATATCTCTTAAACTTTTCACCTCTCAACTTGAACGTGTGACCTCTCATTACTTAATCCCTCACCTTGGGACAAAGCTTATCTCTATCCATCCTGCCTATACCCTTCATGAAATTGTAGACGTCAATCACGTCCCTCCTCAATCACTCCTCAGAGCAAGCATCTTCCATATCAGGCAACATCCTCATAAATCTTCACTGTACACTCTCCTGAACAGCCGCATCTTATTGGTAATTTACCAGAACGATGCACAGCATTCTAAATGTGGTTGAACCAAAATCTTGTACAAATTTAGCGTGAGCTACTAGCTCTTATAGTCAATGCCCCGTCCAGTAAAAGCAAGCTTGCCATATGCCTTCTTGTCCACTCGATCCACCTCTGTGCAGCACCTTCAGGGTACAAAGGACCTGAATTCCCAGATCCATCTGCTCATCAACTTTACCCAAGGCTCTTCCGTTCACCTGGCTCTCGAATTAGACTTCCCAAGATGCATCACTACACATTTGCCTGGATCCAACGCCACCTGCCACTTCTCCGCTCAACTCTCCTGTTTATCTATTTTCTCTTTCATTCTTTGACAGTCCCCTATGCTTCCTGCTACCCCACCAATCTTCGTGTCATCTGCAAATAAAATGGCGATATTTGGGCCAGCAACCCTTGGAGAATGGAGCTTAGCAGCGGCTGCTAATTAGATTTGATAAATTCCAAGTTTGTGAGGAGATTTGTAGCTTGGGTGCTCGTTGTTGTGGTTCTGTTCGCCAAGCTAGAAACTTGTGTTGCAGACGTTTTGTCTCCTGTCTAGATGACGTTCTCAGTGCTTGGGAGCCTCCTGTGAAGCGCTTCTGTGATGTTTCCTCCAGCATTTACAGTGGTTTGTATCTGCCGCTTCTGGTTATCAGTTCCACCTGTCCGCTGCAGTGGCCGATATATTGGGTCCAGGTCGATGTGCTTATTGACTGAATCTGTGGATGAGTGCCATGCCTTTAGGAATTCCCTGGCTCTTCTCTGTTTGGCTTGTCCTATAATAGCAGTGTTGTCCCAGTCGAACGCATGTTGCTTGTCATCTGCGTGTTTGTCCTATGTAGTGTTTTGTGCAATCACAAAACTGCACGAAAAACTACATCGGACAAACAGGAAGACAGCTAAAGATCCACATCCATGAACACCAACTAGCCATGAAACGACACGACCTGCTATCCTTAGTAGCCACACACGCAGATGACAAGTAACATGAGTTCGACTGGGACAACACTACTATTATAGGACAAGCCAAACAGGGAACAGCCAGGAAATTCCTAGAGGCATGGCACTCATCCACAGATTCACTCCATAAGCA
Source organism: Chiloscyllium plagiosum (assembly GCF_037043375.1). Taxonomy (NCBI): domain Eukaryota; kingdom Metazoa; phylum Chordata; class Chondrichthyes; order Orectolobiformes; family Hemiscylliidae; genus Chiloscyllium; species Chiloscyllium plagiosum. The sequence continues at coordinate 78,772,615 of NW_028270176.1, forward strand.
CATCGAGCTGGACCCAATATACCGGCCACTGCAGCAGACAGCTGGAACTGACAACCAGAAGCAGCAGATACAAACCACTACAAATGTCGGATGAAACATCACAGAAGCGCTTCACAGGAGGCTCCCAAGAACTGCGGATGTGACCTAGACAGGGGACAACACGTCTGCAACACAAATTCCAGCTCGGCGAACAGAACCACAAGAGGTTTGATTAATACAATCTGGAATATAAACCCGCTCAGAAGAAGAGTGACAAAAAGATTTAATTTGCTGGAAATCCATTCATTCGTGTCCCTTCAAAAGGGCAATCTGCCTTCCTTAACGAGACCTGCCAACATATAACTCCAGACGCACAATATTACGGGTCACCCATAAATTCCCTCTGAATCAGTTCAAGGAGAGTTAAGGATGCACAATAAATGCTGTTCAGACTATGATAGCCACACTCCGTGGGAGAATAAGGAAGGATAAAAAAGATACATAGATGACGGGGAAAATCGGGGGTCGTGTCAGCGTGGACTCAAATTCAACTGATTATCCAAACTAAATAGACAAAAGGATAACCACGCCGCAATGAAGTCAGGTCCATGGGGGTGGGGTCTGTAGAAAGGGATTCAATTACCCGCTGAGATGTAAACTCACTTGCTCAGTCACAATATGGACAGGTCATTCACCGTTCCCATATTTGAGAAGGAATTAGTCAGGAGACCAACCTGCAGAGTTGCCATCAGGTTTACAAATGATTACAAAGATCCGATTCTGCTGTTATTGCAGGTGTTCATCCCATCCAGCAATGAACCATGCTTGGATGCCTGTTTCCAGTGGAGTACAACCGTTTCCTGATGTAGATCGATAATTCAAACTTAGTTGTGGTAGTCATGTTTAGACGTTTACAGACGATGCAACAATTGGTCGTGTGGTTGACAGTGATGAATAATATCAGGGACTGCAGGGATTTATCAATCAGGTGAAAAGGCAAAACTGCGAATGGAATTGAATCCAGACCAATAAGTGGTAATGAATTTGGGGAGTTGTAGCAATACCAGTGAGGATTCTGAGTGGTGTACAGGAACAAAGTGATTTTGGAGTGGACATTCAGAGACCTCTGAAGATTATTGGACAGGGAGATCAATTGTTCGAGAGGCTTTTTGGATATTTTATATTGTTGGCCACAGTCTGAGGATTATATTCGATCTTTAGCAACCACCAGTTTCTGAAACAACTGAAGGAATGAGCAGAAGTCTGGTCAATGCGATAATCAACATTTTTAATAATTGTAAAATAAAAGGTGGAGGGCTGAATTATAACTCTTTGCCCATCAAGACCGCTTCACCCCTCAATTAATTTACCAATGATTCATCTCCAAAACATGCTGGTATGTGCATTTGAGGGTAATATATAAATGTGACGTTTCATTGCATCTTCAACCTTGTCGTTATAGTTGGTACAGTTTTTGAGCTTTGAAGGTTCTGTCAACAAAGCCTGGGTGACTTACTCCAGTGAATATTCTAGGTGGTGCACTCTGCTGCAATTGTGCCTGAGCAGTCGAGGGAATAAATATTTAGGTGTTGAATAATGTACAGTTAAGTGACTGTAATGTCATGGAAGGTGTCCAGTTCCTTCAGTGGTATTGAAGCTGCACCCACCTAGGCAAATGGAGAGGGTTCTTTTAAACATCTAATTTGTGCGTTACGGATGATGTAGGCTTCACGGACGCAAGAGTTGAGTTAATAACCAAACAAAGTCGACCGACGGACATGATCTTTGTATTCAACTTATTTATATGGGCGTTCATGTACCATTTCTCCTAAATACTAGCTCCAATGACGATTCCATGTAGGAATTCAGTTGCAACGAAGCCATTGAATGTCAATCGAATATGATTAGTTTCTCATTTGTCAGGGTTGTCATTGCGGTATTTGGTCCTTCTATGGATCAATCCGATTCCAATTGCTTTCTGATTCCAATTCTCGTCTGCGCCTGACATTTCAAACCTTTTCCTGACATAAATTTCTCCACCTGCCTTAATAGCATGTAAGGATGCTGCAGGGGACAACAGAGACTTACGAGGATGTTGCCAACTCTGTATAAAATGGAGATTCGTGAAATGATTGGTTAGACTGGGATTATTCTTCTCGAAACAAAGGAGGTGGAGGGGAGCTCTATAATCATATAACACCAATTATAAACGTTCAATATTCGTGAAATCTGGACAGTGTAGATACGGGTCAATGGTTTGCCCTGTGCTGTGAGGAAAGCACCAGAGGACATAATCTCAGAATTAGGTATTGCCCAATTAATTCAGAAATGAGGAGTAATTTCTTTGCTCAGGGCCAAAAGGTCTGTGACATTTTTCAGCAACCGCTGCTGAGACTGTGTTGTTGGTTATTTTCAAACTGTGCTGAAAGATAGTTGCTGGTAAATGCAGCAGGTCACGCAGCATCCAAGGCACAGGAGAATCGACGCTTCTTCAGGAAATCACAGTTTTCAAACTGTGCTAGATAGTTAGTCAAAAAGATGATGAAAATATGTCGAGGTAACTGAGCAGAAAAGAGTTAAAGATGATCAGATTAACCATGAGTTCATTGAATGGTGGGGCAGACTCCATGGGCTGAATGGCAAACTTCCAGTTGTTTAACATTTGGTCTAACGCCTTATTTTATTCATAAGTGCAGAATTGTGAGGGGAAGGGATGACGTGATAGTAAACGTTTATTAACCTGATCAGACAGATCTGGAACAAGGCACATAAACTCAGGAAGAAGAAATGTGCTGTGACCTGGATTTTAACAAATGACACTGGGCACAGCACAGGTGGCTGTGTACAGAAGCTGGGATTGCTGAAGAAGTTGGTGGACCTTATACAGTTGGCAAGCCAGTAATCATGCTGGATGATGGATCGTTGTACGATTCACACACATCAGAAATTTGTGAACGAATGAAGGGTTTGTTTCATTGGAGAGGTTTCCTGCGGTTCCAATTCCGAGTGACTGTCTGAAATACTGGCCAGGTCATTGTGTGAAGTGTTAGGTTAATATACTCATGTACAACCCCACTGGATAAACCTGTGCTCCCGATCTATTGTTATTAATTTTGCTCTCTTTCAATGTAAATTCATAGAAAGACAAGATGGAATGTGGGGCGTAAAGAAAAATGTGTTCCTTCTCATTGCACCAATTTACTGTACAATTGAATAGAATGACTGCTCTCACTCTTCATTTTGACTTTAATGTGGTGTTGTTTATTCGTGAATCTCCCGTGCAGTGAAGGGCAAGAACAAGATTCTCGATCCAGTGTATACCAAAGGTGTGAGGTGCAAAGAAAAACTGCTGGAGCAGATTGTGAAGTCAGCAACCAGAGTGTGACTCGAATCCGTGAATGTGGAGCACAGCAGTATAATAACCCACTTCCATAATCGCTCGGTCTCCTCAGCACATTTTGTAGAGGGGTGACAAATGACCTCATCAGGTTATATGTGGTGAAAGTCATGGATCAGAAATTTCCAGAGCGGAACTGAATCCACACCATTGTGTTTCTGCTTTCACCAGAATTATGATAACAGCAAATTCCAATAAATAGCTATGCTCGTCAGAATGAACAGCTGTCAGTGATACATTCTGAGTCAGAACTGTGTCAGAATCAAACAGAGAATAAGAATTTTCCGTCATATTCTTACCTACATTTGACTCGTAATTTCTTCAGTCACTTTCTCTCTCACGTGAAGAAGCAGCCATGGGGAGGGAAATAAAGGTGATGTTGTGGTTCAATGGCCTTTCTCATATGACTGAACCTGAAATTGATTAAACCGCAAGAAACGCTGTTTTGTTCGTTTCATTTTAATTTTGCTGCAACCTCACAATGTTCATTGTAATAATCGCAAGTGAATTAGATATATCTCATTGGAACGATTAATGTTGTATTCAAATTTGCTCCGACTTTATTTCAGTTTAAGAAGAGTACTGCTTAGAAAAGCAAAGGCTTAAAGTGCAGTTTTGTTGCTCGTTGCTTTGGCAGATTTCACTGAGTATCAAATGGACCAAACATCCTGGTGTTTGTCCTCACATCTTTAACGCATGTGATTAAAGCAGGAAGTCGATCTCCAAGCAATTGGTCACTTCCTATTCATTATGTAATATCTTGCCATTGCAATAAAAAAAAATCCGCTCAGTTCCATTTACAATCCTTGATGTGGTATATTATACCAAATCTTTCAAAATTCAGAGTTTTGGAACCGAATCTTATTCAGCTGCACACGTTCACGAAATTTCTTTACGTATAATGTCAACCAACTTCGACCTCGTTTCCCCTCAACTTCCGACCGACGACCCCATACCCCTACAGCTTTACCTCGCCACACGCTGTCTCTCTTCTTCTGAAATTTATTCCTTGTAGGTCTCCAAATGTCCAAATATTTTGAAAAACAGATTCTCAGAGTGACAGCCATTCTGTTGTCATCAGTTCTTTGTCCTTCAAGGTTTTTTTCCAAACGTTTTGAATGCCTGACGTCTAGATGTTTACTTACTTGAAAGAGGGAATTTTCCACCTATTTACTCTGTCCAAACGTTTTATAACCAGACAAAACCCCCATCCAGTCTGCCTTGGTTCAACTGTTCTCAATTTTCCAAGAAGACAAGTGAATAACATTTCATCCTCACTACACCCCGTCAGCATCGCCTCTAATGGCTTTACACCCCAGTAAACACAGTCATTACCCTCTCTGATAGAATCCCAGAACCCTACAGTGAAGAAAAAGCATTTCAATCAATCGAGCCGGTGTTCATTCTCTGAACAGCAACTCACCCAGACCTAGCTCCCCTCCCTATTCCCGTATATTTCACCGGAAGAAGGGGAATCCCTCCCCCTTATGATTTCAATTAAACATGTTGGACTATAGCCTGGCGTCCTGTGACTTCTGAACTTGTCCCCGCGTTAACCATGGCTAATTCACCTAACTTACTTAATTCACTCCTTGCACACGATAGGACAATTTAACTTCGCCAATCAACCTAAACCTCCGACCGAACAACAGTATTAATTACTGAGCCAATGTTCCATCATAGTGAGAAAATGCTGTATCATTTTTTTTAATGGCTTTATGCCCTGGTAACTCTGCCTCATCAAAGCAAATAAACCCAAATTCAATGTATTGAATCACTCCTCTGTCCTTTACAATTCAATTCGTGCTGCGGGAAATGTTTTTGCACTCATATTTAATGTTTTTTACGCAGTTTCTTCCTCACCTTCCTGCTTCCAGTAAACACTTCAATCGGGTACATGTCTGTTAAATGCTTTTTATTCTAACGCAGTCACAACGTGCAGCTTGCTGAAGTCACGTGTTTGCACTTTCACTGACGCTCTGCCTCCCTGAGAGCTGTAGCCCTTCCCCACACTGATTCAGGCAGCACAATCCTTCCTGTGACATGCACCATCGAGAATGGAAGGACAAGCATCAATAACCGAACTTGGGAATGGAGTGATAGTTTTGAATCATTTACATTGTCCCTAGCGGAGAATTGAGCCCTGTGACAGGCGGGGACACTAACCATGATACTACCGAGGACAGAAGTCTCAAAGGAGGCCAATCAGCCAATTTTGCCAAACTTGTCAAAAACAACTGCCTAATGAATTGAATCCCATTTCTCAATGCTTATTCCACAGCCTTACATGTCTTGGCATCACATGTTCACATCTGAATATTTATTCAGGTTAACAGGGTTTCTGCCACTTTGAACAATGCAGACAGTGTATTCCAAATTCCAACCACCCACTGGCTGATAAAGCTTTGTCACACATCTTCTCAAACCTTCCTGCCTTCCTCCTCAAATCTCTGGCCCTGGCTGATCCCTCTATGAATGGGAAACTCGTTCAGTCAACCCTATCCATACCTTAAATCATTCATGTCTTCTCGACATCTCCTTTGCAATGCGACGAAAAGTCCACCATGTCCTGTCTTTCTTCACAATTGAAACTCTTCATCCCAAACAATATCCCGGAAATATCTCCTGCAATTTTCTTAGTATGATCACATTCCTGCTATAATGTGACTTGCAAAACTGCACACAACACTCTTGCTTGAGCCTAATGAACATTTGTTTAAAATTTCTGTATTGGTATGTGGGTGATTCTGGCTAAGCAGAATTTATTACCTATTCCGAATTGCCCAGGACGCAGTTGAGACTCAACCATATTGCTATGACTCTGAAGTCACATGCAGTCCAAACCAAGTAAGGATAGTAATTTCCATCCTGAAATGACATTAGTAAACCAGATGTTTATTTTTCAACAATTGTCAATGGATCTATAGTAGTCATTAGATTCTTCATTGCAGATATTTGCTGAACACAAATTTTATAATCTGGCATGATGGGATTCAAATCCGCGTACCCAGACTATTACATCGGTCTCTGGATTATCAGTCCTATGAAAGTACCACGAGACCAACGCAGAAAGCCGCAAAAGCTGATCTTTTCCAATAAAATCTCTTTTCCCCAAAAATGCCCTGGGACTTTTCCATGGGCCTGACGCTCCAATTGTCTCTGGCCCTTTTCAGTAAAACTGCTACATGGGGATTGATTTCACAACTGCGGTATCCAAATGGATCCAATTGTTTGGAGGTCCCAATGGTGGAGTTGGGGCAGGTACACCTAGCAACAGTGACCGCAGCAGCAGAACAGACAGAACAGCATGAATGTAAACGGGAGTGATAGATTGTTCATTGCTTCAGAGAAAGGGGAGGAGGGGCGGAAAGGAGATTTAATGATCGTGGGAAGGAGAGGATTCTCTGACAACGGGCGTGTTTGACTCCTGATATATGAAGCGCAGAGATGTGAGAGAGCGAAATTTGAAGGTAAAGCAAATACCTTCTTACCACGTATCACAAAAAGGACAACGGAGAGAAGACTTAGGGCGGCACAGTGGCACAGTGGTTAGTACTGCTGCCTCACAGCGCCATAGACCCGGGTTCAATTCGCGCTTCAAGCGACTGACTGTGTGGAGTTTGCACATTCTCCCTGTGTCTGCGTGGGTTTCCTCCGGGTGCTCCGGTTTCCTCCCACAGTCCAAAGATGTGCAAGGCCTGGTGAATTGACCATGCTAAATTGCCCGTATTGTTAGGTAAGAGGTAAATGTATGGGGTATGGGTGGGTTGCGCTTTGGCGGGTCGGTGTGGACTTGTTGGGCCGAAGGGCCTGTTTCCACACTGTAATGTAACGTAATCTAATCTAATCTTAGTGCCGTGATTTGGATTCGAATTTAGGTTGCAATGCAAAATACCGACAAACACGACCACAGCAACCACAGAACAGGATGTTTGCTAGCATCAATAAGTATACTCGCAGAGGACATGTTCGGAAGAATACCAAATGTACAATATTAGTACTCAGCGGACAGTGACAGACATGTGGGAACTGAGAATGAGCTGAATATTTAAGGTCGGTGTCCCCAGAGGCTGTGGAGATCCCTTGAATGAAAATGTTGAAAACTGAGATTGATAGATTTCGACAATCATCAAAGGTTCGGGGGACAGTACAGGATATTGTTGAAATGTATGCTTAAATAGCATTTTAGCTTCACATTGGCGACTTCACCAGTTTCCTCACGGCAATAATCAGTGTTGCATATAATCACACGTAATCCCAGTTCCAGCCTCGGAATCAGAGGAACTGTGGCACAGCCGCCCAGAACTAACCGGAAATTGGGATGTGAATGTGTGCGCGGAGTTACTCTCTGGCTCCAATGATGAAGTAGGTGTGTGTGCTGTCGATCTATGATGGAATCGAGGCGCAAGACATTCTTAGGTTGAGTGTGCTTCTGCTCAAGGGAATGGTTGTCCCCGTTTATACTATCATAGCGATTTACAGTGCATCTTGCTAAGACAGCTGAGTGGCACAACTGGAGCGTGTTGAGCCCTTAACTTTGCAGTGTTTGGTTTAAAATATGATTTTGCTATTTGGATCTGTGTTTCCGACACTGGCGTTGGCAGCTGCCTTTGCTTGCATCAGCTCAGAATCACTTTCTTCCACACAGTAAAGACTTCAATCTGGCGAAGGTAGTGTTGGCGATGATATTTTAAACTAGTCATGCTTGGCGAAAGGGACACGGAAATGGTGATGTTTAAGTTCGATGAATAAAACCTAGAATGCTAGCCTGACCTCAGGAACAGAGATCATGACTTTAATTTCCTGAAATCCCATTAATTCATGCCCTTTATGCAGGAGATTCTACCATCTTTACCCAGTCCTGCCTACGAGAGACGCCACTACCAGAAAAACATTAGCTGACCCTTAATTCAAGAAGGCCCATTGTGTAGGGAAGCAGGCTAGTCGGCCTTTCCAGTCCACACGATCCCTCCGAAGCGCATCCCACCAGACCCAACGGTATTCTCTATCCCATAAGCCTGCATTTCCCACTGCTGATCCCTGTAACCGGCACATCTTTGGTCAGAGGGAGGAATAAAAACGCAATCACACAGAGAATGTGCAGACTGCCTACAGACAGACAACCGAGGCTGGGATCGCACCCGGGTGTGTGGTGCAGCCAGGCAGCAACAAACACGGGGCGAAGAATAAATGTTGTCCTGACCAGTGATAATCACACCCTGTGGGTGAAGGAGAACCAATGAAAACACATTCACAACATGGACAACAGGATTCGTATCTGTGTGGACACTACTTGAAAGGATTGTTCACCCTGGGTAGAAAAAGGCAGCCGATACCACAGAGAAAACAGGGAAATGTGGGAACTGCTGGAAGGGATTGAATTAACCACAGAAATGGGCTCTCATTAAATCATTAACACTGGGGTGAGGCCGTTCAGTCCCGTGACGGGAAAGGATCATTGAGAAAAACAACCTCCGGAGCCTCCAGCAGGATTACATATCCCATCAGGTGTTCGATTATGCTGTCAATGCTGCTGTTAATCCCAAACAGCAGTCTGTTACATAGCGTCAGTAAGAGAGTCATACAGTATTAAAACCGGCCCGTCAATCTAACCAATCCATGCTGAACAGACTGCCAAACTAATCCATTCCCGTCTGCCTCCTCCTGTACCCGCTGAGTGGAAATAATGCCCTTATAGTTTTCTTATTGTATCATTAATCTAAAATCCCAGGTAATATTTTGGGGACAAAGGTTTCAGGTCCTGGCATGACAAATGGTGGAGTTTGAATTCAATAAATACCCTGAAGTGAAGAGTCTTGTGATGACCTGAATACATTGTGTTGAAAATCCCATCAGGTTCACCCATGCCAGTTCAGGAAGCGAACTGCCATAGTCATCTGCTCTGTTCCACATGAGACTCCAGATGTATAATATCGTGGTTGACTCTTAACTGTCCTCTGGTAAATAAGTGATGTACTAGGCATAAATGAATAGATTTTATTTTAAAAATCCCACTTTGTCATTCATGTATGGTTCCGTTTGTGCTTTAAATGTTGCAAATGTACCCTCATCCATCACTTCCTCAGCAAGTTAATTGCATGCGTAAAACACCCTCTCTAAAAAAATGCCTCCCATGTCTTCTTTTTATAATATCTCTCTTTTCCTCTTGAACATATGCCCTGTCGTCCTGAAATCCCCATCCTGGGAAGAGGCAGCTATCATTAACTCTAGCTTACCTCTCAATAATTCATGAACTTCTGTCAGGTCGCCGCTCAAACCCTTAACCTAGAGTGAAAGCAGTCTAAACTAGGAGAAAGTGAGGACTGCAGATGAGAGATCAGAGTCGAGAGTGTTGTGCTGGGAAAGCACAACACGTCAGGCAACATCTGAGGAGCAGGAGAATCGACGTTTCGGGGAAGAGCCTGATGAACGACACTTGCACGAAAAAAATATTCTCCTGCTCCACGGATTCTGTCTTACCTGATGTGGTTTTCCAGCACCCCAATGTCGAATCTGAAAATAGTCTCAGCTTATCCAGATCTTCATTATAACTCAAACCTTCCACATATGGCAACATGCGTGCATACCTTTTCTGAACCTGCTCCAGCTGAATAATATCATTCCTACAACTGGGCGACCTGAACTGGACATAATATTCCAGAAGAGGCCTCATCAATGTCCTGTAAAATGTCAATACAACGTCCAAACTCCTATATACAAAGGACTGACAAATGAAGGGAAGTATGTCAAATCCCTTTTAACCATTCTGTCTGTATGTGATGCAAACTACAAAGAATAATTTACCTATAACCCGAGCGTCCGTGTTCTCCAACACTACTCAAAACCCTGTCATTAACTGTATAAGCCATACTCTTTTTGTTGTACCAAAATGCAGTACCTTCCGTTTCTCCATATTGAACTCTATGTTACATTTTTCAGTCCAACGACTCATTGGATTAAGATCCTTTTGAAACTTACATAATCTTCCTCACTGTCTACAATTCTAGTGTCGTCTGCAAACGTACAGAGGATGCCTGCTGTCAGTTCCACAGTTTTCTGATATAGATCAATGATTCATATTTACATGTAGTGACCGTGATTCAGCAGTGTGCAGATCATACAACAGTTAGTCATGCAATTAACCATGTGGAAGAAAGCCACAGACTGCAGGGATATATCAAACAATTGCAAAGAAAAATGGTGAATGCAATTCATTCCAGGGAAGTGGGTGATAGTGAAGCAAGATCAAACTTCAAACCAGTCGCCCATGCTCCAGTTGTGGCACTCAGCTGTCTCATCAAGATGCACTGTAGATTGCTGTTATTATAAACGGGAACAAATTTTCCTTTCTGCCCCACCTTTGACCAGGAGCACTCCCAACCTCGGAATTGTTTGCGCCTCTAAACCGTCATAGAAGTACCATGCATTCACTGGTTGTATCACTGGAGCCATCGAGAAGCTCTGCGACCACATTCCCATCCCGGTTTCCAGTTGGAACTTCGCGGATGCGCCACTCAGTTCCTCTGATTCTGGGGCTGAGAATTGGGTCGTTACTGCCTTTGTGGGGAAACTGGTGAAGTAGCCGATGTTAAACTGCATTGCTATTGCAGCATACATTTCAACAAAAGTTGCACTATCCCCGGAGTCTTTGATGGTTTGGAGAAATCTATTTATCTCAGCCTTCAGCATATTAATGATGGAATCACCACAGCCTCCGGGGGCACCAATGTTAAACGGTCAGCCCATTTTGAGTTCCCACATACCTGCCACTGTTCGCAAAGCACTGATATTGTGCATTTGGTGCCCTGCCTAACATTTCTCTGCTGCTGTACTTATCGCATACTGTTAGTGCGCTTGTCTATGGGCTGCCGTGACCATATAGTGGTTAGTATTCTACGTTGTGGCCGCAGCAACCACGGTTCGAATCCAAATCACGGCAGTTCTTGCCCTATCTGGCCCAGTTTTTTGTGAAACACAAAGGAATCAGTTGTTTAACATGGTCATTTTCTCCAATGTAATGATTTTTTTCCCTTCAAATTCTGCTCGCTCACATCTCTGTGTTTCATATGTCAGAATTCAAATCCTCCCGTTCTCAGAGATTTCTTCCCTCCTACGATCACGAACTGAACTTTCCATCCCACTCCCCCATTTCATTAAATTGGAGATGCCGGTGTATAAACATAAAAATCTCACACCAGGTTAGACTTAGAGGTTTAATTGAAGCACTAGCTTTCGGAGCACTGCTCTTTCATCATGTGGTTTTGGAGTCATTTCCTATTTCATTCAGGCACTGCAGAATCTAACACTGACTCTCACATTGATACGGTTCAGCCTGTGCTGCTGCGGTCACTGTTGCTGGGTGAACGTGTCCCAACCCCACCATCGGGACCTGCAGACCAGTTGATCCATTTGGTTACCGCTTTTGTGAGATCAACACTCATGTAGCAGCTTTTACTGACATGGAACAGAGATTATTGGGGGTCAAGCTCATGAAAAGAACACAGGGAAGTATCAGGGAAAAGCGACTTCATTGGAAAAGATCAGTGTCACTAGTTTTCTGCAATGGCAGATTGCGAGTACCACTGACCACTGGACTGTTAATTCAGACACCAGGGACTCGACTTTGACTCCGACCATGCTAGGTGGTAGAATTGGGATTCAATAAATATCTGCAATTGCGAATCAAATTTTTCCTGTAAATCCATGGTCAACTGTTGAAAAAACAAACCATCTGACGTCCTTTAAGGAAGGAAACTGCCATTCTTATCTGGTCGGGCCTCCATGTAACTCCAGACACACTGCAATACGGATGAGTCTCAACTGACCGCTGTGCAATAAATACTGCTGAGCCAGCGACGCCCTCATACTGTAACAGAATAGAAGGAACATTCGTTCGGCCCTAGCTAGAGTACTGTGTGCAGTTCTGCAATTCACAGTATAGCATGGACCTGATCGCACTGGGAACGTTGCATGAGAGATTCACTGGGGGGTTGTCTGGGCTGAAGAGTTTCAGTTATGAGGAATGATTGGACAGACTGGAGTTGTTTGTCACTGAGCAGGGGAGTTTGGAGAAGACATGACTGAGATGTATAAAATAATGAGGGATGTGGATAGGATAGACTGAAAGAAGCGTTTCTCATTGATGAAGTGATCGAACATCGGGGCCAATCGATTTCGGGAAAAGGCAGAAAGGTTTGAGTAGAAGTGCGAAAATGGTCAGAGAGGCAGAAACCCTTTAACCTGAAAAAAATTCAGATGTGAATTTGTGATGACAAGACATGAAAGACTATGGGCTAAACGATGGAAATCTTGATTCAGGTCGTTAAGCAGTTGTGTTGGACAAGTTCGGCCACAACAGGCTAAAGGGCCTCCTTCAATGTTGTTGTCCTCCACAGTACCGTGGTTAGTGTCTCATGCCTGTCACAGGGATCAATTCTCCGCTGGGGGTATCGTAAAGGTTTTAAACCTGTCGCTTTGCACCCCAGTGAAGGTTATTAATGTCTGACCTTCCATTCTCGATGGGACATGTCACAACAAGGACACTGCTGTCTGAATCAGCTGGGGAAGGACTGCTTCACCCGCTAAGACAGAATGTCCGTGAAAGTGCAAACACGTAACTTCTGCAAACTGCACATAGTGTTTGTGTTGCAATGAAAACCATATATAGGTTTGTTCCTGACTGATATGCTATTTAAAACAGGAATCTGAGGAAGAAAACAGAGTAAACCCATTCAGATCTGAGTGCAGAAACATTTCCAAAAGCACTAATGAGGTTGTACAGCGTAGAAGCGCGTTTGGATGCACTGAATTATGGTTGATGGGCGCAGCTTGCTTTCATAAGGCTGAGTTACCAGTGTATCAAGTCATTACACATGATACAGATGGTGCTCAGTGTGATGGTACATTTGCTCCGTGGTTCGCACTGCTGTTAAGTCTGTAGGTTAGGTGGATTGGTCATATTAAATTGCGCAGTTATGACCAGGGAGTGATTTCAGTAAGTTAAGTGAATTTGCCATGGGTAACACAGTGATAAGGTCAGCAGTCACACGATGACAGATTTTATTTCAGTAAGTTTATTTGAAAACAGTAGCCAGAGGGCTGTTCCATCTTCGGGTGAATTATACGGGATAGAGAGGGGGGACTAGGTCTGGGTGAGATTCTCTTCAGAGTGTCCCTACAGACTCGATTGGCTGAATTGTACTTTCTGCATTGTAGGGAATCTGTGATTCTATCAGAGAGGACACTGCCAGGTTTACTGGGGTGCTAAGACATTAGCGACGATGCTGACAGCGTTTAGTACGGATGGAATTTTATTTATTTTTGTGTTGGAAAATTTGGAACTGAACCAAGGAAAACCGAATGGAAGTTTTCGAGAGTATGTTAGGTTTGGAGAGAAGAAATAGGTGGCAAATTCATTCTTTCAAGTTCGTAAATTTCTGAACGTCAGGCTTTCAAAACCATCGACGTCGGACAAAGAAATGGTGGGAGTGGAATTTCTGTCAGTCAGAGAATCCGTTTCTAAAATATTTGGAACGGCACATTTGGAGACGCACAAGCAGTGAGTTTCACCAGGAGAGAGACAGCCTGTGGTTGGGTAAAAGTGCAAAAGTAGTGTGTTGGGGACGGAAGGTGCGAGGAAACAATGTCCAATTTGGATGAATTTAAATGTAAAGAAATATCGGAAACGTATGCAGCTGAATAAGGTTCAGCAAAAAAACAACCTCAGTGTTCTGAAAGATTTCCATTAATAGTCCACGTGTAGCATTATAAATGGAACTGAGCAGATTTTATATATTGTCAAGGAAAGATATTACAAAATGAATAGGAAGTGATCAGTCTCTTGGAGATCGATTTCCTGCGTTAATCACATGCCTTAAAGTTGGGAAGGCAAACGCCATAATGTTGGGTTCCTTTGATACCCACTGAAATCTTCCAAAATAACTGAACATCAAAACTGGCATCTTGTTTTGTAGTTTATCCTTTTGTTTTTCTCATCAGTATTTTCATTACGCAGAAATAAATTTGGAGCAAAATTGAATACAACATTAAACGTTCCAATGATTAAAAATCCATGTCACTCCTATCATTGCAATGAACGGAGTGAGATTGCAGCAAAATTCATCAAATGAAACGAAAAAATCTGCATTTCCTGGAATTTTACCCAGTTCAGGTTCAGCTATATGAGAAAGACCATCGAGCTAAAACATCACCTTCACGTCTCTCTCCATATATACTTCTTCACGTAAGAGAGAAACAGTCTGAAGAAATTGTAAGTCAAAACAAAATCTGCCTGTGAATGTGACCGGAATTCCTTGTTTGCTAGTTCATTCTGAGATAGTTTTGACTCGGAATGAGTCAAAGACGGGTATTCCTTCCAAGACCGGGGTCAATTTCTTGGATTTTGCTGGTATTATTATTCCTCTGAAAGAAAAACCATAATGGTGTGGATTCGATTACGCTCAGGGCATTTCTTATCTGCTCGGTGCACCATATGTAATCTTGTTCTGGTCACATGTGAGCCCCTTTGCCATGGGCTGAAGTGGCCCAGAGGTTAAGGCTACGAGTTGCTCTTTCATTGTGCATGTGTGGATTTGAATCCTACTCGGGCTGTTACTTCCATCAAACGCAACTGTGGTTTTCCTTCGTGCCCCGCATCTTTAGTATACATTGGGTGGAGAATCTTGCTAATGCCCTTCATTGCACCGGAGATTGGTGATAAATCGATACCACATCAAGGTCGAAATAAAGCAATTTGATTCTGTTGGAAGTTAAATTGTGACAATGAAAAAGGAGTGCAACGTTTCTTTCCTCCTTTCATTTCATCGTGACTTTTTATGCATTTATATCGAATGAAAGCGAAACAAATAAGGAGAGATCGGGTGCAATAGCTTATCCAGTGGGATTGTGAATTTTAATGTAACACAAAGTTCTGATCAATATTTCAAACAGTCATTTGGAATTGGAACTGCAGAAAACTTTTCCAATGAAACAAACCTTTCATTCTTTCACAACCTTTTGCTGTGTAAATCATACTGCGATCCATCATTCAGCTTGATCACCAAGTTGGCAACAATATGAGATCCACCAATTTTCTTTAGCAATCGCAGCTTCTGCACATACCCATCTGCGTTGTGCCCAGTGCCATTTGTTGTCTCCAGGCCACAGCACATTTCTTGTTCATGAGCTTATGAGCTTAGTTCCAGATCTGTCTGATCAGTTTGAGAAACCTTTTCTATCACTTCATCCCATCCCCTCAGAATTCTACATTTATCAATAAAAAAAAAGGCGTTAGACCAAATGATGTAGGATTGGAAGTTGGCCATTCAGTCCATCGAGTCTGCTTCACTATTCAATGAACTCATGGCCGATCTGATAATCCTCAACTCCATTCTCCTTCATTGCCTCGACACAGCTTCATCGTCTTTCTGGTTAAATATCTGTCTGACACAATTTGAAAATACACAACAACTCAGCCTCAACAACAGTTTCGTGAAAGAGTTCCACCGATTCACTGGCCCCTGAACAAAGAAATTACTCATCTTTTCTGAAGTAAATAGGTAATATCTACTTCCGAGTTCATGTCCTATGGTGCTCTCCTCATATCAGAGGTTAAATCCCCTGCCCGTAACTACCCTGTCAAGATCCCATGGATCTTGAACGTTTATAAATGTTATCATGTGATTTTAGAGTTCCCCATCCGCCTCCTTTGTTTCAAAGAGAATAGTCCCATCCTAACCAATCTCCACGAAGCTAAATTTTCTCCAATGTTGGCAACATGCTCGTAAATCTGTGCTGTCCCCTGCAGCGTCCTAACATATTATGGAAGGAGATGGAGAAATTTATATGAGGCAACGGTTGAAATTTCAACCACTGACTGGAATTGGAACTTGTAATCAGATAGCAATTGGAATCAGAGTGGTCCACACAAGAACGAAATAGTGTAATTATAACTCTGACAAATGAGAACCTAATCATATCCCACTGACATTCCATGGTTTTACTGTAACCGAATTACCCCGTGTTATCGTCAACGGAGCTAGTATTTGGGGAAAAACGGATGGAGACTGGCTACGTAAACACCATGGGGGGCACGGTGGAACAGTGGTTAGCACTGCTGACTCATAGCGCCAGAGACCGGGTTTACGTCCCGCCTCAGGCGACTCTCTGTGTGGAGTTTCTACGTTCTCCTTGTCTCTGCGTGGGTGTGCTCCGGTTTCATCCCACAATCCAAAGATGTGCAGGTTTGATGCATTGGCCATGCTAAATTGCTTGTAGTCTATGGGGGTGGGTCGGTGTGGACTTGTTGAGCCGAAGGGCCTGTTTATACACTGTAAGTAATCTAATCGTTTTGACAACAAAAACATGTCCGTTGGTCGACAGTTTTTGATTATAAATTCAACTCATTTCTCCCTGAATCCTCCATCGTTTGCAAGGTACAAATGAGATGTGCAACAGAACTTTCTCCATTTGCCGAGATGGGTCTAACTTCAATAACACTTAAGGAACTGGACACCATCCACGACAATGCAGTCACTTTATTGTACCCTCTCCAAAACCTGAATATTTATTCCCTTCACTGCTAAGGCACAATTGTAGCAGAGTGCAAGAACTACACGATGCACTGGAGTAAGTCATCCTGGAAGTTTTGACAGAACTTTCAAAGCTCAACAGCTGTACTGACTATAAGGACAAGGTTGGAAGATGCAATGAAACGCCACCATTTGCAAGTTCCCCTCCTAGGCCAACAGCACCTGACTTGGAAAGGAATCAGTGATAAACTCGTTGAGTGGTGAAGTTGTCTTGATCGGCAAAGTTGCACACTTCAGCCCTCCATATTTTATCTTAAAATTTTAATAAATGTTTATTAATGCAGTGACCAGACTTGGGCTCAGTCCTTTAGCTATTCCCTAAACAGGTGGTTGCTATAGTTCTACCAGTGGTGGGTCATTGGAGGGCGTGGATTTGACGAGGTAGTCGGGGAGGGAAAGAACTTTGACGAAAGCGCATAGGTTTGAGGAGGGAAAGTGGTGGGGTCAACTTAGGGGTGGTGGAAATGTCGGCGGATGATATGATTTATGCAGAGGTTGTTGGAATGGAAGGTGCGGAACTTCCTCTGTCCTTGTTCTGCCTTTGTTGTGTTGGAGGTGTGGGGTTCATGGATGGAGGTGTGGGACATGGATGAGAGGCGTTGGAGGGCATCTTCAACCACATGGGAGAGGAATTTCCGGTTTTTAAAGAAGGAGGCCATCTGGTGTGTTCTGTGATGGGCCTCTGGGAGCAGATGTGGCGAATGCAGAGGAGATGGGAACACAGGATAGCATTTGTGCAGGAGGTGGGTTGGGAGAAGATGTAATCCAGATAGCTATGGGAGTCAGTGGTTTGTAAAAAACATCAGTTACACTGATATCCAGGGATATGTTCCCTCCCCACCCCTATCCAGTTTCAGCAAAGACCATTTCCTCCATGACTACCTAGTCAAGACCACGCCATGGAATGAACCACCATCCCCTCCCGGCACCTTCCTCAGCCAAATTGCAAAGCCTGCACCCACGCAACTCCACCTCCTCCCAATGCCCCAAAGAAAACTTCCACATCCATCAAAGTTTCACCTGTACATTCAAACATGTCAATTCTTACATCTGTTGCTGCCGATACAGTCTCCTCTACAGTGGGGCCACCGTACACTTTCTCATAGAGCGCTTCAGAGAACATCTCCAGGGAACCTCATCACCTCAAGAGATCTCCCACCCACAGCTTCCAACCTCATAGTCCGGGAACCTCGGACTGCCCGGTTCTACCTCCTTCCCAAGATCCACAAGCCTGACCACCCTGGCCGACCCATTGTCTCAGCATGCTCCTGCCCCACTGAACTCATCTCTACCTACCTCTACACTGTCCTATCCCCCCTAGTCCAGGAACTCCCCACATACGTTCGAGACACCACCCACGCCCTCCATCTCCTCCAAGACTTCCGTTTCCCCGGCCCCCAACACCTCATATTCACCATGGATATCCAATCCCTCTACACCTCCATCCACAATGACCAGGACCTCCAAGCCCTCCGTTTTTTCCTCTCCAGACGTTCCCAACAGTACCCCTCCACCGACACTCTCATTCGTTTGGACGAACTGGTCCTCACCCTTAACAATTTATCTTTTGAATCCTCCCACTTCCTCCAGACCAAAGGGGTAGCAAAGGGCACACGTATGGGCCCCAGCTGTGCCTGTCTCTTTGTTGGCTACATAGAGCAGTTGATCTTCCGTAATTATACCGGCACCACTCCCCACCTCTTCCTCCGTTACATTGATGACTGCATTGGAGCCACCTCGTGCTCCCGCGAGGAGGTTGAGCAATTCATCAACTTCACCAACGCATTCCACCCTGACCTTAAATTTACCTGGACCATCTCTGACACCGCCCTCCCCTTCCTGGACCTCTCCATCTCCATCAGTAACGAACGACTTGACACTGACATTTTTTACAAACCCACCGACTCCCACAGCTACCAGGATTGCACCTCTTCCCACCCTACCTCTTGCAAAAATGCCATCCCATATTCCCAATTCCTCCGCCTCCGCCGTATCTGCTCCCAGGAGGAGCAGTTCCACTATAGAACACACCAGATGGCCTCCTTCTTTAGAGACCGCAATTTCCCTTCCCACGTGGTTAAAGATGCCCTCCAACGCATCTTGTCCACATCCCGCACCTCCGCCCTCAGACCCAACCCCTCCAACCGCAACAAGAACAGAACGCCCCTGGTGCTCACCTTCCACCCTACCAACCTTCGCATAAACCAAATCATCCGCCGACATTTCCGCCACCTCCAAACAGGCCCCACCATCAGAGATATATTTCCCTCCCCACCCCTCTCCGCCTTCCGCAAAGACCGTTCCCTCCGTGACTACCTGGTCAGGTCCACGCCCTCCTACGACCCACCCTCCCATCCTGGCACTTTCCCCTGCCACCGCAGGAACTGTAAAACCTGTGCCCACACCTCCTCCCTCACCTCCATCCAAGGCCCTAAAGGAGCCTTCCACATCCATCAAAGTTTTACCGGCACATCCACTAATAACATTTATTGTATCCGTTGCTCCCGAAGCGGTCTCCTCTACATTGGGGAGACTGGGCGCCTCCTAGCAGAGCGCTTTAGGGAACATCTCCGAGACACCCGCACCAATCAAACAAACCGCCCCGTGGGTCAACATTTCAACTCCGCCTCCCACTCTGCCGAGGATATGGAGGTACTGGGCCTCCTCCACCGCCACTCCCTCACCACCAGACGCATGGAAGAACGCCTCATCTTCCGCCTCGGAACACTTCAACCCCAGGGCATCAATGTGGATTTCAACAGCTTCCTCATTTCCCATTCCCCCACCTCATCCTAATTTCTAACCTCCAGCAAAACTGTCCCCTTGACTTGTCTGGACTTGTCCGACCTGCCCAGCTCCTTTTCCAGCTATCCACTCCACCCTCTCCTCCCTGACCTATCACCTTCATCTCCTTCCCCCACTGACCTATTGTACTCTATGCTACTCTATCCCCACCCCCACCCTCCTCTAGCTTATCTCTCCACGCTTCAGGCTGTCTGTCTTTATTCCTGATGAAGGGCTTTTGCCCGAAACGTTGATTTCGAAGCTCCTCGGATGCTGCCTGAATTGCTGTGCTCTTCCAGCACCACTGATCCAGAATCTCCAGGGCACCGACAACAATCAACCCCAACGCCGCGTGATCGGACACTTCAACTCCTCCCTCCCCCCCCCCCCCCCCACCCCCCGCCACTCTCCCGAGAACATGCAGGTCCTAGACCTCCTCCACCACCACTCTTTCACCACCTGACGCCTGGAGGAAGAACGTACCATCTTCTGAATCATGAAACTTCATGCGTTTACACCTCAGCAAGTGACTTTACACCTCAGTGGGTAATTGAATCCCTTCCTGCAGTCACACAATGGCCCTGACTTCCTGGCGCTGCGTGTATCCTTGTGTCTATTTAGTTTGATAATTAGTTGAATTCGAGTCCACAATGTTGATTGCACCAGTTTCCTCATTTCCCCTCTCTCCCCCATCTTACCCTACTTCCAACCTTCCAGTTTGGCACCGTCCTACTAACCTGTCCACCCTCTCTATCTTCCTTCCCTCCTATCCGCTCCACCCTCTTCTCCGTCCTAACACTCTTATCCCTATCTTGATACACCCATTGTACTCTCAGCTAAATTCTCCCAAGCTCCACCCCTTCCATTTATCTCCCCAACCTCGAGGCTCCCAGCCTTATTCCTGATGAAGGCCTTTTGCCCAAAACGTCAATATTCATGCAACTCGGATGCTTCCTGACCTGCTGTGCTCCTTCAGCACCATTCTAATCTTGGCTCTCTTCCACACAACAGCAAAACTATTTGTCATGACGTTACCAGATTCGCTGACGACATTCAATCTACCCAAAGAGATAAATCTAATTCCTTTCGAAGGGTTTAATGAGCTGTGTGAGTTTGCAGCAAACAGGATTATATAAAATGAGTTTAACAGCCTTTTCAAGAATGTAATCCAGTGCAGTGTCAGAGATTTGAAAAAGGTCATCAAGCTAAAATATCACCTCTGTTTCTCGATCCACAGATGGATAATCACTTGGGGAATATGTGCAGTTTTACGGTTAATAATTGATACCTTTCCCAAAGGCAGAACAATCCCACAAATCAGAAACTGGAGTTTTAGAAGAGATGTGGTTTTATTCGATATTATTCTTCAACTACGCTCCAGTCTGGTGCTCCAGTAATTCTTGATCAACGTCAGTAAAAGCAGCTTTAGATAAGGATTGAAATTACTACTGCGGCATTTTTACACGCTGTTAAGTACTAATCGCTGATCAGATGCTGCACTGGAGCCGCCGGTAGCAAGCCTATAACGTGCCCTACTCCTACCTCTGGGACCTTCGACCCCTCTGATCTACTTTGGCTGTGGTTCTGAAATTAAAGCTAAGGCGGAGGAGGAGGAACTGATGTGGACCTGTGACTATTCGAGCATCAGGTTCAGGAGAAATGGGACACAGAAAAATGTTGTGCAAAACAGACGATTGAAAACTGGGTTTGTATAGATCGCTGCATTGTTTACAGACATTATTATGTTATCGCTGTCACAGGGTTTCTCATTCGTTCGGCTTCAATTTGGCGCTGAATTTGATTCAACGACACTTTACTGACGTCTTTCTGCAAGTTCCTACAGACAACATGAAACATACTGCACTCATCATCAAGCTTCACCATGCCTACATCCAAGGACATGATGCACAGTTCTCATGAATACTGAAGCTTTAAGAATGTCATGCAAGATTAAATTGAATTTCTGTTTAAATTTTAAAGTGATAAGAATCCAGAGTAAGTTACCAAATGTCCCAAATTCATGTTTATTAATGTGGGCAGACCTCTAGCCAGGCAAAGGGGAAATCAGTCCCTGAATCACCAATATCCACACGGCCATTTGCTCCAAGAGCCCATTTGGAAACCTATGTGAAGGAGTTGCTGTCTGACAGAGCGCCTGGGAGAATCCTCCACTGTCTGATCTAAAGCTGCAACAGGAGCTGCGTACTCCAGCTGTGAGAGCGGTTGGATAAAGGGGAGGACCTTGGTATTCCGTGGTGTAGATTCACATTGTCCTCAACATGTTATTGTTTACAACCGTCTGTCAGAATCAGCACAGACAGAGAGGAATAGGAAGGGGCCATTTCACCCGCCAGCATTACCCCGTCATTTGATATCATGATGGCTGACCGAACACGTCAATGTCTTTTCCCAGATCATCCACAACAACCTGTCGCCCAAAGGGAAAAATACACTGAGTAAACCGAAAACTCTGTGCAATTGTGGGAGGGAAACGTGTTTAGAGACATTGGGCTTCTGCAGTGGATTTTGTTAATGAGCAGCCGATTCTGGGCTGATCGTCTTTCAAATGATATGATTCCCTCAAAACTCACCACGCATAAGGTGGTAAATCTTCTCTGGTCAGTAGCAGTGACGGGAACCCTCGACCATGGTAACTGAAGATGAAGCAGTAGAACAATCATTGATTCAGCTGAAATCTGCACTAATCTCCCATTCTAGTGGGACTCAATCCCACAAAATTTGAATCGCAATCTTAACAATGTAGTTGATGGCCAACATGTTTTTCATTGTGCCACAGAACTGCGCCAGCCTCCAAATTACTGCGCTCAACGTTACGGTATTCAAGTCTTTCCTCAAACATCTGTTTATCCTCGCCCCACTTTCCAGTACCTGGTCCTTAACCGTGCATGGTCTAGCGCCTCAAGTGTTCGGCTAAATTCTCCTGAAGTTGCCACACGTTCAAACAGTGAGTTCCAGAAAAACAACACACTCAGGATGTAAACATTCTTCCTAAATATTTTCTGAAAATCCTCTCTCTAGCGTTTCATCTATATCCCTGGTTATTAACCCTTCCCATGACAAGTTTATTCCTGTTACACATATCTATCCCCTTTCTGTGCACGTTAAACAATTCCTCTCTCAGCTTTCTCCGCTCTCAGATAAAGACCTCCAGTCGAGATCATCTATGCTTGCAGTGGCGAGATTGTAGTGCTTTAAAAGCACAACAGGTCAGGCAGCATCCGAGGAGCAGGAGAATCGCTGTATCGGGCAGAAGCCCTTCATCAGGAATGAGAATTCTGAGTCGGTGTTGAGGGAGAGGAATGGGGTTGTTGGTCAGGTTGGTGAAAGCGATAGGTGGATGAAGGTGAGGGAGAAGGTGGTAGTTCAGAGGGGGGATTGATGGCCGGGTCCAGAGACCAGTGCCTTGTTGGGGGCTTTGGACTGGAATAATGGGGTGACGAGGTGAAATGATGAAGCTGGTGAAATACACATTTATCGCGTGTGGTTGCAAGGTCCTAAGGTGGAATATGAGACATTCTTCCTCCAGGCATCGGCTGGTAATGGAATGGCGGTGGCTTGTGCCCGAAGCAGCCATTCTCTTCTCCTCAGATGCTGTTTGATGTGCTGTGCTTTTCCAACATTATGCTCTCGACTCTGAGCTCCAGCACCTGCAGCCCTCACTTCCACTTATCTTCGCAGAGGAATTGGTCGTGCTCGGGCACCCACCTTGGTAAATCTCCTCTGACCACCCTCCCATGCAAACACACGTTTCCTGTTGCTGGCAATCAGAACAGAACAAAATTATCCAATGAAAAGTAGAAATATTGGAACAAAATCAGCACGTCTAGTGCACATGGGGAGATATGTTCGAGCCAAACCATCCGACTTTGGAACGAATGGTATGTGTAGGTGGGGCAGGAACGTGAAAGAAGGTGGACAGGGTCTAAAATGATTGAACTCGATGTTGGATATGAAGATTGCATGGTCTCTCAGTAGGAAGTGACGTGCCGCTCTTCCAACTTGCGCTGTGCTATGCGGGAGCTCTGCAGCAAACCAAACTGAAATGGAGGCATGGGAACACAGTAGGATGTTGCAGTGACAGGAACCTGGAAGCTCAGTGTATTTTCTTGCTTGCAGCCATAACGTATATTGTACTCACGTTTGTCACCCGCTCTGTTTTTCTCTCCCCAGTCTAGATGAGATCACATTGTGAACAGGAAATGCAGTTTGCGAAATCACTGAAACCTTACACAGTGAGGAGAGACATCGTAAACGACCAGCATTACACCTCCTGGGATTTCGGGGAATGGTGCCATATGGGAAAGTGCTGGGGGTCAAAGAGGATTGGACGAGGGTGTACAGAGAGAAATTGTCTTGCATAGTGCCGGTGTTCAGCTGTTTAGGCTAGTGGAGAAAGTGCAGTAGAATGCATATCTTCCTGAGCTTCCTGCTATAAGTAAACATCTCACAATGGAGCAAAACTGCCAAATGATTATCATTCCAACACCGACAAAAGGTGCAGCTTACAGAAGTCACGTGTTTGCACCGTCAGTCTCTCTCCCCGGGAGCAGTAGTACTCACCCACGTTGATTCAGATAGCACAGTTCTTCCTGTGTCATATCCCTTCGAGAATGGAAGGACAGGTATTAATAACCCACACATCGAACGGAATATCTGTATTGCCCAATAAGAATCACTTAACTATCCAAACTCCTTTTTAAAATCACTTGACCCATAACCTTGTATGTCTCCAGTTTGTCCAATCCCTCTTCTTAAGCCCGTACAATATCCTGGCAAATCTCCCCTGCATTGTTTCCAGTGCTGTCGCATCCCTGCTATAATGAGAATTGCATAACTAACACACAATAGTCTCGCTAGAGCCGAATGAACAAGTGAAATAAATGATGCAGAAATCCACAGAAACTGATGCTTTTTGAATAAAGTTTATTTTCCTCAATGTTGCCCTGTGTCCTTTTCCTGAGCCTGATGTTTCAATAATCGCTGGTCCATGTCAGTGAAAGCTGCAACCTGAGGATTGAGCTGAAAAATGTGTTGCTGGAAAAGCGCAGCAGGTCAGGAAGCATCCAAGGAGCAGGAGATTCGACGTTCAGTTCATAAGCCCTTCTTCAGGCATAAGCCCTTCTGAAGATTCTCCTGCTCCTTGGATGCTGACTGACCTGCTGCGCTTTTCCAGCAAACACATTTTTCAGCTCTGATCTCCAGCATCTGCAGTCCTCACTTTCTCCTACATGAGGGTCGATCTCACAATCGCGGTATCGAAATGTATCAACTGGTTTGCAGGACCCGATGGTAAGACTTACACATGGTCACCCAGCAACAGTGAGCGCAGGAACACAGACTGAACGGGGTCAATGTGAAAGTGATTGTAAGGGAAATTGGAGGGGGAACTTCAAGGTGGTAAGTGATTGCGGGAAAGAGGGAATTCTCCGAGAATGGGTGAGTCTGAATCCTTAAATATGAATCGCAGAGATGTGAGAGAGAGAGTGGGGTTTGATGGGGGAAACATCGTAATCACTGAGAATGCTTTCATGTAAAATCAACTAATCCCTTTCCGTGTTTCTTCAGCATGAGTCACAAGGAAGAAAATGCAGTGACTCGGATTCGAAAGAGCTTACTGCGGCCACAATGCAGAATATTTTAACATTCAAAGCATTACTGAGTCATGCAGAGACACGCGTTTGAAACAGCAATATTTACAGTGACAGATGATATGTTAGGAAGAGTAGCAGATGCACAACAGGAATATTAGGCGAGCGATAGCAGACATGTGGGAATCCAGAATTAGCTGAATATGTAAATTCGATACCCCGAAACGCTGTTGTGGTTCCATCGAGGACTGCATGTTGAAGACTGAGCTTGATAAATTTCTAGAAACAAAAAGGTTCAGGAGATTGTGCGGGATATTGGTGTAATATATGTTTAAATAACAGTGTGTTAATAACAGTTTTTTCATCAACTTCCACACACAAGGAAGTACCCACTGCTGCAGTCAGTCACATAACCCCAGTTCTGAGAACCGGAATCAGATAAACTTCGTGGCGCAGCCGCAAATACCAAACGGGAAGTAGGGGTGGAAATGAGCACATGAAGCTATTCTATCGCACCAGTGACATGACTGTTAAAGGTGCGCTCATAGAGTCATACAGTTATAGATATGTACAGCATGGCAACAGGCTCTTCGGTCCAACCCGTCCATGCTGATCAGATATCCTAACCCAATCTAGTCCCACCTGCCAGCACCCGGCCGATATCCCTCCAAACCCTTCTTATTCACATACTCATCCAAATGCCTTTGAAATGTTGCAATTGTACCAGCCTCCACGACTTCCTCTTGCAGCTCATTCCATACACGCATCACCCTCTGTGTGAAAAAGTAGCCCTCAAGGCTTCTTTTATATGTTTCCATTCTCAACCTAAATCTATGCCCTCTCGTTTTGGACACCCCGACCCCAGGGAAAAGACTTTGTCTATTTATTCATGCGCGTGAAATGCTGAGGCTGGGAGTACTTCTGGTCAAAGGCGAGGTGGAAGGGCATATTAGTCTCAATTTATTATGTTGTTAAGATTCAGCAGCAGCGTTAACCCGGACTGAGGATTGGCTCAGAGGAAGCGTGCTGGAGCCTTAAGAGAGAGGTCGATGTATTGAAAGCATTCTAAGAGATTTTCCTCAACAAAGCGTTATTTTGTTACTTTTACAGGAAGAGCTGCCTTTGCTCACATCGTTTCCACATCATTCTCTTGCTCCAATAAAAATTCTAATCCGGCATACATTGCTTCCATTCCAACACAGAAAGGCGTCCTATTCTCTCTCCATTTGGGATAACCTGATTTGATAATGTCATTCTTCGAATGGAGAAATGCAGCAGGGAGTTGTTAGTTCAGCGGCGATCTATTGGGCTAGTAATCTTTGGAGACTGGAACGTGGCAGCTGCTGTTAGTTAAATTCGATGAGTAAAATCTGGAAAATACACCCAATCTTAGCAACAGAGACAATAACTTTATATTGCTGAAAACTCATTTATTCATGTTCCTTCAAAAGAGAAATCTGCCGACCATAACGATTCCTGTCAACATGTGACTCCAGGCCCACAACAATGTGATTCCCCCATGAATGCTCTCTGATTCAGTTCAAGGTGAATTAAGAATGAAGAACAAATGCTCTTCAGACCAAGGATAACAACATTCCGTGGGAGAATAAGGAAGAATAAAAATACATGGACAACGGGGAAAATGGGTATCGTGTCTGTGTGGACTCGAATTCAACTGATTGTCAAACTAAATAGACACAAGGATATCCACGGTGCCAAGAAGTTAGGGCCATGGGGTGACTGCAGGAAGGGATTCAATTACCTGTGTAGGTGTAAACTCACTTGCTCAGCCACAATGCGCACAGGTCATTCACCATTCCCATATGCGAGAAAGTGTCCCTCAGGAGACCAACTGATAGAGTCAACAGCGAGTCTACAAATGAAAGCAGGAGTTCGAAACTGCTGTTATTGCAGCTGTTCATCCCAATCAGCAATGAACCCTGTTTGGATGCGTGTTTCAAGTGGAGTTCCATTGTTTTCTGATGTAGATCAGTGATGTAGACTTAGTTGTAGGAGCCAAAACTCAGAAGTTTGCTGATGATGCAACAATTGGTCGTGCAGTTGACTATGACGACGAATGTCAGAGATTGCAGGGAAGTATCAATCTGTTGGAAAAGAAAATGGCGAATGGAATTGAATCCATATCAATGAGTGTTAACGAAAGTTGGGAGAAGAAACAATAACAGTGAGTATTCTGTGTGGTGTAGACAGACAAAGAGATCTTGGCGTGGACATTCATGATCGCTGAAGATTAATGGACAGGAGAATCAGTTGGATGGACGTGCGTACTGTCGATGCTGGAGATCAGAGTCAAGATTAGAGTGGTGCTGAAGAAGCACAGCAGGTCAGGCAGCATCCGAGTTGCAAAAACAAGTGACGTTTTGGGCAAAAGGCTTTCATCAGGAATAAGGCTGATAGCATCGAGGTTGGAGAGAGAAATGGAAGGGGTGGGGCTTGGGAGAATTTAGTTGAGAATGCAATAGGTGGATGGAGGTGGGGATAAGAGTGTTCGGTCGGAGAAGAGGGTGCAACGGATAGGTGTGAAGGAAGATAGACAGGTGGGGCAGGTCAGTAGGACGGTGCCAAGCTGGAAGGTTGGAGCTAGTGTAAGGTTGGTGCCGGGGTGGGAGAATGAGGAAACTGGTGAAATCCACATTGATGCCATGGAGTTGAAGTCTCAAGAGGCAGAAGAGGAGACGTTCTTCCTCCAGGCGTTGGGTGGTGAGGAAGTGGCGTTGGAGGAGTCTGAAAACCTGCATGTCCTCGGGAAAGTGGCCGGGAGGAGTTGAAGTGTTCGGTCACGGGGCGTTGGGATTGATTGTTGCCGGTGTCCTGGAGATGTTCTCTGAAGCACTCTGCGAGAAGATGTCCGGTGGCCCCACTGTTCAGGAGACTGCATCGGGAGCAACGGATGCAATAGATGACATGTGTGGAAGTGCAGGTGAAACTTTGATGGATGGGAAAGGCTTCTTCGGGGCATTGGGCAGAGGTGGAGTGTGTGTGGGAGCAGGTTTTGCAATTCCTGTGTTGGCAGAGAAGGTGCCAGGAGGGGACGATGGGTCATTGGAGGGCGGGGACTTGACGTGGTAGTAGTGGAGAGAGCGGTCTTTTCGGAAAGTGGATAGGGGTGGGGAGGGAAAAAATATCCCTGGAGGTCTGTGTTACTGATGTTTTTAACAAACCCACTGACACCCACAGATATGTGGATTCCATCTCCTCCCACCACACCTCCGGCACAAATGCTTTCCTGTGTTCCCAACTCGCCTGCCTCTGCTGCATCTGCTCCCAGAGGACCAGTTCCACCACAGAACACACCAGAAGGCCTCCTTCTTTAAAGATCGGCAATTCCCCTCTCATGTGTTTGAAGATGCCCTGTAATGCATCTCATCCAAGTCCTGCAATCCATCCATGAACCCCACATCTCCAAACACAACATGGACAGAACAAGGACAGAGGAAAGGCCACACCTTCCATTGCACCAACCTCCGCATAAATCACATCATCTGCCGACATTTTCGCCACCTCTAAATTGACCCCAGCACCAGGGATATATTTCCCTCCCCAAACCTATCCGATTTCCTCAAACACCTTTCCCTCCGCGACTACCTAGTCACGTCCACGCCCTCAAATGATCCACCATTCGCTCCGTGCACCTTCTTCTGCCACCACAGGAATTGCAAATCCTGCACGAACATCTCCCCCCTCACCTCTATCCAAGGCTTTAATGGAGCCTTCCACATCCATCAAATGGTAACCCACACTCCCACACGTGTTATTTTTTGTATCTGCTGCTCCAGGTGCGGTCGCCTCTAAATTGGGGAGACCGGATGTCTTCTGACGGAGCACTTCAGAGAACATCTCAGGACAACTGCAAGAATCAGCTCCACTGACCCATGGCCAAACATTTCGACTCCCTCTCCCACTCTCCCGAGGACATGTAGGCCTTGGGCCACCTTAATCACCACTCCCACACCACCCGACGCCTGGAGGAAGAACGCCTCATCTTCTTTCTCGGGACCGTTCAACCCCATCAATGCGTACTTCATCAGTTTCCTCATTCCCACTCCCTCATCTTACGCCAGTTCTAACCTTCCAGTTTTGCACCGTCCTCCGGACATGTCCCACCTCTGTTTTGTCATTCCCAACATTCCCTCCATCCTTCTCTCTCACACATTGTCTTCACCCCCTCCTCCATCCACCTACTGCACTCTCAGATATCTTCTCCCCAACCCACTCCCTCCCATTTATCACTCCACCCCATAGGCACCCAGTGTCATTCATGATGATGGGTATTTGCCCGAAATTTGACATTTCCTCAGATACTGCCGGACCTGCTGTGCTTCTCCAGCACTGCTTTCATCTTTAGGGGAATCAGTTGATTGAGAAGGTTTTTGGATATTTTCTGTTGTTGACCACAGGTTGTGGATGTTTAGGGAATAGCTAAAAGACTGAGCACAAGTCTGGTCTCTGCATTAATCAACATTTATTAAATGTTAAGATAAAAGAGTGATGAAGTATGCAACTTTGCCAATCAAGACTGCTTCACCACTCAATGAGTTTATCACTGATTCATTCCCATGTCAGGGTACAATGGTCCTTCGAGGGTATTAGATTACATTAGAGCGTGGAAACAGGCCCTTCAGCCCAACAAGTCCACACCGACCCGCCGAAACGCAACCCACCCATACCCCTACATTTACCTACCCTTACTTAACACTACGGGCAATTTAGTATGGCCAATTCACCTGACCTGCACATCTTTGGACTGTGGGACGAAACCAGAGCAAACCCGGGGAGAACATGCAAACTCCACACAGTCAGTCACCTGAGGCGGGAATTGAACCCGGGTCTCTGGCGCTGTGAGGCAGCAGTGCTAACCACTGTGTCACCATGCCGTCCACACGGTATCTTGCAAATGGTGCCGTTTCGTTGCATCTTCGAAGCTTGTCCTTGTCGTCAGCATAGCTGTTGAGCTTTGAAAGTTCTGTTAAAAATTCCCGGATGACTTACTCCTGTACATCGTGTAGTTGGTGCACTCTGTTGCAATTGTGCGTTTGCGGTGAAGGAAATAAATATTCTGGTACTGAAGAATGTACAATCAAGTGACTGCATTATTGTGAATGGTGTCCAGTACCTTAAATGTTGTTGAAGTTACACCCATCTAGCAAATGGAGAGAGTTATGTTCCACATTTCTGTTGTGCCTTGCAAACGGTGTAGGATTCACTGAGCAATGACTTAAGTTTATAATCAAAACTGTCTGCCAACGGACATGTTTTTGTTGTCAAAGTGTTTCTACAGCCAGTCTCAATCGTTTTGCCTAAATACTAGCTCCGTGGACGATTACACGGGGTAATTTGGTTAAAGTAAAGCCATTGAAGTACAATGGGGTATGATTAGGTTCTCATTTGTCAGAGTTATCATTAGTGTATTTCGTCCTTGTGTGGACCAATCTGATTCCAATCGCTATCTGATTTCAAGTTCCAATTCCCGTCGGTGCTTGAAACTTCAACAGTTGTCTCACAGAAATGTCTCCACTTGGCTTAATAATATATAAGGACGTTGCAGGGGACAGCAGAGATTTGCGAACATGTTGATAACCTTGGAGAAAATGTAGCTTCGTTGAATGAATGGTTCGGCTGGGATTGATCTCCTTGAAACAAAAGAGGCGGAGGGAACCTGTATAATCACATAATAACATTTATAACGTTCAGTATTCATAGGATCTTGACAGGGTAGGTACAGTCATGTGGTTTACCCTCTGGTATTAGGAGAGCACCAGAGTACATGAACTCAGAATTAGATATTGCCTATTTAATTCAGAAATGAGGAGTCATTTCTTTGTTCAGGGACCAGAGAATCGGTGGAACACTTTACGAAAACTGTTGTTGAGGCTGAGTTGTGTATTTTCAAACTGTGCCAGACTGATATTTACACCAAAAAGACGATGAAGCTCTATCGAGGTAAGGTAGGAGAATGGAGTGGAAGATGATCAGATCAGCCATGATTTCGTTGAATGGTGGAGCAGTCTCGATAGGCTGAATATCCAACTTCCAATCCTATATCATTTGGTCTAACTCAATATTTTATTGATAAGTTTAGAATTCTGAGAGGATGGGATGATGTCATAGTAAAGTTTTATCAAACTGATCAGACAGATCAGGAACTCGGCTCCTAAACCGATGAACAAGGAATGTGCTGTGGCCTGGAGACAACAAATGGCACTGGTAATACTACATACGGATACGTGCAGAAGGTGTGATTGCTCATGAAAATTCGTGGATCTAATGTTGTTGGCAACTTGGTGATCACGCTAGATGATGGATTACGGTATGATCCACACAGCAGTAGTTTGTGAAAGAATGAAAGGTTCGTTTCATAGGAGAAGTTTTCTGCAGTTCCAATTCCAATTGACTGTTTGAAATACTGATCAGAACTTTGTGTGGAGTGTTGCATTAAAATTCACAATCCCACTGGATAAACTATTGCACCCGATCTCTCCTGATTTGTTTTGCTTTCATTCGATATAAATTCATAGAAAGTTAAGATTGAAAGAAAGGAGGAAAGTAACGTTGCACTCCTTTTCATTATCCCAATTTAACTTACAACAGAAACAAATTGGTGTATTTCTACTTTGATATGGTGTCGATTTATCACCAATCTCTGGTGCAACGAAAGGGCATGGGCAAGAATCTCCATCCAGTGTATACTAAAGATGCGAGGCACAAAGGGAAACCACAGCTGCGTTTGATAGAAGCAACAGCCAGAGTAGGATTCAAATCCACATGTGCACAGTGACAGAGCCTTAACCTCTGTGCCGCTTCAGCCCATGGCAAAGGGTCTCAGATGTGACCACATCAAGATTACATGTGGTGCACCTAGGGGATAAGACATTTCCTGAGCGGAATCGAATACACACCTTTATGTTACTGCTTTCAGTGGAATAATAATACCAGCAAAATCCAAGGAATTGACCTCGTCCTTGGAAGGAATACCTGTCATTGATTCATTCCTAGTCGGAACTGTCTCAGAATGAACCAGCTAACATGAAATTCCCGTCACATTCACACGCACATTTAGTCTTGACGCATAATTTCTTCAGACAGTTTCTCTCTCACGTGAAAACTTATATCGTGGGCGGCACGGTGGCCCAGTGGTTAGCACTGCTGCTTCACAGCGCCAGAGACCCGGATTCAATTCCCGCCTCAGGCGACTGACTGTGTGGAGTTTGCACGTTCTCCCCGTGTCAGCGTGGGATTTCTCCGGGTGCTCCGGTTTCCTCCCACAGTCCAAAGATGTGCAGGTCAGGTGAATTGGCCATGCTAAATTGCCTGTCGTGTTAGGTAAGGGGTAAATGTAGGGGTATGGGTGGGTTGCACTTCGGCGGGTCGGTGTGGACTTGTTGGGCTGAAGGGCCTGTTTCCACACTGTAATGTAATCTAATCTAATATATGGAGAGAGAAGTGGAGGTGATGTTTTAGCTCGATGGTCCTTCTCACATGGCTGAACCTGAACTGGTTTTGTTTGTTTAATTTTATTAATTTTGCTGCAATATCACTCTGGTCATTGCAATGATCGGAAGTGAATTTGATTTATGTGATTGGAACGTTAAATGTTGCATTAAATTTTGCTCCGAATTTATTTCAGCTTGAAGAAAATACTGATGAGAAAAGCAGAAGGTTAAACAATATGCCAGTTTTGATGCTCAGTTACTTTGGCAGATTTCAGTGGTTGTCAAATGAACCCAACATCATGGCGATTGTCCTCCCACCTTTAAGCCATGGGATGAAAGCAGGAAATCGATCTCCAAAGACGGGTCACTTCCTATACATTATGGAATAGCTTTCATTGACAATACACAGAATCTGGTCAGTTCCATTTATAATGCTTCATGTGGAATATTAATAGAAATCTTTCAAAACTCTGAGGTTTTTTTTTGCTGAATCTTACTCAGCTGCATACGTTTCCGATATTTCTTTGCATCTGAAGTCGTCCAACTTCGACATTGTTTCCTCGCACCTTCTACCCCCCACAACCCACTTTTACACTTTTACCTGGCCACAGGCTGTCTCTCTCCTGGTGAAACTCACTGCTTGTGTGTCTCTTAATGTGCCTTTCCAAGTATTTTGGAAACGGATTGTCTGAGTGACAGAAATTCTGCTCCCATCATTTCTTTGTCCTACATCGATGGTTTTGAAAGCCTGACGTTCAGAAATATACGAACTTGAAAGAGTGAATTTACCACCTATTTACTCTCTCCAAACCAAAATACCCAGGAAAACTTCCATTCGGTTTTCCTTGGTTCAGTGTCAAATTTTTCAACACACAAATAAATAAAATTCCATCCCCACTA
Source organism: Chiloscyllium plagiosum (assembly GCF_037043375.1). Taxonomy (NCBI): domain Eukaryota; kingdom Metazoa; phylum Chordata; class Chondrichthyes; order Orectolobiformes; family Hemiscylliidae; genus Chiloscyllium; species Chiloscyllium plagiosum. The sequence goes on from NW_028270176.1 coordinate 78,806,324, forward strand.
AACGCCGGCAGCTTCGTCTCTAATGTCTTAGCAACCCAGTAAAAGCTGGCAGTGTCCTCTCTGATAGAATCACAGATTCCCTACAAGGCAGAAAGTACAGTTCAGCCAATCGAGTCTGTAGGGACACTCTGAACAGCATCTCAACCAGATCTAGCTCCCGTCTCTATCCCCGCAGGCCCTTGGCTTGTGATTTCAAATAAACCTGCTGGAATAAAACCTGAAATCGTGTGACTGCTGACCTTATCGCTGTGTTACCCATGGCTAACTCACTTAACTTACTGAATTCACTCTCTGGACACATCAGCGCAATTTAACATGACCAATCTACCTAACCTACAGACTTAACAGCAGTTCGAACCACTGAGCAAATGTACCATCACATTGAACACTATCTGTATCATTTACACACTGGTAACTCAGCCGAGTGAACGCAAGCTGCGCCCATCAACCGGAATTCAATGCACTCAAACGTGGTTCTGCGCTGTACAACCTCATTCGTTCTGCTGGAAATGTTTCTGCACTCAGGTCTGAATGGGTTTACTCTGCTTTCGGCCTCGGATCCCTGCTGTAAATAAACACATTAGTCAGGAACAACTCTATATAATGGTTTTCATTGCAACACAAACACAATGTGCAGTTTGCTGAAGTTACGTGTTTGCACTTTCACTTATAGTCTCTCTCCCCAGGAGCTGCAGTCCTTCCCCAGCTGATTCAGACAGCACTGTCTTTCCTGTGACATATCCAATCGAGAATGGAAGGCCAGGCATGAGGGACACTAACCACGATACTATAGAGGACAACATCGAAGGAGGCCCTTCAGCCTGTTGTGGCTGCACTTGTCCAACGCAACTGCTTAACGACCTGAATCAAGTTTTCCATTGTTTCGCCCACAGTCTTCTATGTTTGGGAACGGCAAATTAGCATGTCAATTTTTTTCAGGTTGGAAGGGTTTCCACCTCTCTGACTCTTTCCACACATCTACTCAAAACTTTCTGCCTTTTCCTGAAATCTCTTGGCCCCAGTGTTCGATCCCTATATCAATAACAAACGCTTCTTTCAGTCTATCCTATCCATATCCCTCATTATTTTCTACATTTCAGTCGTGTCTTCTCCAATGTCCTCTGCTCGGTGACAAACTACCCCAGTCTGTCCAATCTCTCCTCATAACTGAAACTCTTCAGCCCAGACAATATCCCATTGAATCTGTCCTGCAATGTTTCCATTGCGATCACATCATTGCTATACTGTGAATTGTAGAACTGCACACAGTAATCTAGCTAGAGCCGAATTAACCTTTTTTTTTCCCTATTCTGTTACAGTATGAGGGCGGCGCTGGCTCGGCAGTATTGATTGCGATCCCTAATTGCACAGCGGGCAGTTGAGACTCAACCATATTGCAATGGGTCTGGAGTCACCTGGAGGCCCGAACAGGTAAGAATAGCATTTTCCTTCCTCAAAGGACGTCAGTAAACCCGATGGTTTTGTTTTTTCAACAATTGACCATGGATTTACAGGTGTTATTAGATTCGTAATTCCAGATATTTATTGAATCTCAATTCTAACATCTGGCATGGTTGGAGTCAAACCCGGGTCCCTACTCCATTTGCAGGGTGTCTGAGTTAACAGTCCAGTGGTAATAGAGCTCAGCCATTGCAGAAAACCTGTGAAACTAATGTTTCTCAATGACGTCGCTTTTTTTTGATATTGTAATGTGTCATTTTCCTGAGCTTGACCCCCAATAATCGCAAGTCCATATCAGTAAAAGCTGCTACATGAGGATTGGCCTCACAACAGCGGTAACCAAATGGATCAACTGGTCTGCAGGTCCCGATGGTGGGGTTGCGGCACGTTCATCCAGCAACAGTGACCGCAGCAGCACAGAGTGAACAGTACCAATGTGAGAGTCAGTATTAGATTCTGCAGTGACTTAATGAAATAGGAAATGACTCCACAACCACATGATGAAAGAGCAGCGTTCCGAAAACTAGTGCTCAGTTAAACCTGTTAGACTCTAACCTGGTGTTGTGTGATTTTTAACTTTGTAGACCATAGTGCAACACCGGCATCTCTAAATTAATTAAATGGGGATGTGGGATGGAAAGTTCAGTTAGTGATCGAAGGAGGGAGAGAAATCTCTGAGAACGGGTGGATTTGAATTCGGACATATAAAACACAGAGATGTGAGCAAGCAGAATTTGAAGGGAAAATTGGAGAAAATTACCATGTTAAAACAACTGGTTCCTTTGCGTTTCACAAAATCTGGGGCAGATAGAGCGATTACTGCCGTGACTCGGATTCGAACCGAGGTTGCTGCGGCCACAACGCAGAGTACGAACCACTATACGATCACGGCATTCCACAGACGCACACACTGACTATGGGCTATAAGTACAGTATTATAGGAAATGTTAGGCAGCGTACCAAATGCACAATATCAGTGCAAAGCGAACAGTGGCAGATCTGTGGGAACTCAGAATGGGCTGACCGTTTAATATCGGTTCTCCCAGAGGCTGTGGTGATTCCATCATTAATATGCTGAAGGCTGAGATAAATAGATTTCTCCAAAACATCAAAAACTCCGGGGACAGTGCAGGTGTTGTTGAAATGTATGCTTCAATAGTCATGCAGTTTAACATCGGCTATTTCACCAGTTTCCCCACACAAGGCAGTAACCATTGCTGCCACATAGTCCCAATTCCCCGCCCCAGAATCAGAGGAACTGAGTGGCGCAGTCGCAACGATCAAACTGGAAGTCGGGATGGGAATGAGGTCGCACAGATACTCGAGGACTCCAGTGACACAACCGGTGAATGCACAGCATTTCTATCACGGTTTAGAGGCGCAAGCAATTCCGAGGTTGGGAGTGCTCCTGGTCAAAGGCGGGGCAGAAGGGTAATTTTTTCCCATTTATAACAATCTACAGTGCATCTTGCTGAGACAGCTGAGTGCCACAACTGGAGCGTGGGCAGCTGGTTTGAAGTTTGAACTTGCTTCACTGTCACCAACTTGCCTGGAATGAATTGCTTTCACTATTTTTCTTTCCAATTGTTTAGTATCTCCCTGCAGTCTGCGGCTTTCTTCCTCATGGTTAATTACATGACTAACTGTTGTATGATCCGCACACTGCTGAATCACGGCCACTACAAGTAAATATGAGTCATTGATCTATATGAGAAAACAGTGGAACTCACTGCAGGCATGCTTTGTCGGTTTGCAGGCGACGCCAGAATTGTAGACAATGAAGAAGATGATCTAAGTTTCAAAAGGATCTTAATCCAATGAGTCGTTGGACTGAAAAATGTGACATGGAGTTCAATCTGGATAAATGGAAGGTATTGCATTTTGGTACAACAACAAGTTGCGTAGTGTTGGAGAACACGGAAGCTCGGGGTGCAGGTACATAATTCCTTGTAGTTTGCATCACCTACAGATAACGTGGTTCAAAGGCATTTAACATACTTCCCTTCATTGTTCAGTCCTTTGTGTATAGGAGTTGGGACGTTATGTTGAAGCTTTGCAGGACATTGATGAGGCCACTTCTGGTATATTATGTCCAGTTCTGGTCGCCCAGTTGTTGGAATGATATTATTCAGTTGGAGCAGGTTCAGAAAAGTATGCACGTATGTTGCCGTGTGTGGAAGGTTTGAGTTATAATGAAAAGCTGGATAGGCTGAGACTATTTTCAGATTCGAGATCGGGGTGCTGGAAAACCACACCAGGTAAGGCAGCATCCCAGGAGCAGGAGAATAATTTTTTTTGCGCAAGTGTCCTTCATCAGGCTCTTCCCCGAAATGTCGATTCTCCCGCTCCTCAAATGCTGCCTGACCTGCTGTGCTTTCACAGCACAACTCTCTGGACTCTGATCTCTCATCTGCAGTTCTCACTGTCTCCGAGTTGAGACTGTTTTCACTCTAGGTTAAGAGTTTGAACGGCGACCTGATGGAAGTTTATCAATTATTGAGAGGCAAGTTAGAGTTAACGATAGCTGCCTTTTCCCAGGATGGGGATTTCAAGGTGAGAGGGCATATGTTTAAGATGAAAAGAGAGAGATTTTTTTAAAAAAAAATCATGTGAGGCTTTTTTTTAAGGAAGGTGTTTTACGTGTGCAATTAACTTGCTGAGGAAGTGATGGATGAGTGTACGTTTGCAACATTTAGTGAACAATTGATTCCAAACATGAATGGGAAAGTGGAATTTTTAAAATAAATTTATTCATGCCTCGTACATCAGTTATTTCCAAGAGGACATTTAAGAGTCAACCACGGTATTATCCATCTGGAGTCTCCTGTGGGACAGAGCAGATGAATATAACAGTTTTCTTCCAGAACTGGCATGAATGAATCAGATGGGATTTTCCACACAACTGATTCAGGTCATCACGAGACCCGTTAATTCCAGGTGCTTATTGAATTCAAACTCCACTATCTGTCATGCCAGGACCTGAACTCTTTGTCCCCAAAATATTCCCTGGATTTTTAGATTAACAACACAGTAATAAAACTACAAGGGCATTATAACCACATAACGGGTACAGGAGGAGGCAGATGGGACTAGATTAGTTTGGCAGTATGTTCAGCATGGATTGGTTGGACTGACTGGCCTGTTTTCATGCTGCATGACTCTATGATTGACGCTATGGAACAAATAGCTGGTTGGGATTAACAGCAGCATTGACAGCATAATCGCACACCTGATGGGATATGCAATCCTGCTGGAGTCTCCGGAGTTCGTTTTGCTCAGTGATCCCTTCACACACACGGGACTAGTGAACGGCCTCTCCCCAGTGTTACTGATTAAATTAGTTTCCATTTCTGTGGTTAATTGAATCCCTTCCAGCGGCTCCCATATTTCCCTGCTTTCTCTGTGGTATCAACGTCCCTTTTTCTACCCAGGGTGAACGATCCTTTCAAATTGTGTCCACACAGATACAAATCCCGTTTTCCATGTTGTGAATGTGTTTTCATTGTTTCTCATTCACCCATAGGGTGTGAGTATCATTGGTTAGGACAACATTTATTTTTCACCCCTCGTTCGTTGCTGCACCACAAACCCGGGTGCGATCCCAGCCTCGGGTGTCTGTCTGTGGGCAGTCTGCACATTCTCTCTGTGTTTGTGTTTTTATTTCTCCCTCTGACCTAAGATGTGCCAGTTACAGGGATCAACAATGGAAAATGCCGGCTTATGGGATAAGGAATACCGTGGGGTCTGGTGGGATGCGCTTCGGATGGATGTGTAGACTGGAAGGGCCGTCTAGACTGCTTCCCACACAGTGGGGATTCTTGGAATAAGGGCCAGCTAATTTTCTTTCTGGTCCTGGAGTCTCTCGTAGGCAGGACTGGGTGAAGATGGTAGAATCCCCTGCATAAGGGACATGAATGAATGAGATTGCAGGAAATTAAAGTCATGATCTCTGTTTCTGAGGTCAGGCTTGCATTTCAGGTTTTATTCATCGAACTTAAACAACACCGTTTCCGTGTCCCAACTCCCAAGGATGACTAGTTTAAAATATCACCCCAACACCACCTTCTCCAGATTGAAATCTTGACTGTGTGGAAGAAACTGATGCTGAGCAGATGCGAGCAAATGTAGCTGCCACCGCCAGTGTCGGAAACACAGATCCAAATCGTAAAATCATCCTTTAAACCCACCACTGCAAAGTTAAGGGCTCAACACGCTCCACTTATGCCACTCAGCTGTCTTAGAAATCGATATGATAGTATAAACGGGGACAACTATTCCCTTGAGCAGGACCACACTCAACCGAGGAATTTCTTCCGACTCTATACCGTCAACGAAGAACAGGACGCTCACCTATTGCATCACTGTCGCCAGAGAGTAACTCTGCGCACTCATTCCCATCCCCATTTCCGGTTGGATCTGGGCGGCTGTGCCGATGTAAAGCTGCAATGCTATTGAAGCATACATTTCAACAATATCCTGTACTGTCCCCCAAGTCATTGATATTTTGTCGAAATCGATCAATCTCATTTTTCAACATTCTCTTTCAAGGGATCTCCACAGCCTCTGAGGACATCGAACTGAAAGATTCAGCTCATTCTCAGTTCCCACATATCTGTCACTGTTCGCTGGGTACTGATATTGTACATTTGCTGTTCTTCCGAACATTTCCTCTGCTAGTATACTTATTGCTGCTTGCGAGCATCCTGTTCTGTGGTTGCTGTGATCGTGGTTGTCGGTATTTTGCATTGTGACCACAGTAATCTGGATTTGAAACCAAATCACGGCACTAAGTCTTCTCTCCGTTGTCCTTTTTGTGATACATGCTAAGAAATTAATTGTTTTACCTTAAAATTCCGCTCTCTCACGTCTCTGCGTTTCATATATCAGGATTCAAACACACCCGTTGTCGGAGATTTCTCTCCTTCCCACGATCATTAAACCTCCTTTCCGTCCCTCCTCCCATTTCTCTGAGGCAATGCACAATCTATCACTCTCTTTCACATTCATACTATTCTGTCTGTGCTGCTGCTGCGGTGATTGTTGTTGGGTGAACGTGCCCCAATACCACCATCGGGACCTTCAAACAAATCGATCCATTTGGAAACCGCGGTTGTGAAATCAATCCCCATGTAGCAGCTTTTACTAACATCGGCCAGAGACAATTGAAGCGCCAGGCTCATGGAAAATACCCAGGGCAGATTTAGTGAAAAGACGTTTTATTGGAAAAGATCAGCTTTTGTGGCTTTCTGCGTTGATCTTGTGATAATTTCAGGGGACTGATAGTCCAGAGACCCAGGTAATAATCTGGGTACTCCGGCTTGAGTCCCTCCATGCGAGGTGGTAAAATTTCGATTCAGCAAATATCTGCAATGAAGAATCCAATGACTACTATAGTTCCATTGACAATGGTTGAAAAATATACACCTAGTTTACTGATGTCATTTCAGGATGGAATCTGCTATCCTTACTTGGTCTGGCCTGCATGTGACGTCAGACTCATAGCAATATGGTTGAGTCTCAAATGCCTTCTGGGCAATTCGGAATTGGTAATAAATTCTGCCTAGCCAGAATCGCGCTCATACTAATACAGAAATTTTAAAACAAATGCTCATTAGGCTCAAGCAAGTGTGTTGTGTGCAGTTTTGCAAGTGACATTATAGTCGGGATGTCATCACACTGAGAAAATTGCAGGAGATATTTACCAGGATGTTGTTTGGGATGAAGAGTTTCAGTTTTGAAGAAAGACAGGACAGAGTGGACTGTTTGTCGCATTGCAAAGGAGATGTAGAGAAGTCATGAATGAGTTAGGGTATGGACAGATTTGACTGAACGTGTTTCCCATTGATGGAGGGATCGATCAGCAGGGGCCAGAGAGTTAAGGAGAAAGGCAGAATAGTTTGAGAAGATGTGCAAAAACCTTTATCAGCCAGTGGGTGGTTGGAATTTGGAATACACTGCCTGCATTGTTCAGATCCGCAGAAACCCTTATAACCTGAATAAATATTCAGATGTGAACTTGTGATGCCAAGACATATAAGGCTGTGGGATAAGCATTGAGAAATGCAATTCAGTTCATTAGGCAGTTGTTTTTGACAAGTGTGGCCAAAATTGGCTGAAGGGTCTTCTGTTACACTCCTGTCCTCGGTAGTATAATGGTTAGTGTCCCCGCCTGTCACCGGGCTCAATTCTCCGCTGGGGACAGTGTAAATGTTTTAAAACTGTCACTCCATTCCCAAGTTCGGGCATTGATACCTGTCCTTCCATTCTAGATGGTGCATGTCACAGGAAGGACAGTGCTGCCTGAATCAGTGTCGGGAAGGGCTGCAGCTCTCAGGGAGGCAGAGTGTCAGTGAAAATACAAACACGTGACTTCAGCAAACTGTACATTGTGTCTGTGTTGGAATGAAAAGCATTTGACAGACTTGTACTGGATTGAAGTGTTTACTGGAAGCAGGACGGTGAGAAAGAAACAGCGTAAAAAAAATTCAAATATGATTGCAGAAACATTTCCCTCAGCACGAATGAAATTGTAATGGAAAGAGTAGCGTTTCGATACATTGAATTTGGGTTGATTTGCTTTGATGAGGCCGAGTTACCAGCGTATAAAGCCATTAAGAAATGATACAGCAATTGGTCACTATGATGGAACATTGTATCAATAATTCGCACTGCTGTTCACAGGGAGGGTTAGGTTGATTGGCAAAATTGAATTGCCCTCTCGTGTCCAGGGAGTGAATTAAGTAAGTTAGGTGAATTAGCCATGGGTAACGCGGGGACAATGTCAGAAGTCACAGGACGACAGGTTATAGTCCAACAGGTTTATTTGAAACCATAAGAGGGAGGGCTCACTCTTCCTCAGGTGAAATATTTGGGAATAGGGAAGGAAGCTTGGTCTGGGTGACATGACCTTCAGAGAGTCGCACCGGCTCGATTGACTGAATTGCTCTTTCTGCACTGTAGGATTCTGTGATTCTATGAATTGATAATGACGACGTTTACTGGGGTGTAAAGCCATTAGAGACGATGCTGATGGGGGTGTACTGAGGATGAGATTTTATTCACTTGTCTTCTTGGAAAATTGAGAACAGTTATCCCTGAACCAAGGAAGATTAAAGGGGTTTTTTCAGGTTATGAAATGTTTGGACAGAGTAAATAGGTGGAAAATTCCCTCTTTCAAGTCAGTAAACATCTAGATGTCAGGCATTCAATACCTTTGATAAAACGTTTGAAGGACAAAGACATGATGAGAACAGAATCGCTGTCACTCCGAGAATCTGTTTTGCTAAATATTTGAAAAGGCACAGTTGGTGACATACAAGGAATACATTTCACAAGGAGAAGAGACAGCGTGTGGCTAGGTAAAGGATAGGGGTGGGGTGTAGTCGGTCGGAAGTTGCGGGGAAACAATGTCTAATTTGGTTGACTTTAAATGTAAAGACATTTCGTGAAGATGTGCAGCTGAATAAGATTCGATTCCAAAACTCTAAATTTTGAAAGCTTTGGCATAATATTCCACTTAAAGCATTGTAAATGGAGCTGAGTGGATTTTGTTTATTGCGATGGGAAGATATTACATAATGAATAGGAAGTGACCAGTTGCTTGGAGATCGACTTCGTGCTTTAATCACTTGCGTTAAAGATGTGAGGACAATCACCATGATGTTTGGTCCATTTAATATTCGGTGAAATCTGCCAAAGTAACGAGCAACAAAACTGCACTTTAACCCTCTGCTTTTCTAAGAAGTATTCTCCTTAAGCTGAAATAAAGTCGGAGCAAATTTGAATACAACATTAATCGTTCCAATGAGATAAATCTAATTCACTTGCGATATTACAATGAACATTGTCAGGTTGCAGCAAAATTAAAATGAAACGAACAAACAGCGTTTCTTGCGGTTTAATCCAATTCAGGTTCAGCCATATGAGAAAGGCCATTGAGCCACAACATCGCCTTTATTTCCCTCTCCATGGCTGCTTCTTCACGTGAAATTATGAGTCAAATGAAGATGAGAATATGACGTAAAAGTCTTGTTCTCTGTTTGATTCTGACATAGTTCTGACTCAGAATGTATCACTGACAGCTATTCATTCTGACCAGCATGGCTATTTATTGGAATTTGCAATCTTTATAATTCTGGTGAAAGCAGAAACACATTGGCGTGGAATCGGTTCCGCTCTGGAAATTTCTCATCCAAGACTTTCACTGCATGTAACCGTAATGAGGTCACATGTCACCGCTTTACAAAATGTGCTGAGGAGACCGAGCGATTATGGTGGTGGGTTATTATACTGTTGTGCTCCACATTCACAGATTCGAGTCACACTCGAGTTGCTAACTTCACAAACAGCTCCAGCAGTTTTTCTTTGCATCTCACACTCTGGTATACACTGGATCGAGAATCTTCTTCTTGCCCTTCACTGCACGGGAGATTCACCAGCAATCGATACCACATTAAAGTCGAAATGAAGAGCGAGAGCAGACATTCTATTCAATTGTGCATTAAATTGCTGTAAATAGAAAGAATGCATTTTTCTTTCTGCCCCACATTCCATCTTGTCTTTCTGTGAAGTTACATCGAAAGAAAGAGAAACAGATAACAAGAGATCGGGAGCACAAGTTTATCCAGTGGGGTTGTTCACGAGTATTTTAACCAAACACTTCACACAAGATTCAAACTGTCACTCGGAATCGGAACCGCAGAAATCTTCACCAATGAAACGAACCTTTCATTTTTCCACAAATTTCTGCTGTGTGTGAATCATACAATGATCCATCACCCAGCGTGATCACTGACTTGCCAACTGTATAAAGTCTACCAACTTTCTTCAGCAATCACAGCTTCTGGACACAGCCACCTGTGCTGTGCCCAGTGTCATTTGCTGCACCCAGGCCACAGCACATTTCTTCTTCCTGAGTTTATGAGCCTTGTTCCTGATCTGTCTGATCTTTTTCATAAACGTTTCCTATCACTTCAGCCCATCCCCTCACAATTCTGAACTTATGCATAAAATAAGGCGTTAGACCAAATTTTAAACAAAATGGAAGTATGCCCCTCAGCCCATCGAGTCTGCCACAACATTCAATGAACTCATGGTTGATCTGATAATCTTCAACTCGATTCTGCTTACTTACCTCGACAAAGTTCCATCATCTTTCTGATTAACTATCTGGCAGAGTTTGAAAATACCCAACAACTCAACCTCAGCAGTGGGTGCCGCAAAAATGCCACAGACATTCTGACCCCTGAGCAAAGAAATTACTCATCATTTCTGAATTAAATAGACAATATCTAATTCTGTGTTCATGTAATTGGTGCTCTCCTCACACCAGCTTGTATCGACCCTGTCAAGATCCAGTGAATAGTGAACGTTTATAAATATTATTATGTGATTATAGAGCTCCCCTCCACCTCCTTTGTTTCAAGGAGAATAATCCCAGCCTAACAAATCATTCCACGAAGCTCCATTTTGTACAGAGTTAGCAATACATTTGTAAATCTCTGCTGTCCCTTACAGCGTCCTTACATATTATTAAGGCAGGTGAAGAAATTTCGGCGAGGAAACGGGTTGAAATTTCAGGCGCAGATGGGAATTGGAACTTGAAATCGGAAAGCGATTGGAATCGGATTGATCCACAGAAGGACCAAATGCAGCAATGATAACTCTGACAAATGAGAATCTAATCATATTCGATTGACATTCAATGGCTTCATTGTAACTGAATTCCTCAGTGTGATCGTCCTGGGAGCTAGTATTTAGAAGAAATGGAACCTGCCCGCCCATATAAAGAAGTTGACTACAATAACATGTCCGTCGGTCGACTTTGTTTGATTATTAACTCAACTCTTGTCTCCGTGAAGCCTACATCGTCCGCAATGCACAAATTAGATGTTTAACAGATCTCTCTCCATTTGCCTAGGTGGGTGCAGCTTCAATACCACTGACGGAACTGGACGCCATCCACGACAATGCATCACTTAACTGTACATTCTTCAATACCTGAATATTTATTCCCTTAACTGCTAAAGCATAATTGCAGCAGAGTGCACCACCGAGAAGATTCACTGGAGTAACTTATCCAGGTTTTATTGACAGAACCTTCAATGTTCAAAAACTTTACCGACTATAATACAAGGTTGAAGATGCACTGAAACGTCACCGTTTGCAAATTACCCTCCAAGGAACATACCAGCATGACTTGGAGAGGAACCAGTGGTAAATGCATTGAGTGGTGAAGCGGTCTTGATGGGCAAAGTGTTATACTTCAGCCCTCCCTCTTTTATCATACTTTTTTTTTAAATGATTATTGCATTGACCAGACTTGTACACATTCCTTTAGTTGTTTCCTAAACTGGCGCTTGCGCTGGTCAACAATAGAAAATAGCCAAAAACCCTCTCGACAACTGATCTCCCTGTCCAACAATCTTCAGAGATCTGTGAATGTCCACTCCAAGATCTCTTTGTTCCAGTACACCACTCAGAATCCTCACTGTTATTGTTTCAACTCCCCAAATTCATTATCACTCATCGGTCTGGATTCAATTACATTCTCCATTTTCCCTTTCTACCTGATTGTTATATCCCTGCGGTCCCTGACATTATTCATCATAGTCAACTACACAACTTCTAAATCATGACTCCGACAACTAAGTTTGAATTATTGATCAACATCAGGAAACAGTGGTACTCCACTGCAAAAAGGCATCCAAACATGCTTCATTTTTGGATGGGATGAATACCTGAAATAACAGCAGAATCAGACCCTTGCTGTCATTTGTAAACCTGATGGTGACTCTGCAGGTTGGTCTCCTGACTGATTCTTTCTCAAATATGGGAGTGGTGAATGACCTGTCCACTTTGTGACTGAGCAAGTGAGTTTACATTTCAACGGGTAATTGAATCCCTTCCTGCAGACCCCGCCCCCATGGACCTGACTTCATTGCGGCGTGGGTATCCTTGTGTCTGTTTAGATTGGATAAGCAGTTGAATTTGAGTCCACGCTGAGACGACTCCCAATTATCCCCGTCATCCATGCATCTTTTTATATCCTTCCTTATTCTCCCACGGAGTGTGACCATCATAGTCTGAACAGCACTTGCCGTTCATCCTTAACTCTCCTTGACCTGAGTCAGAGGGAATTTATGGGTGAACCGTACTATTGTGCGGCTGGAGTCATATATTGGTTAAGGACGGCAGATTTCCCTTATGAAGGGAAATTTATGAATGGTTTTTCAGCAAATTAAAACTTTTTGTCACTCTTCCTCTGAGCGGGTTTATATTCCAGATTTTATTCATCAAATCTAATTACCTGCAGCTGCCATGCTCCATTTTCCAAGGGTTGCTAGCCCAAATAACGCCATTACATTTGCAGATGACAGGAAGATTGGTGGAGTAGCAGAAATCATAGGGGACTGTCAAAGAATGAAGGATAATATAGATAGACAGGACAGTTGAGTGGAGAATTGGCAGATGGAGTTGAATCCAAGCAAATGTGAGGTAATGCATTTTGGGAAGTCGAATTCTCCAGCCAAGTATATTGTAAACGGAAGAGCCTTGGGTAAAGTTGATGAGCAGAGAGATCTGCGAGTTCAGGTCCTTTGTACCCTGAATGTAGCTGCACAGGTAAATCGAGTGGACAAGAAGGCATATGGCGTGCTTGCCTTCACCGGACGGGGCATTGAGTATAAGAGCTGGCAGGTCATGCTAAAATTGTAAAAGATTTTGGTTCAACCGCATTTAGAATGCTGTGTACTGTTTTGGTCGCCAAATTACCAAAACAATGTGCACGTTTATGAAAGAGTGCAGGGAAGGTTTATGAGGATGTTGCCTGGTAGAGAAGGTACTAGCTCTGAAGAGAGGTTAAGTCGGTTACGTTTGTTTTAACTAAAAGAAACGAGATTGAGGCGGACCTGATTGACGTCTACAAAATCATGAAGGGTATAGCCAGGGAGGATAGAGATAAGCTTTTTCCCAAGGTGAGGGATTCAATAATGAGATGTCACGCGTTCAAGGTGAGAGATGAAAAGTTTAAGAGAGCGCAACGTTGGAAGTATTTTACACAGAAGGTGCTTGGTACCTAGATAGAGTTGCCCGCAGAGGTAGTAGAGGCAAGCACGGTAGATTCATTTCAGGTGCGTCTGGACAGATGCATGAGTATGTGGGGTGCAAAAGGATACAGACGGTTTGGAATTGGGTAATAGGTTTAGACAGTGGATCAGCTCAGGCTTCGGCGTCCAAAGGATCTGTTCTTGGGCTGTAAGTTTTCTGTGTTCTTTGTTCTTCTTTGTTCACTACACTACGAACTTCATGCTACATTGCTACATCTCAGAGAATGACATTGTCAATTCCAATTATCACAGAGGGAATGAGAATATGAAATGTGGCTGTGTCAGAATGAAAGTGATGTATGCTGGATTGGAGTGTTTACTGGGAGCAAGAGGCTGATATGGAGTCGATGTGATCAAAAACAGCTCTTACTGTCAAAGTAAGAAAACAGCGCATTGTTAAGGAAAATTTAAGAGAATGCTTTCAATTAATCGACCTCTTGCTTAAGGCTGCAGCATGCGTCTGCTGAGCCAATCTGCAGTGCGGGTTAATGCTGCTATTGTATCTTAATAACCTCATACACGGAGACAAATATGCGCTTCCGCCCCGCCTTTGACCAGGAGCACTCCCGGCTTTGGCATTTCATGCGCCTCTGTACCATCATAGAAGAACCACGTCCTCACTTTCAAACCAATCATTCCATTTCGATACCGTGGTTGTGAGATCATTTCTCATGTAGCAGCTTTTACAACATGGACCATAGATTATTGGAACATCAGGCTCAGGAAAAGGACACAGGTAGCAGTGAGGAAAAGAAAAAAATATTTAAAGTACCTCTTTCTGTGGAATTCTACATCATTTATTTCACTTGCTCATTTGGCTCTATCTAGTCTATTGTGTGCAGTTCTGTAATTCGCATGATGCCACGGATATGATAGCACTGGAAATGATGCAGGACAGATTTGAAGAAAAATTCGATAATCTGGAGATGTTTTTCTTACAGCAGAAGAAATTGAGAGGAGACATGTTTGAGATAATCAGAACTATGGATGGTGTAGACTCTCTTTGATGGTGAGATCGATCACGTGGGGAGGGGAGGGTGGCATAGACCTAAGGATAGAAGAGGAAATATTTGAGTGAACGCAAAGACAAATGATTTAAAACAGCGGTTAGTTGAATTCTGGAAATCAGTGCATGCAAAAGTTGGAGAGGCAGAAATCCTCATAACAAAATTCAGATGTGAATTTTGTGATGTCAACACAGATGAGGTTATAGGCCAAGTGATTTAAAAAAGTGTTCGGATAGTTAAGCGAATGTTAATTTCCAGTAATACCAAATAGGCTTCTTTTTACATAGAATTCCTGGATAGTACTACCGCCTGTCGCTGCGTGAGATCCGGTTCAATTCGCTTCCAGGACGTATGCTTGAATATAGGGAGGGCTCAGTCGGTAGAACTGAACCTTTCCACGCCAGAAACCCGCATTCTATTCCAGACTTGTGTGACTGACTGTGTGGAATTTGCACACTCATGCTCTCTCTCTCTCTCTCTCTCTCTCTCTCTCCCTTGTGAGTTTCCTCTGGCTGCTCCGATTACTTCCCACAGTGCAAAGGTGTGCAATTCAGGTGAATGGCAAACAAAATCTGAATGGACTGTACGTGTTGTAAGACAGAGACAAAAGTCAGAATTTCAGCTCGAGGAGAACAGAATGACCATTTCGGGTCAACAGACCCTTCCTCGGAACTGTTTTTAATTCGCAATGTTAACTCTGATTTCTCTACACTGATGCTGCCTGAATCGCTGAGCTTTTGGAACAATTTCTATTTTTGTAGGTGGATCATAAATGCGATTTAAAAAGATTGAGTGGGGGAGTGTGAATCTCTTCCACGGCACAGTGCAGGCACAACTGGCCAAATGGTTTCTGTATGCACTGTGTCTAATTCCATTAACTCTGTATCTATAAGTCTTTGTCCTTTTTTTAGTCTTTGTTTTTCACATCTCTCCTGTCATGTGAAGTGCAGAGCAGGACAATCGATGTATCGGGGATAGGCCACCAACAAACCATTACCACCTGACGCCTGGAAGATGAACCCCTCATATTCTGCATTGGCACCCTGCAACCACACGGGATAATTGAGGATTTCAACGGCTTCCTCATTTCCCTCCCCCCCACATTATTAGAGTCTGAAGCATCCAACTCAGCATCACCCTCCAGACCCATACATCTCTCCCCCTCTGACATATCACCTCCTCCCGCGACTCAACCCACCATTCGCTTTCCCAGCTACCTTGCACCCAACTCTAACCCCCACCCATTTATTTCTCAGCCCCCACCCACCAGACTCAGTCCTGATGAAAGACTTATGCCAGAAACGCCGATTCTCCCGCTCCTCGGATGCTGCCTGACCTGCTGTTCTCTTCCAGCATGACACTATCGCCATGTCGAAGATAGACGATCTCAGCTCAGGCTCGTTTTTTGAGAGCGGAGAAGGCTGAGTGAGGAAGTGATTAAGGTGCACATTAAGGGGATAGATAGGTGTGATGGGAATAAACTTCTAATGTGAAGAGTTAACAACCAGGGATCTCCGTCAAACGCAAGTAAGAGGATGTTCAGAGGAGATATTGGAAGAACGTTTTCACTCTGGGAATGTTGTTTATTTGGAATTCACTGTTTGAACGTGTGGTAAAACTATGCGTCAGGAGTATTTACCGAATACTTGAGAAGTTAGAGCACACATGGATAAGGCCCAGGTACTGGAAAGTGGGGTGAAGTTATACAGATGTCTGATGAAAGAACCGAACACTGTACAGAAAATACAGAGCATGAAAGCATGGGAAGGGTAAAGACATGGAAACTACTGGCGATCTGTTACAAGGGGTCTGCGGAATGCTACATTCGTCACAGGGTCACTGGGGCAGGATGGGGCCAGTGTGGCAGGATAGGAAAAGAATAGTGGAATGCTCCTACACCAAATAGCAGAGTCAGACTGGGCTGAAAGGTTACAATGGCAGACGGAGATAAAAGCAATGAGAAAAGTCACCCTTGCCTACTCAATATCATCATGGCAGTTTGGGGCAAGTCGTGATAATACATACTTAGGACATGACTTTAAATAAATAATTGATAGTACAGTCAGCCTGCTTGAGACGCTTGTAGACGGAAAGATATGACACTAAATATCTAATCAGTAGTTAGTAGAGTCAGCTTGGGACAGGAAAACATTGTGATAGATGGGGTAGCTAAATATCTAATCATGACAGGTTAGTCTGGGATGGAAGGTCATTGTAGCACAGGTGGCAGTAGAATACCTAATGGTGACAGTAGAATAATATTGAGTAGAATTATGAAAAACCATAGTGGCAGAAGTAGAACGACAATGGGAACTAACACTATTGGTTTATTGTATAACTGGAGTGAGGTAATTCTGACAAACACAGTTGGGCATTCTGATAATCTAACAAAACATGATTAAATACAAGGCATAAAGTGATGGAGTTTAATTCAGATACATGCGACGTGCTGCACTTTGGGAAGGCAAATCTTAGCAGGACTTATATACTGAATGGAATGGTCCGAGGCAGTGTGGCTGAACAAAGAGACCTTGGAGTGCAGGTTCAAAGCTCCTTCTAAGTGGAGTCGCAGGTAGATAAGTTAGTGAAGAAGGAGTTTGGTATGCTTTCCTTTTTTGGTCAGAGTGTTGAGTACAGGAGTTGGGAGGCCATGTTCCGGCTGTACAGAACATTGGTTAGGCCACTATTTGAATATTGCGTGCAATTCTGGTCTCTTTCCTACCGGAAAGAGGTTATGAAACTTGGAAGGGTTCAGAAAGATTTACAAGAATGTTTCCAGGGTTGGAGGATTTGAGCTATCGGAAGAGGCTGAACAGACTGGGGCTGTTTTCCCTGGAGCTTCGAAGGCTGAGGGGTGACCTTATAGAGGTTTACAAAATCATGAGGAGCTTGGATATCATAAATAGACAAAGTCCTTTACCTGGTTCGGGGAATTCATAACTAGAGGGCATAGGTTTAGTTTGAGAGGGGAAAGATAAAAAAGACACCTAAGGGGCAACTTTTTCACCCAGAGTGTGGTACGTGAATGGAATGAGTTGCGAGATGATGTGGTGGTGGAGGCTGGTACAATTGTAACATTTAAGAGGCTTGTGAATAGGAACGGTTTGGAGGAATATGGGCCAGTTGCTGGCAGGTGGATGAGATTGGGTTGGGATATCTGGTCGGTATGGACAAGTTGAACAACAGGTTCTGTTTCCATACTGCATATCTCAATGACTCTATGACTCTATGTCAAGAACCTTAAGTTTCGGGGGATTCAAGAATTTGTTTTCTGAATGTCACTGTTTTTGTTTGCAAATAAACGATATACTCCTTGAAAAACTCTCCGCATCTCCTGGTGATTGTTGACATTTTCTCCACGACAACCGCAACTTTGGGTGGAGTAAAATTGTGGCGAGTGCAGCTCTGTGGTGCAATGAAAAGTGTGTTAGATTTCTACAAATTTGGTAACTTTGCTATTCAAAGTTTGTGAGTTTGAACCGCATCAGAATTGGAGTTTCGTTCAGTTTTCAGCTGAATCATTGATTGTTGTGCTGATTCCTCGCCAATTCCTGTCGTCTGGAGTTCTCGTCCCTGCTACTGACCATAGGAAATTCCTTACCTTCTTGGTTGTGAGTTTTTACGGAATCATGTTCAGACCAGAATCAGATGCTCACCCGCAAAACCTGCAAATTCCGTGCAGAAACCCATTGTCTCTGAACACATTTCCCTCCCAAAGTTGCACAGAAATGTTCGATTGCTTAAGTGTCTTTATCCCGTTGTGTGACAGGTTGTTGTGGATGAGCTGTGGAAAGACATTGACGTGTTTAGACAGCCATGATGATATCAAACGGCGGGTAGTACAGGTATTTGGAATAGCCTCCTCATGTTCCTCTCTTTCTGTGCTGTTTCTTACAGAGTGTTTTCAAAATTAACATGATGAGAGCAATGTGAATCGACACGACGGAATATCAAAATCCTCCCCTTTACTCTACCGCTCTCACAGCCAGAACAGACAGCTCCTATTGCTGATTTAAATCAGATAGTGATGGATTCTCTCAGGCGCTCTGTCAGACTACATGCTCCTTCACACAGGTTTCCAACTGGGTACATGGAGCAAGCAAACGTGTGGATATTGGAATTCAGGGACAGGTATCAAATCTGCTGGGCTGCAGTTCTGGTCACATGAATTTCTGACATGCTGAGACTTTCTGTGCATTCTACCTACTTGACGATTTAAACTGTAATTGAATTTTTATTATTGCATAACATTCTTACATCTTCAACATTCATGCAAACTGTGCAACGTGTTCTTGGATGTAGGAATGGTGAAGATTATTAATGAACGCAAAATGTTTCATGTTACCTGTATGAACTTTCAGAAGGAAGTCAGCGAAATTTCATTGATTTGAATTTTGTGCCGATTGGAGCTGATCGAAGGGAAAGCCCTGTGACAGCGGCAATGTAACATTGTCTGTAAACAACGCAGGAACCAACGAAAGCCCATTTTTCAATGTCGTCTATTTTTTCACATTTTTTGCGTCCCTTTTGTATCCTTTTCGTGAACCTGATGCTTCAATAATCACATGCTCATGTCAGTTTCACCTTGACTGCATTAGCTTTAATTTCAGAACCAGACGGTTCAGGGAAATGAAGTCGGTTGAGTGACTGAGGTACCAGTGGGGCAGCACATCACCACCAAAGATCCCACAGTGTTGTGGTTCAGTGGTTAGTACTGCTGCCTCAACGGGGTCCAAAGTTCGATTCCAGCCTCGGTGGACTGTCTGTGTCGAGCTTGCACATTCTCCCCGTTTCTGCGTGGGTTTTCTCCGGGTGTTCCAGTTGCCTCCCACAGTCCAAAGATTGTGCAGGTCAGATGAGTTGGTCATTCTAAATTGCCCATAGTGCATTTGTCAGAGGGGGAATGTTTCTGATTGGGTTACTCTTCGGAGGGTTGGTGCGGACATTTGGGTCCGAAAGGTCTGTTTCCATACTGTAGGGAATCTAATAATCACAGCAAAAGTAGAGCAGTTAAGTTAAAGTTCCCAAGGTACGTATTGGTCACGTCACAGGTTCGCTGTCTGCAGCTCTCGTCACGCAGTTGGTCAGCGCTGAATACTTAAATGTGCATAACATGCCAAGGCTGTAAGTTCAATGCTTATCTAAAGATGTTGTTACTGACATTGACCAGGGATTATTGAAGCATCAGACTGAAGCGCAGTTGAAAACAATGTTGAATAAAGTAGTATTTATTTGAATACTCTAGTTTCTGACTTGGGAAATGTTTTGCCTTTGTTAAACATGCCAATTATGAACAGAAAATCTGCAAATATTCCCCAGGTGAATATTCATCGGTGGATAGAGAAACAGAGGTGAGGTTTTAGCTTGATGACCTTCCTCAAATTGCTGACCCAGCGCTGGATTACATCCTGGGAAAGTCTGTATAAATCGTTTCATATCATTCAATTTCCTGAGAGCTGCACAACTCATTCAACCAATCGAAAGTATTAGATTTATCTCTTTGTGGAATTTGACTGTTGTCAGTAAGCCTGGTAAAGGATCTGGGCAAGTAGTTTTGCTGTTGGGAGGAACAAAGGGTCAAACTGGAATAAGGTTGAGTCTTGATGCAGGATTTTTCAAGCGGAGATAAAGGTGTATTAAACAGACTCACTCCCCTTTCCCTTGATTATGATCAAATTTTCAAGACAACACATGGCAATGTTAATGATGTTTTACATCGACAGACCAAATCTTGCTCACTGAAGGCACCACAGTATTACAAATCAGGAGAGCGGGGGAGATGATGATCCTTGTGGAAACCTGAGACAGTGAGAGAATTAGTCCCACACTGTTTGTCTCACTTTTCTCATAAACCAGTTAGTCAGCGGACTGAGCTGACAGACGTCCATTCAATGCAGAGCGAAACCAAACAGCTCAGTGCATTCACAGTATATAATATTTCATGTTGAATGAGTTGCTGCATCTTCCAACTCCACTAGCTCTTCTTATAATTAACATTTTCTGTTGCAGGTGTCATGCAATTTTTTTCACATGCATGTTAACGAATTCAGGAACGTTTCCATTTTGCATCCCCATCCAGGCAGCCCAGAATGACTGTCGCAGTTTAATTCTCCCCGTGTCTGCGTGGGTCTCCTCCGGGTGCTCCGGTTTCCTCCCACAGTCCTAACATGTGCAGGTTAGGTGAATTGGCTGTGTTAAATTGCCCGTAGTGTTAGGGGCAGGGGTAAATGTAGCGGAATGGGTCTGGGTGGATTGCGCTTCAGTGGGTCGGTGTGGACTTGTTGGGCTGAAGGGCCTGTTTCCAAACTGCAAGTAATCTAATCGAATCTAATTCAACCTAATTCACTCCTTGTCTGCTTGCACTCGCTTTTCAAATATTCTTGAATCCGCTCCTAAAATGATTCTATTTCTGAAAATTCATCTCCGAATTCAATAACTCTCAGAATAAAAAAGGCCTACTCCAAACTTCGTTATCGTCCCCCAATGGGTTTGAAGTTCTAACCTTTAGTTTCCACTCACCTAAACGAGGAAATTTCCCTCGTATTTACTCTTAAAAACTTCACATCAGATGGATAACTTCTTTTCGGACACAACTCAGTCTTTCCTGATTTCTCCCGCATTATTCCTTATCTATGCCACCATCCCATTAAACCCCCTCTTTTCGTTTCTAGTGGATTTATCTCCCAGTACACCTCATTTCCATCGTTTCTAACAACATGGTATCATGGCCGTGTCATTCCTAACGTCTTTATAGTCCAGTAAATACTGCCCATATCTCTCATCATGTCTTTATATCCCTGTATATTTCAACCTGAGAAAGGATGCTGGGTCTAATTTAATGCATGAAAACTCACCACTAAGCTGTGCAATCTTATTACCGACATAGGAAAGGTGAAAGCAATTTCAATTACAGCTGAATGAATTGTTTGCAACAGAATCGTGTCAAATCCCAGTCACATACTTGACTGATTTTCTTATAGTTATTTCTTCTCTACGTGTGCTGAAGTAACACAGTGAGGGATCACTTACTATTGCCAGACATACACAAGGGGACATATGAAATGCTGAAGTTGTGAGATCAGAGCAGTTTGTATTGACATACCATTCACTGTTCGAATATCAGTCTTAGGAATTATACAAAGAGCGATTTTGAACGAAATTTTAGCAGGGAAGTTTACCGCATGATATAACACCATATTGTGTGGTTACTTTGTTGTTTACCTCATTTGTGTGTTTTGCTTCTTCGGGGATTTTGAAGTTATCCCCTCTATACAAACGTTCTGTGCTTTTGCACCATTATACAAAAGATGCAGTACAATAACACCCAACTCTGCTTGCACAGATATTGACCCCTGGAAACAGCTCTGTGCATTCTCCTCGAGACTGGAAAATAATTTGCTGCATTCCCGCACTTATTGGTCTTTTCATTACATCGACTTCTGTTCTTCACGGAATCCGATTAAGCAGATCTTGTCACTCAGTCATTTGTGTTCAGATCATGTGAGCACAATATCACAGTCCATAACCCAGAAGTCAGACCATACTCAGGGAACGGTCCTCTGCTCTTGATCATTTCATGAACACCAGGAAGAAATATCTATGCTCTTCAAAATTTACTAACCTGTTTTTCAGAAGCAAGGTAAACAGTTCCAGGTTTCTGCTTTTGTTGTCACACGGACCAAGGTTGTAAATGCTGGAACCAATTGTGACTGTCCGCTCTCCCACATCCATTTTCTCCCCAGGAGGTGTTAAGATGATAGTCTGAATCGGATTCTTCTAAGAAGAAGAATACTTTTATTATTGATTTCTGGTTTATGGGCCCACTAGGCTCCCGCTAGTATATCACACTGACGACAGCAGTTTCCAGCCGTCTTCAACTTTTTTGTAGCAAGTACCTTCGAGGATGACATCAAAAGCTGTTCGCTGTGTCTGTGTGACACTCTAGCAATGGAGACAGCTCTATCAATGGAGGCAGCTCAGTCCGCTGGGATGGGATAATTTCTGCAGTGTGTCCTGCGGATCAGATACAGTGCACTTTATCATTCAGATCATACAGAGTGAGAGCGCTCGAAAAGGCCAATTGGTCACTCGTACCTGCGTCAGCTCGGGAGTTATAAAATATGGGTTAAAACAGACCAGGGATTTGATCAGGTTTCAAGTGTTTACGTGAGACAGGAAGCAGAAAAATATAGACCGTGAAGCGATTGGGATCTGACTACAGGAGCAGCAAATAGGTTGTACATCGCAGAAGAGAGCTTTGAAGTATTGAATTCTGGTTGATGGGCTGATCATGCTTTCACTTGGCCACGCTGCAGCAGAAGATAATATGTCAATGTCTCTTGGAATTGTGATGTCATCGGCAAATATCACTGTTACACTGCTGTAAGTTCTTCTTTCCAATGTGACGACAGTCTGTATGTAAAATAGCTTAAATATTTAATCTTTTCTCATAATCAAGTCCATTCCATCTCATTGTGTTGTATTGTCTTCTTTCCAGTTTACCTGTTTTTGAGCCTGCACTGAAGTTGATTTGCTCCTTCTGCATGTCTTTTCCAGTCTGGGTGATATGATGCAGTCGTACTGATCCACCGCCTGACAGAATTTTCCACTTCACTTCAGCCTGCCCTAACTTCGCTATCGGATACCATTCCCGTTGTTTAGGTGTTAAGCGCTCGTCTCAGATGCAGCCTACCCTCACCCAAAATAAATGCAAAACTCAGTCCCACTGTGATCACTGCAATCCGGTAAATCTTCACTCCGAGGTCATTGATTATTCCTAGGAGAAAGTTGGGACTGCAGATGCTGGAGATCAGAGTCGGGAGTGTGGTGCTGGAAAAGCACAGCAGGTCAGTCAGCATCCGAGGAACAGGGGAATACACGTTTCAGTCATAAACTCTTCAACAGGAATAATGCTTGTGAGTCGGGACTGAGAGATAAATGTTAGGGTTGTGGGGTTTGGGGGATGAAACTGGGAAAGCGATAGTTGGATGAAGATGAGGGAGAAGATGATAGTTCAGAAGGAGCAGAGATGGAATGGGTCCAGAGCGCGGTTCCAAGTTTGAGGCTTGGAACTTGGGGGAAGGGAAATGAGGAAACTGTTCAAATTGATACTTATCATGTGCGGTGAAAGAGTCCCAAGGCGGTATATTTGGCGTTCCTCCACTAGGCATTGGGTGGTTGTGGTTTGGTGGTGAACGAGGCCCAGGACCTTTACGTCTTTGACGGAATGGGAGGAGGAGTTGAAGTGTTCAGTCACGGGATGGTGAAGTTGATGGCTGCGAGTGTCCCAGAGATGTTCTCTGAAATGATCTGCAAGAAGGTGTCCTGTCTCCCTGATGCAGAGGAGACAACACTGGGTGCAACGGATACAGTAGATGACATTGCAAGCGGTATAGGTGAATTTCTAACGTATGTGGAAGGATCCCTTGGGGCCTGGGACGGAGATGAGTGAAGTGGTGTGGGCGCTCGTGTTACCCTTACCCTTCCTGTGGTGGTAGGGAAAGATTCCAGTAGTGGGGTGTGGGCTTATTTGGGGTTGTAGACCTGCCGAGGGTTTCGTGGAGGGAATGGTCTTTTCAGAATGCTGATAGGGATGAGGAGGGAAATATATATCTGATGGTGGAGTGTGTTTGGAGATGGAAGAAGTGGTGGAGTCTGATGTGTTTTATGCGGAGGTTGATGGGGTGAAAGTTGAGGACCAAGGGTTTCTGTCCTTGTTGCGGGAGGGGTGGCGTTGAAGGGCGGTAGTGAGTGAAGTGGATGAGATGCACTGGAGGGCATCGTCAACCACGTGGGAAGGGCATTTGCGATTATGGAAGAGGGAGACCAACTGGGACTTTCTGAGGTGGAATTGGTCATCCTGGGAAAAGATGTGGTGGAGGCAGAGGAATTGGGAATAAGGGATTGCTTTTTTACACGAGGTGAGGTGGGAGGAGGTGGAGTCTTGATAGCTGTGGGAGTTGGTGGGGTTGTAGTATATGTCTGTCATTCGTGATTCGCTGGAGAAGGTGATGGACACGTCCATGAAGGGGAGGGAAGTTGCCAAGATGATCCAGTTAAAGTTGAGGTCGAGGTGAAAGATGCTGGTAACCCTTGCTGAACTGTTCAACCTCCTCGTGGGAGCACGAAGTGGCGCCAATGCATTTATCAATGTAGTGGAGGCACAAGTGGAGAGAGGTGCCAGTGTAACTGCGAAAGATGGACAATTCCCGATATCTGACAAGCAGGCAGGCATAGCTAGGTCACATGCGGTTGCCCATGGCTATCCCTTTGGTTTGGAGGAAGTGGGAGGATTGGACGGAAAAGTTGTTGAGCGTGAGGACCAGTTCAGCCAGGTGGATGAGGGTGTCGATGGAAGGGTACTACTTGGGATGGGGTGAGATGAAGAAACAGAGGGTTTGGACACTTTCATCATGGCAGATGGATGTGTACAGGGACTGGATGTTCAAGGTGAAGATGAGGCGTTGGGGGCCAGAGAAACAAAAGCCTTGGAGGAGATGAAGTGCACACGTGGTATCACAAACGTCGGTGTGAATTTCCTGGACTGGGGAGACAGGAAGCTGTTGAGGTAGGAAGAGATGAATCGTGCCAGACAGGTGCAGGCTGAGACAACAGGTCTTAGGAAGGAGGTAGAATCGGGCACTGGTGGGTTCATGGACAATCACGTTATAGGCAGTGGGTGGGAGATTCCCCAGAGGTGATGAGATTGTGATTGTCTGGGAGATGATGGGAGGTGTGGCTGTGATTGGGCGCAGTAGGAAGAGGTATCAGCGAGTTGGCGCCTGTCTCCAGCAGTGTCCCTCAGGCCGTCTCACATGCCTCATTCCTGATGAAGAACTTATGCCCGAAAATTCGATTCTCCTGCTTCTCGGATGCTGCCTGACCTACTGTGCTTCTCCAGCATCACACTGTCGACTCATTCATTATTCCGCTTTCATTTCACACTGCCAGGTGCGTGCTGCCTGTTTGCATCTAGAAAGCATTGTTCTGATAACCTTGCACAACATCTGCCAATCTCAAACAAAAAGAGAAATTGCTGTAAAACCTCAGCAGATCTGGCAGCATCTGGCGATAGGAAGAGGTGTCCTCGAGTTGGTATTTGGCTTCAGCGGTGCAGAGGTCAGTGCGCCAGACTACCACTGCGCCCCCATATCTGCTGGCTTGATGGTGAGGTTGGGATTGTAGCAGGGATTGGAGTGCTGCGCGTTGTGAGGGTGAGAGGTTGAGGTGGGGGAGGGGGTAGCCAGGTTGAGGCGGTTAATGTCCCAGTGGCAGTTCGAAATGAAGAGTTCGAGGGCAGGTAATAGGCCAGCGCGGGGTGTCCAGGTTTATGCAGTGTGTTGGAGGTGGGCGAAGGAGTCCTTGGAAGGTGGGCGGGAGTCCTGATTGTGAAAGTGAGCTCGGAGGTGGAGGCAGCAGAAGAAGGGTTCGACGTCACGGCGTGTATTAAATTCATTGATGCATGGACGGAGGGGAATGAAGGTGATTCCTTTGCTGAGGTCTGATTGTTCGTCCTCATTGAGGGGAAGGTCCAATCCCAACCTCACCATCAAGCCAGCAGATATGGGGGCGCAGTGGTAGTCTGGCGCACTGACCTCGACACCACTGAATCCAAATACCAACTCGACGACACCTCTTCCTACCGCCCCCTCAACCATGACCCCACCTCCATCACCAAACCATCATCTCCCAGACCACACAGAACCTCATAACCTCAGGACATCTCCCAAACACATCTTTCAACCGCATTGTCCGGGAACACCGCACTGCCCCGTTCCACCTACTTCCCAAGATCCACATGCCTGACCACCCTGGCTGACACATTGTCTCAGCATGCTCCTACCTCACTGAACTCATCTCTACCTGCCTCGAAACTGTCCTATCCCCCCAGTCAAGGAACGCACCACATACGTTCGAGACACCACCCACGCCCTCCACCTCCTCCAAGACTTCCGTTTCCCCGGCCACCAACGCCTCATCTTCACCATGGATATCCAATCCCTCTACACCTCCTTCCACCATGACCAGGGCCTCCAAGCCCTCCGGTTCTTCCTCTCCTGACGTCTCCAACAGTACCCTTCCACCGACACTCTCATTCGTTTGGCCGAACTGGTCCTCACCCTTAACAATTTCTCATTCGAATCCTCCCATTTCCTCCAGATCAAAAGGGTTGCCATGGGCACACGTATGGGCCCCAGCCATGCTTGTCTCTTTGTTGGCTATGGAGAACAGCCGATCTTCCGTCATTACACCGGCACCATTCCCCACCTCTTCCTCCGCTACATCGATGACTGCTTTAGCGCCACCTCGTGCTCCCGTGAGGAGGTTGAGCAATTCATCAACTTCACCAACGCATTCCACAATGACCTTAAATTTACCCGGACCATCTCTGACACCTCCCTCCCCTTCCTGGACCTCTCCATCTCCATTAATGACGACCGACTTACTACTGATATTTTTACAAACCCACCGACTCCCACAGCTACCTGGATTACAACTCTTCCCACCCTACATCTTGGAAAAATGCCATCCCGTATTCCCAATTCCTCCGCCTCAGCCGTACCTGCTCCCAGGAGGACCAGTTCCACCACAGGACACACCAGCTGGCCTCCTTCTTTTGAGACTGCAATTTCACTTCCCGCGTGGTTAAAGATGCCCTCCAACGCATCTCGTCTACATCCCGCACCTCCGCCCTCAGACCCCACCTCTCCAACCGTAACAAGGACAGAACGCCCCTGATGCTCACCGTCCACCGCACCAACCTTCACATAAACCAAATCATCCACCGACATTTCCGCCACCTCCAAACAGGCCCCACCACCAGGGATATATTTCCCTCCCCACCCCTTTCCGCCTTCCACAAAGACCGTTCACTTCGTGACAACCTGGTCAGGTCCACGACCCCCGACAACCCACCCTCCCATCCTGGCACCTTGTCCTGCCACCGCAGGAACTGCAAAACCTGCGCCCACACATCCTCCCTTACCTCGATCAAAGGCCCAAAAGGAGTCTTCCACATCCATCAAAGTTTTACCTGCACATCCACTAATATCATTTATTGTATCCGTTTGTCCCGATGCGGTCTCCTCTACATTGGGGAGACTGGACGCCTCCTAACAGAGCGCTTTAGGGAACATCTCCGGGACACCCACACCAATCAACCCACCGCCCTGTGGCCCAACATTTCAACTCTCCCTCCCACTCTGCCGAGGACATGGAGGTCTTGGGCCTCCTTCACCGCCGCTCCCTCACCACCAGGCGTCTGGAGAAAGAACGCCACATCTTCCGCCTCGGAACACTTCAACCCCAGAGCATCAATGTGGACTTCAACAATTTCCTCATTTCCCCTTCCCCCCACCTCACCCCAGTCCCAAACTTCCAGCTCAGCACTGAACCCGCAACTTGTCCTGACTTGTCCTACCTGTCTATCTTCTTTTCCACCTACCCACTCCACCCTCCCCGCTCCCCCGACCTATCACCTTCATCCCCTCCCTCACTTTCTATTGTACTCTATGCTACTTTCTCCCGATCCCCACCCTCCTCTAGCTTATCTCTCCACTCTTCAGGATCTCTGTTTTTATTCCTGATGAAGGGCTTTTGCCCGAAACGTTGATTTTACTGCTCCTTGGATGCTGCTTGAACTGCTGTGCTCTTCCATCACGAATCCAGTTTCTGATCCATTGGTCCGTTCCTCCTCAAATCTGTCAGAAATACTGAACTTTTCCAGCAACTTCTGTATTTGTTTGATTTTCGACATCGGCGGTTCTTTCGTTTTTTTTCTTATTTTCTACCAATATGATTTGGCTAAAGATTATGTTGAATATTTTGAATATGACTGCGATCGAATGGCCAGATTTCAAAAGCCCGCTACTGCTACTTGGTTCACGTGACCAATGCCTTTCCACTTCATCACTGCGCCCTACAGCTGCACTGCAGATAAATTAACAAAATTATGGCATTCTCTCGGTTTGGTAATCAGGAGCGAGATTGTTTGAATTGTCGAAAAAGTAAGATATACTGATAAAATACAGTATATTAAATGGGGAACCATAAGGGAAAGAGAGAACAGTGAAAGATAGTGTTCTGGCAAAATTTAAATGTCATTGCACACGATTCAGAAAATGCTAGCATTCACAAACATACCACAATGTGGAATGTAACTTTCAGGACAAGCAAAACAAGCAGATTGCAAAATCTTAGTCTGAATGTTTTGCAGCATCAGTTTTAGGTTAAATGAATGCACGCATGGGTTTCAGTGCTGTAATGATCTCATAAACTGTAGAAGGAAATCCTTGCCTTCGAGGATACGTGCGGAATGTTCACTGATTCATCCCAGTAATGGCAGGACTGTCTCTGGAAGCATATGAGTACAATTATTCAATGCTCCATGGAGTTTCAAATAAGAGGTGAAGGGAATGTCTCCATTCACAAATTAATCATTCAGTAGAACTCAATACAAGGACACATGAAGTGATAACCAAGGTGGGCAAGAACACGGAAATATGATACACAATAGCTACGACAATTTCTATGTGCAAAGTGTCGATTTCAGACCCACGGTGGCTTTTGGTAATGATATTTATTGTCCAGAACCAGTCTGCACTGGAATGACTCGAGCCCTACTGTGATGTATTTGAACTTCAGTTACCTTTAGAAAAGCTGACACTCACTCAGATCATGGAGATTTAGAGAAATCATATTTAAAGCAAATAGTTCATCTTGTAACTGTGAAATCTTTAGGTCATCGTCAGTGGGAGCATTGTGTATAATCCTTGTCCTTATTCCCCAACAAAGACATGTGAAGAGGTTAGGAAGGGCACAGACGCTGCTTACTGATTAGCAAGATATTAGGAAGCCCAGCGACGGGATGTACTGAGATATAAAAACATCAGAAAGGAAAGAAATGATTTCATCCGCATTATGGACAGAATGACGGAGTTTATTCACGACATGGGGAAATGCTGGACCAGAAACACTCAAGTTTAAAAGTAAACAAAAGAGGATTTTCTCATAACGTGTGGTTTGAAGTGACTAAATCGGGGAAATTCCGTCTTCCAAGTGAATCAACAACATTAGTTGGAGCTTCAAAACCATTAGTGAATGATGAAGAAAAGATTGGATGAGAGTTTCTTCCAGTCAATAAAGTTGCTGAATTCCTGAATGACTTTCTGGAAATAAAACGTAAATTTATGATTTCATAGTGTTTTAAAAAACACACGAACAAACATACAAGGAGGGAATTTACCATTGAAAGAAAGGAAAAGTGTGGATGTGGATTAATTTCGATTTGGTTGTTTTCAGACACAAAGACACTTCATGAACACGTTCAGCTGAATAAAATTGAGTATAAAAAGTTCCTGGATTTGAAAGATAAAGCGTATTATTCAAGGTGAAGCATTGTAAATGGGGCTGATGTCGTAAAATAACTGCAGACAGAAGTTACATTCCAATGAGTGGCAATTGAATCGTCATTTGGAGACGCAACACCTACTTTAAAGATTTGACCACATTCACATGACGTTAGATGCATTTCACGCTTTCTGATATCCACCACCAAGTCTACTCTGTCTTTTTTGTATTTTTAACCCTCTGTGCTGCGCTGCAGCACACCATTCCAGCTGAAAGATGCTCAGACTAAAAGTGAATACAATATTCAGACGGTCCTATGCGATCAGTCTTTTTTTTATTATTATTACAATGGCCATTGCGAGTTTGCAACAAACTGCATAACATGAAAACAGATCAACATCTATTTTCCCGGAATTTAACGCAGTGCACATGGGAAACTTCATCCGTCTGCTGAAAAATCACCTTCGGCTCTCCCTCCACACATGTCTCTTCACGTTTTAAGTATTTGCAGTATGTTTGTTGATCAAGGTGTCATTATCTTGAAAAGGTCGTTTCTCAATCCACAAAAACTGGTACTTTCCCATAAACGTGACATTGCTCAATATCACCTTCTACCCGTACCCCTTAACACGACAAATTGAAGCTGCTCCATGTGAGGCTCAAACTTAAAACTTCGGCAGAGCGAAGCCCACTATACTGGCACAGAGATACCGTGCACTGATCACCTGCAGCACTGGAGCAACACATTAATGCTTACCTCCACATTCCTGGTTGTACATTAACGGTTGGGAAACCGAGTTTCTCTGATTCCATGGCTGGTCACTGCGATTATACGATCATCCTCACTAGTGGTTCTGAACCCGTGTGAGGCAAGTGGTGAGCTACTCATTGCAAAGATGTAAAAATGTGCAACTTCAACTTTTGCCTTCACTAACCCATGAGCCTTTTATTTTGTTTTTCATCTGTAGAAATCTTAAAACCTTCATCTTGAACAGACTCAATAACAGATCTCCATTGTGTCTCTGGCATCAAATTCCAAAATGTAAACCCCCTCTGAATTCTTCCACCGCAGTCCACTGTTTGGGAAGTTTTCCTGTTCAGGGGAATGCACTTACCAGTGTGTCAACTGCTGCTACCAGCATTCGCTCTGGCACTGCACTCATTTTCCTTCTGACACTTGCTCACTGTGTTGCTGTGATCATACAGTGACTTGGTGTCACACCGCCAGGAAAATGATACACATCAAGGTTTACATTATTTAATTCAATTGTCAGTTTAGCCTTATTTAGGATTTTGAAATTGCCTGTCCTGTACACAGGTGCGTGTCAAAAATATCTGAGTGGAAGAAAGGTGTTCTGAATAATGACATTGAGCACTATGCACTCTCCTCCAGTCTGGAAAACAATTCCTCACAGACAACTTTACACCTCCTGCTGTCACGGGCTCTTCAGTCCGTTGACTTCAAATCTTCACAGAATTCAACAGACCATGTTACATCGTCATTTCTTCATTTTTGTTCAGATCACTGTGAGCAGATTGTTACAGTGGGAGTCTGTTTGCCCCACAACTCAGAGGTAAGACGATACTCTTAGAACCGTCCTGTACTATTTATCATTTCACCAATACCAGGGAGAAATATTTACCGCTCAGCATAATTTACGCAATTCACTTATTCATAATGTCAATATCTCGTCGTTGTTATCAACGATTTTCAATTTTGCTATCTTTGGATGATCACAGCTGTCCAATGGTCTGTTTATATGCATCGACGCTATAATAAAATCTCAAAGAATAATTTGAGTCTGTTGCCTAAACTGCATTGAAATGTAGATTGAATTGGGACAATGAAAAGGAACGCGATTGTCTTTTCCAAGTCAAGTTGCTGTGAACTTTTATCGTATGAAAGAGATCGAGGAGAAACAAATAACGAGAGATGCGAAGTGCATGTTGATGCATGCGATTCTTAATTAGCGTTTTGTCAGATGAAATTTGTAGCAGTTGGGTTGAAGTGATTCATCTTGGTGAAAAGAGTACAGAGAGACAGCACGAAACAATGGAGATATTTCAAAAGTGGCAGGGGCTGGGTGTAGGGGCACCCGAGAACTGGCTGTAAATGCACAGTAGAGAATTACCGATGTGGGTGCCGTGCATGGGCACGGACAGACTTACACACTGGTCTCATCCTTTCCCCCTTGCTCTCGCCATTGATGAATACTGGACATAAGACACATATAAACACAAGATGTGGGAAGCAAACTCCCTCTCGTTATACACACACTTGATGCATCATATTGAACTATGAACAACTGGAGAAGTCAGCAAGTTAACTGCAGGGACTGAATCTAAACTGTGTATCAATAACCGCAGATTTATGCAGCATAAACATGAAAACTGATTTGAAATGTCTTTATACGCATGTCATTAACAGACGGTTCGTTCTAATACCCGTGTGGCTGAAAGAAGTAGACACCACATTTCAAGGTGGATGACAACATTACCAATTCTGTTCAGAAATTGAGATCTATTTGATAATTTGACACAGTGACCAAGTTTAATTTAAATAATACAAACCGAATTCCCTCACGTGAAAGAAAAGAGTGATTCCATTACAAACATTGTCCTTAATAAGGAGCAGTTACTCAACATGAAAAATAGAATGTGATTTCTAGTAAGCATACGTCAATTAGCACGATTATCTTACTTCGGATTGACTGCAATATGCACATGCAAAATAAGTTTTAAGAAAGAATTCCTTTGGAAATAATGAGTCGGTGGTGATTAAAAGTAAGATTAGGTTCTCATGATGTGGATATTGCACCAATGGCTCCAGTGGTGAAAATGGTCAGTGGGCAGTATTTCTATGATGGTATAGAGGTGTGTGATCTGCCAGGGATGGGAGCTCCTATTGTGACATCAGTCTGGAGTTCGAAACTCACCTGGAGCAGCTTCTATTGACATGAAGCAGCAAGGAGCATTGGGACATCAAACTGCGAGATCCAACCTCATTTGGAGCAGCATCAGTTGACATGGAGCAGGACACTTTTCGAGATCAGTTTGGGAGCTCCAGTCTCACCTTGAGCTGCTTTTAATGACATGACGCAGCAGGGAACATTGGGAAATCAGACTGTTAGAGCCAACAGCAACTGGACGTTTTCTATTGACATGGAGCAGGGAGCATTGGGATATCAGACTGGGAGCTGCAACTTCAACTAGAGTAGCTTGTATTGACATGGAGCAGCAAGGAACATTGGAACGTCAGGTTGTGAGCTCCATCCTCTCTTGGAGCAGCTTGTATTTGCATGGAAGAGGAGAGAGTATTGGGACATTAGGCTGGAGGAAAGGGTATTCAACTATTTTAATCTGAAGTAAAATAGGTTTGAACACCTCAGGTGTTAACTGATTTATGAAGATTCTGTCATGGGAAAATAATTAATTCATTAGATATTAAAGACAAGTCCTGCAAATATTCAACTCAGGAAAACGCATTGGTACAGAGAGAAATGGGAGTGATGTTTCAAGTCTTTGACTTTTCTTTTCTGGCCGACTCTGCACTAGATTACATCACTAGAAGGACGTTTTCACTCATTTCATGTCATTCAGTTTCCTGCAAATACGGACAGGTCATTGCCATAATCTATATCTGAAAATTAATGGGAATATGCGATGTAATGATTATGCTGGAGTTTACCTCTAATTATGGTGAAAACGTAGCAAAGTAAGTTGCAAGTTCCTTGATCAGCAGTGACCTCATTGAGTGCCTGATCATTTTTTTAGGACAATGTGAAGTGAATCATTGATGGTGATTCCCTTTGTTCTTTGTTCACCTTGTGACTGTTACTTTTATTGCTCCCGTCATTGTTAGCATCACAGCTGTGTAGCGTGTAAAATCTCAGCTCTGCATCTGGCCAGTGGTACAACCATTCGTATAGCTAGCTATGGATAAGGCGGGTGCAGGTTCGACTTTTGCTTGGCGCAAGCGCATTGTGGAGATTCAGCACACATCCAAAGTAATCTTTTTTGTTACACTGAGGTGGATAATGTTTGAAATTTTCAACTCCAGGAACGAAAATTCTTTTACTGTCTACGACCAGTTAAACATTACCAAGGGTTATCAAAGTTAAAAATCACATGGCATCAGATTGTATCGAATTAGCATATTTGGAAGCACCATGCACTGTTTCTTCATCAGGTGGTTGTGAACTGTTGGACTCTAATATGGCTTTGTGAAATTTTTAAATTTGTCCACCCCAGTCCAATACCAACACATCCTCGTCATGGGTACCATCGACACCACGAACGGTCGGTTAAACTCCAGATGATCTTCCACAACATCGCGCATATTGACACACGCATCAAGGTTCTGCAGAAAGACACCTACCTGATGAAGGAGCGGCTCTCTGAAAGCTAGTGTTTCCAAATAAACTTGCTGGACTGTGTCCTGATGTTGTGTAATTTTTAAAGTTGTCTACCCAACTCAAACACTGGCACTTCCATATCATAGGGAACACCAGTCATGTCGCAGCGTTGTCAGAGAAGGCAATCCTGGAATAGCCTCCCACATTGCTCATAGGTACGTTTTATTTTCAGAAACCAACCCACTCAATCGCTGCAGCTCCTGTGTATGAAATGCACAGAAAAGAAATAGCTGAGACTCAGTTTTGTCAGTTCTTTGAAACTCTTTGGGAAGTGGAATCAGAGGAGAATGAAGGATGAACTGTCCGACTGTGTGGAGAGAGGGAAGGCACTTTTACCTTCATTCACGGGCTGGGGTATTGACTCATCTAAGGCATTAAACAGATTCCTGGTAGAGCTGCACTCTCTGCATCAGGAACAAGAAGTCCTGATTTCCTGAACGGTAATGAAATCCAGCCCACTCAGTCAAAGCGCCGAATACTAACTACTAGACCACCAGGGATGAGGGCAGAAGCAGTTTCACAGTTTCTTCATAACGCGGATTTTGGAATTATGTCACTGCAGATATATTTGCCCTCAAAAATGATTGAATTATCGAATGTTTACAGCATATAAATGGGTCCCATCATCTCACTTCCCAGCACTTGGTCTGCAACCTTGTGAACTCTGACGTTTCACGTGTTCATTTCAATGCTAATTTCTTTGGAACGTTTTAATCTCGTAAGACACAATAAATTGGATTGAAGTTTGAGATGCGAAAAATGTGTTCACACCCGGTCGGGGAACTGAATCCCATTTTTACCCACAGGCTGAAGCACGCAGACACATTTCCCCAAGAGTGATACAGGCCTCGGGAGAAAACAAGCAGAAAGTAACATTTCACCCACTTGACTGATGTTGTCCCATTTCAGACTTCAACACGAGCAAAGAAAGGAAGCATTCAGCCCCTTCCGTCCCAGTGTTCCTTGCCCATTCTTTCCCCATCTCTCTCTAGTATATACTGTCTCACGTCGTTGTTGATGGCAAACTGGATCACTGCTCACGCCCGTTTTTTCCTGTCCTGCCGAACCGTTTTCCTCAAGTTATTGGAATTAAAAACAGGAATGGGCTATTTCAAGCACTTTTCTATTTTACAAGACCAGTGTTATCACCACTGAGCCAGCACATTGCCAGCTCATTAGAGAAGGTCTCGTACATCAGAAACTGAAAGACAACAGATCATTGGATAGCCTCAGTATTGTAAACCAACCAACAAGACCGGAATAGAGCCGAAGGGATCATGCACAGAAGGATGGCAGAATAGAATGACGAATCTCATGGTGTCCAGTGTGGTGTTAACAGAAATCGTCCCTGGCAGTATAGTGATGAGGATTCAATAATTTCACTGTCTTGGCTTGTTAAAGGTTAACGTTTACAGTAATCAATATGAAATACTGCCTGATCTTTCCATGCAGAATGATGTTGTGCAGCATTCCGAATCGCTTCCCTGCATGTTACAGGTCCACATCAGCAATGTCAGCTGCAATTGCCTGACGTTCAATCAGTTTAAATCAAGAACGGAGAGGGCGTCACTAAAATGGAAGGGGAATGGTGGTTTGTGAGAGTTAACTGCATGCCTAGTGGAGTTTAAAGTAGATAATGAATATTGGTTTTCGTGTTTACCTTGATATACTGACCACTCCGGATCAATTACCCACATTGTCTGCCCTTTGTGTAATGTTCTTTGTACATTTCACCTCGGTTCAGTTTTCCGGAGTCCACGCATTTTTAATATGGCACATTTTACTCAGATCGGTTTTGCAGCTCCATATTTAGGCCAACAGGAACAGAAAGACACCATTCAGACCATCAAGTCTGTTCCTGTATTGAATGGTTTCATGTCAGATCTGATAACCTTGAACTGCACTTTCTTGCCTTTTCCCATAACGCTTGATGTCTTTGCTGTTTGAAGATCTACCGATCTCAGCCTCATTACACTGAATGACCCTTCCTCAACAGCCTTCTTGTACAAGAAAGTCCACGGCTCCAGAACTGTCTGAGAGAATAAATGCTTCCTCATCTCTGTTTTAATTGTGAGATCCGCATTATAATACGAAGTTAATATCACATAACACCAGGTCATAGTACAACAGTTTAATTGGAAGCATTAACTATTGGAGAGATGCTTCTTCATCAGGTAGTTGTGGAGTTCACAGTTGTAAGAAACAGAATTTATAGCAAAAGTTTGCAGTGCGATGTAATTGAAATTATATTTTGAAAAATACCTTGATTATTTGTTAAGTCTTCCATCTGTTAAGATGACTATGTTAGGTTCGCTTCTTTGTTATGTGATTCACGAAACTTTCTTTTAATAGTTACATTCTTAGGTAAACTTTAACAATTAGTGTCAGTCCAGATAATATGTTGAAGTTGTTCGTTCCTGTGTGCTGTGTCCGTGCCATAATGTTTAGACTGACGCTAATCTAAAAAAAAAGATGCTGCAGGCAAGGATGCTTTGAGGCATGGTACATTGGTGAAACCGAGCAGAGGCTACAGCAACGGATGAATGGGCACTGCACATCTATCAACAGACAGGTGTGCCCCTTCCCGGTTGGAGAGCACATCAGTGGGCCAGAATATTCCACCTCGGCATTTGGGGTGACAATCCACCAAGGCGGAATTCGGAGCAGGCAGCAGCTAAAAGTGCCCGAGCA
The DNA here is from genome assembly GCF_037043375.1 of Chiloscyllium plagiosum. Classification (NCBI taxonomy): domain Eukaryota; kingdom Metazoa; phylum Chordata; class Chondrichthyes; order Orectolobiformes; family Hemiscylliidae; genus Chiloscyllium; species Chiloscyllium plagiosum. Next base: position 78,843,353 of record NW_028270176.1, read on the forward strand.
GAAGCTGATAGCTAAGTTCGGTAACCAAGAGGATGACCTCAACCTGGACCTTGGGTTCATGTCACAGTACAGGTGATCCCATTGCACGATTTACACACAGAGTCCCTCCTACACACACACACAAACACGCACACACACACGCATATATATGTTTGTGGGGTGAATTTGTACTTGCACAGTTACATTGTACTTTGCTCAAAAACTACATGAATCCATGTCAGCCTCTGTTAAATCATTTATTAAAATTAGAATCAGTCTAAACATTATGGAAAAGACAGCAGCACAAGGGGGGCTGACACCAATTGTTCAAGTTCACCTGAGAATGTAACTTTAAAATAAAAAGTTTTGCGCTTTACAAATGAAAGAAGTGAAGTGAAGCTAACATGGTTATTCTAACAGATGGGAGACTTAGCAAACTATCATGGTAATTTTCAATGTATAATTTCAGTTACATCACACTGCAAATTTGTGCTGTAAATTCTGTGCTTTCTAACAGTGTACTCCATAACCACCTGACGAATGAGCACCAGTCGGAAAGCTTGTACATCCAATTAAACCTGTTGGACTGTAATCTGGTGTTGTGTGATTTACAAATTTGCTCACCCCAGTCCAAAACCGGTATCTCCAAGTCATTCGATACCAGGCGTTCTGGTCACAGAGTTGGAAATGTGTTGCTGGAAAAGCGCAGCAGGTCAGGCAGCATCCAGGGAACAGGAGAATCGACGTTTCGGGCATAAGCCCTTCTTCAGGAATGAGGAAAGTTTGTCCAGCAGGCTAAGATAAAAGGTAGGGAGGAGGGACTTGGGGGAGGGGCGTCGGAAATGTGATAGGTGGAATGAGGTCAAGGTGAGGGTGAAAGGTCAGACTGGGGTGGGGGCGGAGAGGTCGGGAAGAAGATTGCAGGTTAGGAACGCGGTGCTGAATTCGATGGATTTGACTTAGACAGGGAGGGGTGAGGGGAAATGAGGAAACTGGTGAAATCCGAGTTCATCCCTTGTGGTTGGAGGGTTCCTAGGCGGAAGATGAGGCGTTCTTCCTCTGTCACCCTTTCTCTCTGCCCCCTCTCTCTCTGCCCCCACTCTCTCTGCCCCCCTCTCTGTCGCCCTCTCTCTGACCCCCTCTCTCTCCCCCACTCTGTACCCCTCTCTCTGTCTCCCCCTCTCTCTGCACCCCCTCTCTGTCACTGTCTTTATATCCCCCTTCTCTCTGTTCCCCCTTTCTCTGTTCCCCCTCTCTCTGTCCCTCCTCTCTCTGTCCCCCCTCTCTCTTTCCCCACTCTCTCTCTGACCCCCTATTTCTCCCCCACTCTCTGTCCCCCGCTCTCTGTTGCCCTCTCTCTGACCCCCACTCTCTCTGCCCCCCTCTCTCTCTCTGACCCCCTCTCTCTCTGACCCCCCTCTATCTCCCCCGCTCCCTGTCCCCCCTCTCTCTGTTACGCTCTCTCGCTGTCGCCCTCTCTCTGTCGCCCTCTCTCTGACCCCCTCTCTCACACCCGCCTCTCCCTGTACCACCACACTGTCCCCCTCTCTCGCTGTCGTCCCTCTCTCTGTCGCCCTCTCTCTGACCCCCTCTCTCACACCCGACTCTCCCTGTACCACCTCACTGTCCCCCTCTCTCGCTGTCGTCCCTCTCTCTGTCGCCGTCTCTCTGTTCCTCCCTCTCTCACTACACCTCTCTCTCTCTGCCCCCTCTCTCACTGCCCCCTCTCTCTATCCCCCTCTCACAGTCACCTCTCTCTCCCGCTCTCTGACCACCTCTCTGTCACCCCCTCTCTCTGCCCCCGCTCTCTCTGCCCCCCTCTCTCTGTCCCCCTCTCTCTGTTCCCTCTCTCTCTCCCCCGCTCTCTGACCCCCTCTCTGTTGTCCTCTTTCTGCCCCCTATCTCTCTGCCCCGTCTCTGTCCCCCTCTCTCTGTCCCCCTCTCTCTATGCCCTTCTCACTGTCCCCTCTCTCACGATCTCTGTCCCCCTCTCTCTGTCCCATTCTCTCTATGCCCTCCTCACTGTCCCCTCTCTCCCGCTCTCTGCCCCCCTCTCTCTGTACCCCCTCTCTCTGTCCCCCCTCTCTCTGTTCCCCCTCTCTCTGTCCCCATCTATCTGCCCCCCTCTCTCTGTTCCCCCTCTCTCTGACCCCCATCTCTCTGCCACCCTCTCTGTCCCCCTCTCTCTGTCCCCCTCTCTCTGTGTACTCTCACTCTCCCCGCTCTCTGACCCCCTCTCTGTCGCCCGCGCTCTCTGTCCACCCTCTCTCTGTCGCCGTCTCTCTGTCCCCCTCTCTCTGCCCCCTCTCTCTCTCTGCCCCCTCTCTCTGTCCCCCTCTCTCTCTGCCCCACATCTCTCTGCCCCCTCTCTCTGTCGCCCTCTCTCTGTCCTCATCTCTCTGTCCCCTCTCTCTCCCCCGCTCTCTGACCACCTCTCTGTCGCCCTCTCTCTGCCACCTCTCTCTCTGCCCCGCTCTCTGTCCACCTCTCTCTCTGTCCCCCTCTCTCTCTCTATCCCCCACTCTCCCCATCCGCCCACTCTCTGTCCCCCTCTCTCTGACCCCCCTCTCTCACCCACACTGTACCCCTCTCTCTCTCTCCCTCCGCCCCCTCTCTCTGTCACCGTCTCTCTATCCCCCCCTTCTCTCTGTCCCACCTTTCTCTGTTCCCCTTCTCTCTGTCCCCCCTCTCTCTGTCCCACCTCTCTCTGAACCCTTCTCTCTCTGTCCTCCTCTCTCTCAGTCCCCCTCTCTCTGTCTCCTCTTTCTGCCCCCTTCTCTCTCTGTCCCCCTCTCTCTCACTGACCCCCTCTCTCTCTGACCCCCTCTATCTCCCCCACTCTCTGTCCCCCTCTCTCTGTCGCCGTCTCTCTGTCCCCCTCTCTCTCTGTCCCCTCTCTCTCTGTCCCCCTCTATCTGTCCCCTCTCTCCCACGCTCTCTGACCCCCTCTCTCCACTGCTCTCTGACCCACTCTCTGTTGCCCTCTCTCTGCCTCCGCTCTCTCTGCCCCCCGACCCCACTCTCTGTTCCCCTCTCTCTGTTTCCCTCTCTCTGTTCTCCTCTCTCTGCCCCCTCTCTCTCTGCCCCCACTCTCTCTGCCCCCCACTCTCTGTCCCCCTCTATCTGACCTTCTCTCTCTCCCCAACTCTCTCTGTCCCCCTCTCTCTGTCCTCTCTCTCTCTCCCCCACTCTCAGACCCCCTCTCTGTTGCCCTCTCTCTGCCCCCTCTCTCTCTGCTCCCCGACCCTTCTCTCTGTCCCCCTCTCTCTCTGTCCCCCCTCTCTCTGTCCCTCTCTCTCTCTGTCTCCCTCTCTCTGTCCGCTCTCTCTCTCCCCCGCTCTCTGACCTCCTCTCTGTTGCCCTCTCTCTGCCCCCACTCTCTTTGCCACCCGACCCCTCTCTCTGTCCCCCTCTCTCTCTGGCCCCCTCTCTCTGTCTCCCTCTCTCTGCCCGCCCACTCTGTCACCGTCTCTCTATCTCCCCTTCTCTCTGTTCCTCCTTTCTCTGTTCCCCCTCCTCTCTGTCCCCCTCTCTCTGTCCCCCTCTCTCTCTGTCCCCCTCTCTCTGTTGCCTCTTTCTGCCCCCTCTCTCTGTCCCCCTCTGTCTCTGTTCCCCTCCTCTGTCCCCCTCTCTCTCTCTGCCCCTCTCTCTCTGTCCCCCACTCTCTCTGTCTCCCCCCTCTGCCCCCTCTCTCTCTCTGCCCCTCTCTCTCTGTCCCCCTCTCTCTCTGTCCCCCTCTCTCTCGGTACCCTCTCTTTCTGTCCCCCTCTCTCTCTGTACCCTCTCTCTGTCCCCCTCTCTCTCTGTCCCCCCTCTCTCTGTCCCCCCCTCTCTCTGTCCCCCTCTCTCTCTGCCCCTCTCTCTCTGACCCCCTCTGTCTCTGACCCCCTCTCTCTCTGCCCCCATCTCTCTCGGTACCCTCTCTTTCAGTCCTCCTCTCTCTCTGTACCCTCTCTCTGCCCCCCTCTCTCCCTGTACCCTCTCTCTGTCCCCCTCTCTCTTTGTCCCGCTCTCTCTGTTCCACCCCTCTCTGCTGCCCTCTCTGACACCCCAATCTCTGTCCCACTCTCTCTCTCTGTCCCTCTCTCTCTACACCTCTCTCTCTGTCCCCTCTCTCTCTGTGTCCCCTCTCTCTCTGTCTCCCCTCTCTCTGTCGCCCTCGCTCTCTGTCTCCCCCACTCTGTCCCCCTCTCTCTGTCACCCTCTTTCTGCCCCCTCTCTGTCCCCCTCACTCTCTGTCCCCCTCTCTCTCTGCCCCCCTCTATCTACTCCACTCTCTGTCCTCCACTCTCTGCCCCTTCTCTCTGTCGCCCTCTTTCTGTCCCACTCTTTCTGACCCGGTCTCTCTCCCACCTGCCTCTCCCTCTGCCCCGCTATCTGCCCCCTCTCTCTGTCGCCCTCTCTCTGTCCCCCTCTGCCTCCTACCCGCCTCTCTCTATCCCCCCTCTTTGTCCCACCCTCTCTCTGTACCCCTCTCTCTGTTCCCTCTCTCTCTGTCCGCCCCTCTCTGCCATCCGCCTCTCTTTGACCCCCTCTCTCTCCCACCCGCCTCTCTCTCTGTCCCCCTCTTTCTCTCCGCCTTTCTCTCTGTACCCCTCTCTCTGCACCCCTCTCTCTGTTCCCCTTTCTCTCTGGCCCCCTCTCTGTCACCCTCTCTCTGCCCCCAAGTCTCTGCCCCCCTATCTGTCCCCCTCTCTCTCTGTCACCCTCTCTCTCTCTGTCCCCCACTCTCTCCATCCCCCCACTCTCTTTCTCCCTCTCTCCCCCCACTCTGTACCCCTCTCTGTCCCCCACTCTCTGTCCCCCTCTCTCTGTCCCCTCTATCTCCCCCTCTCTCTGTCCTCCTCTCTCTGTCCCCTATCTCTCTCCCCTGCTCTCTGAGCCCCTCTCTGTTACCCTCTCTCTGCCCCCTTCTCTCTGCCCCCCTCTCTGTCCCCTCTCTCTGTCTCCCACTCTCTCCATCCCCACACTCTCTGTCCCCCTCTCTCTGACCCCCTCTCTCCCCTCCACTCTGTACCCTCTCTGTCCCCCACTCTCTGTCCCCCTCTCTCTGTCCCCTCGATCTTCCCCTCTCTCTGTCCCCTCTCTCTGTCCCCTCTATCTCCCCCTCTCTCTCTGTCCCCCTCTCTCTGTCCCCTCTCTCTGTCCCCCACTCTCTCCATCCCCCCACTCTCTGTCCCCCTCTATCTGACCCCCTCTCTCTCCCACTCTGTACTCCCCTCTCTGTCCCCTTCTCTCTGGTCCCCTCTCTCTGTTGCCCTCTCTCTGTCCACTCTCTGTCCCCCTCTCTCTGACCCCCTCTCTCTCCCACTCTGTACCCCTCTCTCTGTCCCCTTCTCTCTGTCACCATCTCTTTGTCCTCCCTTCTCTCTGTCCCCTCTCTCTCTCTCCCCCACTCTCTCTGTCCCCCTCTCTCTGTCCCGTCGATCTCTCCCCCGCTCTCTGCCCCCCTCTGTCGCCTTCTCCCTGCTCCCTCTCTCTCTGCCCCCTCTCTCTCTGTCCCCCTCTCTCTCTGTCCCCCACTCTCTCCATCCCCCACTCTCTGCCCCCCACTCTCTGACCCCCCTCTCTCCCCCCCACTCTGCACCCCTCTCTCTGTCTCCCTCTATATCCCCTCTCTCTGTGCCCCTCTCTCTGTCACCCTCTCTCTGCCCCTTCACCCTCCCACCCGCCTCTCTCTTCCCCCTATCACTGTCCCCCTCTCTCTCTGTCCCCCTCTATCTTCCCCACACTCTGCCTCCCCTCTCTCTCTGCCCTCCTCTGTCTCTGTCCCCCTCTCTCTCTGTCACCCTCTCTCTGTCGCCATCTCTCTGTCCCCCTCTCTCTCTCTGTCACCCTCTCTCTGTCGCCATCTCTCTGACCCCCTCTCTCTCTGTCCCCCTCTCTCTCTGACCCCCTCTCTCCCTGACCCCCCTCTATCTCCCCCAATCTCGGTGTCCCTCTCTCTGTCCCCCTTTCTCTGACACCCTCTATCTCCCCCACTCTCTGTGCCCCTCTCTCTGTCGCCCTCTCTCTGTTCCCTTCTCTCTGTCCCCCCTCTCTCTGACCCCTCTCTCATTATGTCCTCCCCTATTTCTCTCTCTCCCTCCCTCACCTTATCTCTCCCTTCCCTCTCTCTCTCTCCCTCTGTCTCTCCCTGCTCCATCGCTCTCTCTCGATCTTCTCTCACTCTCGATCCCCCTCCCTCGGTGTCTCTCTCTCTCCCCACCTCCCTCCGTTTCTCTCTGACTCAATCTCTCTCCCTCCTGTCCTGCCTTTCCTCTCTCTCTGATACACTCTGTCTCCCTGGTCCTTCCCTCTCCCTCTAACCTAGAGACTGGGTGTTTGTGGTGAGGCTGCGTGTGGGGGTGAGATGATTGAGAGATGTGGGAAGTGGGGAAATTGGGGTAGAGACGGAATTGCGGGAGGGAGACAGATGGCAGGAGAGAGAGAGTGAGGGTGAGGGTGAGAGAGAAGAATGGAGGCAGGTGGAGAAACTCATGTTGGGGGTGTGAGAGAGAGAGGGGGAGAGTGAGGCAGAAAGAATAGTGGAGGCAGGTGGAGAAACCGGGGTTGGGGGGGGGTGTCTGAGAGGGGACCAGAGAGAGTGAAAGGGAGAGGAGGTGAGAGAGAGAGAGACAGTGTGCAGAAAGAGAGAGAGAGGGAGAGAATTGAGGAGGAAGAGTCGGGGAGAGGAAATGGGGAGGCCAGGTTGGAGGAGGGGGGTTGTCAGAGGGAGTTAAACCCAGCTCCTGAGCTCAGGGCCCGGTGCCCTCCCCTTCCCTGAGGACCAGGACTTGGGGCTGAGTCTGTCTCTCTCCAGCTCAGCTTCTCCAACACAAAGACACACAACAACATCGGTCACTCTGCTGCTCGGCACGCTTTAATCAACATTTTTATTGGTTACAAATGGAAATGATGGATACAGTCAGTGGGATGGTGCCTTTTCTCACTGGCCCCTGAGTTGTGAGAAACATTGAAATGTTTCCCTGTAACCCCCCTGTGGGATAAGGATGGACAAACCAGCGCTACCCTCAGTCTGTTACCATAGTGACAGGCTGCTCCATCGCTGAAACACTGAACTGAAATGAGAAAATCCCGGATGGATTGATTAATGCGGGAATTTGATGGATGGATGGATTTGGGTGAAGGGATATTTCAGCACATTTTTCAGCTGCTGCCTGAACGTAGGCTGGGTCACGGCATAAATCGCGGTGTTTGTGCAGCAACTGAGGAGCTGCAGCATGAAGCTCAATTCCTGCACAAACCAATGGAGATACAGAGGGGTATCCACAATCAACCAGATCCGTCTCCATATAGAATACAGCATTAACGTTGACCATAACAGGATGAAATTGGCCGAGATCACAAACAGTAAAAGGATGGATTTTTTTCGGTTTCTCATTTCAGTGTCAGACTGAGCGTCCCCATTGGTGTGAGCGCGGAGTCTCCTGCGGGCTCTGCTGGTCACTACAATGTGTCTGACGGTGAGAACATTGAGCAGCAGAATCAGGAGAAATGGGACACACGGGGTTAGAATGTGGTGGAGGAACTCGATTGTGACCCAGACACTGGAGAATAGACCAGCGCCTGTTACATCACAAAACCAGGGGGTGTTCCCCAGGTAATACCGAGCCGTGAGCATAAAATACCAGGAAATGTTCTTTAAACAGCTCAGCACAGTCACTGCTCCCAGAACCACAGCCGCCGTTTTCTCACTGCAATATTTACTTTTCAGCTTCTGGCAACAAATGGCCACAAACCGATCAAAGGTGAAGGTGACGGTGAACCAGACAGAGCAGTCAGTGGCTGCATAAAGCAGGACGGCGTGGATATTACACACGCGGACGGAGTCCCTCAGGAAATAAAACTGTTCCCGATAAACAATGGGAATGTGTCTCAGGATCAGGTCGAGGATAATGATCAGGAGATCCGCCGCTGCCATGGCCCCCAGGTAACGTCTGACACATGGAGACAATCCACAATCTTTATAAAGCAGGACGTAGATGGTCACTACGTTAACTGTGAGGAAGGAAAACAAACCCATTATCCATCAGCCTGGAGGCAAAGGGACCCGTTTGATCGGGGACCCAGTGAGATTTTCAAATGTGTCCCTGTATTCAGGGATTTATTAAAATAACTGGAGCTGGAATAACAATTGGGAAGGTCGGAATTACTGACAAAAATGTGACATAAACCACAAGAAACCCTCCCTCCCCAAACACAGTGAGACACATCCATAAGGTCAGATGGTTTCTAGAACATTCCCACACACTCGATCAGTCGAGAGCAGACACAGGTCACTCCTTCCCAGTTCCGAATACGGAGGGTGGAAACGTAGCTGTCCTGAAGGATTATCTCCCAGTTTCCTGAAGACAAATGGAGTTTGGCAATTCCTGTATTTCGGTCTAAGTTGTGTTCGATTCTGTGTCGGGAAGAAATGTAAACGCAGGGAAAGCGCATTCACCCCTTTAACTGCCTGAGGGGCCTTCGGAACAGTGTCTACTTCTCCCTGGAATGGGATCTCTTCCCTCGGGATCTTTTTGATTGTTCAATTCACTGACCTCCGGCCGTTCACAAACAATGTCAGGGACAGAACGTTCCGGGAAATGTCAGTTATAGAATGTCGGGGACAGAACGTTCCGGGGAATGTCAGTTATAGAATGTCGGGGACAGAACGTTCCGGGGAATGTCAGTTATAGAATGTTGGAGATGGAACGTTCCGGGGAATGTCAGTTATAGAATGTCAGGGACAGAACGTTCCGAGGAATGTCAGTTATAGAATGTCAGGGACAGAACGTTCCGAGGAATGTCAGTTATAGAATGTCAGGGGCAGAACATTCCGGGGAACCCCTTGACTTGTCCATCCCTTTTCCCCACTACCCACCCCACCAACATGATGCACTGTGCCTGGGTACACTGTAACATTAATGGGGTGAGAGACCGAGGGTCCAATCTCAGGAATGGGAACTAAAGGCATTGCCAGATCAGCTGAAATGGTTAGATATACCACATTCTCAATCCACCTCACAGAACCAGCCCAGACACCATACACCCAGAGGAGATATCTGTTCACCGTGGAACACTGTGTATGCCCGGCCAGTGTACTGCTCAGTACAACCCAGCAATCTGTCCAGATTCATCCATTGCACTGGTCAATACAATCCAGCGATCTGTCCAGAGTGGAACACTGCGCAGACCACAGCAGTGCATTGATCTATAAACCCTGACCATATGTCTGTCCATCACTGGGAGCTGTGAAGACACTAATGTGTGAACCTGAAACATCATTGCAGTATCTATAAACCTCAACCAGAATGACTGACCAGCACAGCGACCTGCGCAGTGATCACCCGTGAATTAATTTGCAAACCTGGAGCAGTTACCCTCCCAACATGTAGGGCTGTGTATCCCACCCCAGTCCATTGATCTGTAACCCAGGAGCACTTACACTCACAGCATGTATGACTGTTTACAGAACCCCAGTGCATTGATCTGTAAACCAGGAGCAGTTACCCTCCCAGCATGTAGGGCTGTGTACCCCAAACCAGGGCATTCATCTGTAACCCAGGAGCAGTTACCCTCCCAGCATGTAGGGCTGTGTACACCAAACCAGGGCATTGATCTGTAACCCAGGAGCAGTTACCCTCCCAGCATGTAGGGCTGTGTACCCCAAACCAGGGCATTGATCTGTAACCCAGGAACAGTTACCCTCCCAGCATGTAGGGCTGTGTACACCAAACCAGGGCATTCATCTGTAACCCACGAGCAGTTACCCTCCCAGCATGTAGGGCTGTGTACACCAAACCAGGGCATTGATCTGTAACCCAGGAGCAGTTACCCTCCCAGCATGTAGGGCTGTGTACACCAAACCAGGGCATTGATCTGTAACCCAGGAGCAGTTACCATCCCAGCATGTAGGACTGTGTACCCCAAACCAGGGCATTGATCTGTAACCCAGGAGCAGTTACCCTCCCAGCATGTAGGGCTGTGTACACCAAACCAGGGCATTGATCTGTAACCCAGGGGCAGTTACCCTCCCAGCATGTAGGACTGTGTACACCACCCCAGTGCATTGATTTGTAAACAAGCCGCAGTTAGCCTCCCAGCATGTAGGACGTTGCACCCGACCCCAGCACAATGCTCCTGGTTTACAGATCAATGCACTGGGGTTCTGTAAACAGTCATACATGCTGTGAGTGTAAGTGCTCCTGGGTTACAGATCAATGGACTGGGGTGGGATACACAGCCCTACATGTTGGGAGGGTAACTGCTCCAGGTTTGCAAATTAATTCACGGGTGATCACAGTTACCCTCCCAGCATGTGGGAGTGTGCACACCACCCCACTGCATTGTTCTGTAAACCAGGAACAGTTACCCTCCCAGAATGTAGGACTGTGAACACCACCCCAGTACAATGATCTGTAAACCAGGAGCAGTTACCCTCCAGCATCTAGAGCTGTGTACCCCACCCCAGTACATTGATCTGAAAACCAGGAGAAGTTACCCTCCCAGCATGTAGGACAGTGTACACTACCCTAGTGCATTGCTCAGTAACACTGTGTTAGATCCCTGCCCAGCGTGGGGAAACTTGGAGCCCATGCTGAAAGTGACAGGGTTTGAACATCACTGCTACAGAGAGATGGAGGGTGATTCAGTTTAAATACCACCACATGGGAGGGGTTTGGGAAATAGACAGAGATGGGGGATACTGAGAGACAGTGTCAAGAAAGGATATGTTCCCAGGTTGCAGAATGCTGAAGTGTAGACACTTCGATAGCATCCTGTAACATGCGCCAGTCTTCTCAGGAAAGATGGGGAAAAGGGATATTGGTGTGAGGTCAGCTGCTGTGTGGTTTTGAACTTACGTTCATGTAATTTTGATAAGTGTCTTTTTGAAACAGTATATTGCTGTAGAGTTGGGTTAGGGTAATAAGCAGTTAAGAGAAATGGGGTCTCAGAGTTGTGAATAGTTGATGTAAAATGTTCAGTTTCAGAGTTAAAATAATCAATTGATGGTTTTATTTAAACAGTGGAATTTGGGAGTTCTCTGTCACTCATATTTTAACAGTTTACAAGGCAAATTGAGCATTTCTTTATGTTTAGTTTAAATTACCAGATGAGCCCAATGCCGTGTCCTAACAATTCCTGTGTGTGTATCTGTGTGTCTCTGTGTGGGGCAGGTCTGGCAGGCTCTGTGGTTCTTAAAGTGATACAATGCCACCCTCTGCTGGCCTACCCACGCCACTGCACAGACATTGGCAGAGGGTGAAAACCAACAGGGATTCATTCAGAGAGGGGGAGGGAGAGGGCAGCTGCTCACAGCACCATCCAAATTGATGTCTTATCCATGGACTGATCTAAATGTCCTTCAAACATTGTAACTGTCCCCGCTTTCACCACTTCCTCTGGAAGTTCATTCCACACCCAAGCCAGATTCTGTCTAACACAATTACCTCTCATGACTTTTGTAAATCTTTTTCCTCGCACCTTAAAATATCCCTCAGTTTTGAACCCCCAATTCTAGGGAAAAGACATCAGCTCTTTAGCTTATCTGTACCCTTCATTATTTTATAAACCTGTGTAAAGTTACCGCAGAATCTCATATTCTTCAGTGAAAAAAGTCTCAACCTATCCAGCCTCTCCTTATAGCTCAATCCCTCCTTTCCCAGCAACATCCAGGTTAATCTCTTCTGAATCCTCTTCAGCTTAATAATACAAACGTCAGTAATATCAAATATTGAATAGTCAAAGCATTTTCTAATGGTATGGGGAGTCCAAAACGAGAGGACATAGGTTTAAGGTGAGAGGGGAAACATTTAAAAGTGACCTAAGGGGCAGCGTTTTCACCCAGAGGGTGGTGTGCCGATGGAATGAGGGGCAGGATGATCAGACTGGACACAGTATTCCAGAAGGGGTCTCACCAATGAACTGTACAACCACAACATGACGTTCCAATTCCGATAATCAAAGGTATGACCTATGAAGACAAGTGTTTTAAACACCTTCTTAACCACACTATCTATATAAGATGCAAATTTTAAAGAATTGAACCTGACGGCCTAGGTCTCTGTCCGACCACACTGCCAAAGGCTCTACTTTTAATTGTATAGGTCCTGTTCTTGTTTGATTTACCAAATCCAATACCTCGCATTCATCCAAACTAAACTCCATCTGCCACCCCTCAGCCCAGTGTGTGATATTACTGCCACCTCACCCGCCCCCTTCAATTTTAAAATGCCCATCACTCTCCAGGATGCCTGCACACTCCGGCCTTGATTTTCACAAAGACCCTGAGCTTGGTTTGCCTTGTGTAGTTGGGGGAGGAGGGACAGATTGCAGGCACAGTCAGTGGGGAGGAGAGGCTGGACAGTAATCAGCGGCTTGGTATCATTTCATGGTTTTAGGAAGAGGGCAGTCGCACGTTAGAGGTGGGTAAGTGTGATCGGTGTTTTGGAGTCAGAAATTAAGCTCTTCCTTCGTCTCTGGTGTTCAGTAATAAATATCTATTTGAGACCCTTCATTGGGCAGAGTGTGTCTGCAGGATTTCTTTCCTTAATATTGCAGACTACAGATAATAGCAATTAAAGATGTTTATAATTAATTTCGATAGCATAGCAAGAACACTCAATATCTGACAGTTGAGACAAATATCTTGCATTTGTTTAATAATACAAAGTGTTTTTTTTGTAGTTCAGTAATGGTAACCTAATTATAATAAATCACACCAAGCTGAAAGCGGGCACTTAAAATATGACCAAAATATGGGTATGGTAGTTGTAGTGGATTATGTCCCTGTCTCTGCGCCAGAACTCTGGATTTGATTCCAATTCCTGAACTTGTGTGGTAGTGCTCCTAGCTCAGGAATATAAGGCCTGGATTCAAGTCCTGCCTGTTGCAGAGGTATGTCACATCATGTCAGAACAGGCTGATGAACAACACACAGGAGAATAATGTTACAGCTTTATGGGTATTGCTGAGTGATGCTAATAACAGAATGTGAGAACATCAGAAACAGAGGCAGGTCATTCATCCCCCAAGCCTGCCTTGCCCTTCACTAAGATCATGACTGATCTGCTCCTGGCCTCAAATCCTCTTTCATACCCAATTCTTCATAGCCCTCAACTCTATTTTCTCTTCAAATACTTTCAGTCATCTAGCTCCCCGAACACTCTTGAGAAGAGAAATCCTGACATTCAATACCACTTGTTTGAAGAAAACATTTGCTGCTCCTATATCATGATCAATTGATATGAACAAAAGAGGTTGGCTCAAGGGTTCAGGAAAAGATGACTGGCCCTGATATCAAGGCAGTGGTTAACTCTGTTTACATCAAGGAGCATAGCAAACCTGGACTTAATGGGAATCAGAGTAAACTCTCCAGTTTTTGGAGTCAAACAATGGAAGATGTTCATAATCTCAGTCCTGGGTCACCTCTGTGGGAGATCCTCAGGGTAATTTCCTCTTCACAAACAGCTTCAGCTGCTTCATCAATATCTCTCCGCTCCCAACCATAAGATCAGAATGTTGGGATGGTCACTGAAGATTCCACAATGTTCAAAGCGTTTTGTCCCCCGTCAGCTCCTGAACTGGCCTGTGTCCATGTGCAGCAAGACCCAAACACCACTCAGGTTTTTTTCTGTTAAAGTGTCTGTAACATTCATGTAGCAGCACTGCCGGACACTGCACATTGCCACAGTAAAATAGAGTTCATTCAGCAGCTCACGCTGGTTTCACAGGAATATGAGGAAGTCGTTCAGCCCGTTGACACTATTGGAGAAGAACAGTGACAGCCCATTCGGTGCCTGCAGCCTATTACTCAGGAAGGGAAGGATTATAGTGTGATGGACCACATCAGAGCTCCTGGAAAATATTTGAAGGCGGTAGCCTTGACTCTAATGTTTTCATATTTTAAAGGAAATGTAAAGTGTCTGTTTCAGATGCAATGTGACAGGTCAAACTACTTGGTATGAAGCAAAACACCATTTATTTTAACACGGAAGATAAAATGAAACCAAAGAAAAGGGAATTTAGAGTAACTTAATTTTACTGGACAAGTTAACAGAATACTAGATCTAGGAACTATTTCTGATGAACTGTTCCAATATAGGAAACCGCATAAAAACAGCCCTCGACAAAAAGGAATATTCAGACACAGATTGTTACAAACATTTCTCCAATCCAGGAATTAAAATCAGCATCAAGAGAAATTTCAGAGAGAGTAGCAGCCAGGAAACATTCACTGAAGCTTCCAACTCTGTGGAGACCCCAGTAGTTTCTGATGTTGCCGAGAAACCAAAACCCAGAGATCCTAATCTGTGAGAGCTGGCCACACCCATTCAAGCTGCATTAAAATAAACACAAGGCCTCCCTCGCTGTTTACTCAAGTGGTCTTAACTAACCAGCTAGGTAACGATCGTTCAATCTCTCTCTTAAAAGAAACCAGGACAAAATAAGGTCTTAATGCTACAGCATCATCACACTTGTCAGCACATCGATCTGTCAAACAGGAACTGGGGTAACTCAGTTAGGCCCTTGGCCCTGTCCAATTGGACGAGGAAGGAGCCAGTCAGTCCGTTGAGTCACTGACACAGCAATAGGATGAGGCCATTCAGCCCCTTGAGTCAATTACGCAGGAACAAGAGGAAGCCATTCAGCCACTTGAGCCACTTATACAGGAACAGGAGGAGGCCATTCCCTGTCAATGCACTTACACAGGGACAGAATGAGATAATTGATGCTGATTCCTGATGAACGGCTTATGCCCAAAATATCAATTCTCCTGTTTCTTGGATACTGCCTGACCTGCTGTGCTTTTCCAGCAATCCACTCTCTACTCTGATCTCCAGCATCGGCAGACCTCACTGTCTCCTAAGTGATGCTCTAACATGATGAACAAATGGAGCAGGGGCTGCACAGATGGACTGCTCCACGTTGTTCCTCCTGGCCCCGTTGCTCATGACACACACGTGGAACTTTAATGTGGTTTTCTAGTGTTGAGGAGGGAAGCCATATGTCTTGTGTGAAGTCTCAAGAAGGCATCTTTCATCTCCGAGAAGCCAGCCTGGTGTTCTCTATGTAGGGTGGAAGCCGATGGGAATGGCTACCTGTTTCAGATGGAAGGTATTGTGGCTGCTGTTGGGGATTGTGAGCAACATGCATTCAGTACGTTCACACGCCGACTGCACAATAACGTGGGGAGAGTTAATTTAGGCCTAGAAACTTTTAGGAAAGTCACGTTAGACTGATGAATGTACTCTCTAAGTTCAAATAATGATGATCTTGCTCATGTTGATCTTGTCTAGTGCACGTACTGTTCAGTGTAACATGTATGCCTTACTCTGTCCAAGCCTATTTCCACCCTATGATTTATCTGGCCATGCTTACTATGATCTGCCTCCATTGCTCTTAATAAAGTGTTTCCCTGTACTGAGGTACACGTGACCATAAATCAAACCAATCAACCCTGGGTAAAGTATGGAATTTCTCCATGACTCTTTGCAAATAAGTGATCGCTGCCACTCCTTGTGTTTCAGTATCACCATTTATTCATCTTTCACAGTTCTACAGATTAAACACTCAGCTTCTTCACTCTATCCTCATGTTACCATCATCCGTGTCTGTGGGAAGAAGATCATTCCTTACAAAGGAGATCAAATCTGTAGAGAGTGCCTCAAACGCTCTCTCAGCAAAGCTCTACAACAGCAGGAATATGGCTTTACTTATGTATTCAAATCATTTTACAATGAAGGACAGCATACCATTGACTGCACACATTACTTACAGAGGGTTTGATTCGGAGCAGTCAGCATAGACTTATGAGTGGGAGATCATGCTTCCCAAATTTGTTAGAGTTCTTTGATGAAGTGACCAGGAAGGTTGATGAGGTCAGAGCGGTAGATGTAGTCTCTATGCATTTCAGTAAGGCCTTTGATAAGTTTTCACATGGCAGGCTGCTCAGGAAGGTTACATCACATGGAATGCTGGGGGGACTTACAAATTGGATACACAGTTGGCTTGATGGTAGGAAGCAGAGGGTTTAGTGGAAGGATGCTTGTCAGACTGGAGGCTGGGTCCATAGCTGTTTGTTATCTATGATTTGGTTGAGAATGTACAAGGCATGATTAGTACGTTTGCAGATAACACAAAAATAAGTGGGAGCATGATCAGTGAGGAAGTTTATCAGAAATTGCAGCAGGACCTTAATCAGGTGGGGAAGTGGGCCGAGAAACGACAAATGGAATTTAATATAGATGTGTGAGGTCTTGCATTTTGGAAACTCAAATCAAGGTAGGAGTTTCACGGTGAATGGGAGGGTCTTAAGGGGTGTAGTGGGCAGAGAGACCTTGGTGTTCAGGTGCACAAGGTTCTCTAAGAGTGGAGTCATAGGTAAACAGGGCAGTGAAGAAGGCTTTTGGCATATTGGCCTTCATCAGGCAGGATATTAAGTATAGAAGTTGGGAATTTATGTTGCAGTTATGCAGGACTTGGGGAAGGCCGCACTTGGAGTATTGTGCTCAGTTTTGTCACCTTGCTATAGGGAGGATGTTATTAAATTAGAAAGAGTGCAGAAGAAATTCAGAAAGACGTGTTGCCAGGAACCAATGGTCTGAGTTATAGGGTGAGTTTGGACAAGCTAGGACATTTTCTTTAGCTTGTAGGAGAATGAGGGAGTCCTTACAGAGCTGGATAAGATCACGAGGGGTAACGATAGTGTTAATGCTCTCTTTCTCTTTCCAAGATGTAGAGAATCGAGGATTAGATGGGATCAGTTTAAGGTTAAAGGGGAAGAAATAAAAGGGAACCTGAGGGGCCACTTCGTTACACAGAGCCTGGTACGTGGATGAGCTGCCAGCAGATGTGGTTGAGGGGGGTACATTAACAACATTTCAAAAGCATTTGGATAAATATGTAGATAAGAAAGGACTGGAAGGATATGGGTCAACTGCAGGGAGATGGAGTGAGCGTGGATGGACATTTACAAGGTGGAGTCGAACCTCTCTGTTAATTGAAACCAAACACCCAGAAAAGATCGCCTCAGCTCGTAATCTGTTAAAATACGAGTGACACAGATCTCCTACATTCCAGTATTTAAACAACAAATAACAAGTTAGTATCTTAACTTTAATAGTGAATACTAAACAAAAACTATTCACCAATACAAGCCCCTCTTTTCTTAGCTACTTACTATCTGACTCCAACTCTGTAAAACATGCTAGTCCAACAACCCACATATTAAACATTACAATCTCAAGACCACACAGAATCCATCTTCCCCGCTGTGTTCACTCTTCTAGCTGCTGATTTCCCTCGGTCTTGTTTTTTTTTCATTGCAAGTAGCTTTTACATGGGCAAGTATCTTTGATAGAAGGTGTTTGAGATGGCCAGTTAGCACTCCTGCTCTACAGCAGTTACTCTGCTGTTGGATGGCAGTGGCTCTCCCTCTAGTGTTCAAAATGCTGGGCTTATATACTCCCCATGATATAATCATTCTCATAATTTGATTGCTTTCCAGGTGTCCAAACAATAATATTCAAATTCCGTTGGCTTCTGGTATCCTGAGCGTTATTTAAACTCTTTGGTTGTATTTGAATTGTTTCCAAAGCTATTGTCTGTCATATTGTTGGAGGAAAACGTTATGGCATCAGACCCAGCATTTGAAAATATTGCTCTGTTGTATGTGCACTGTACAAAGGACCACAGCACACAGGAATTGCCAAAATATTGAGGGAAGTATATCTACTTCTTTCGATAATATAGTTTTCTCATTTTCCACATCTCCATATCTATATCCTCTCTCTCTCTCTCGTACTCCCTTTATATCTAGTTAAGAAATCCACCAGTCCTTCTTCGTTGCCCATCTTTCAAAACTCTTTCTTTCAGTTTATACGCAATGCATTCTTCAAGATGTAATCTGGTTATAATTAAGCAATGTAACTACAAAGACATGCTGGAGGAGCTGGCCAGGGTTAATTGGAAGGGAAGCTGAGCAGGAAAGACGATGGAGCCGCAATAGCAGAAGTTTGTGGGGATAATTCGGAAGATAATACTAGAAATGCAACCTCAAGAAGATGAAACATACTCATGGGAGAACAAGGCAGCCGTGAGTGAAAAGGCATCAAACCACAAGAGAAAACATACAATGTGGTGAAGATGATTGGGAATCCAGAGAATTCATTGGCTCTGAAACTACATAAGGCTGGCATCACTGACACTACAGAGCTCTTAATCATGGTCAGGGAGAGAAACAGAGGAAACACATCCACTTTAAAGACAGAAGATGGCATTTCTCAAGAAAGAAGATTCAGGTGAACTAAATATTTGAATTCAGATCAGTTAAATGCTTTTGCAGAATGTTTCAGATTGGAAGCAAGACTCAGGGAGACAGACCCTTAGCAGAATGAGAGTTTGAAAATGGAAGTATTTCCACATCAGAAACCAGGTTAGGTCACTGAGTGCAGGGCTGATGGGTGAATGGGTCTCAGTGAGAATTGGGGAACAGACAGCAGAATTGCATTCCAGATACTGCAGCTCGAAACTGCGTATTCATGTAGTGCTGTAGACCACAGCCACAGGAGAAACAGAACAGCATTCAACCAGAACCTGCAACTTTTTGCCAGGATGACACCTCAGTCTACCATTACCATCAACACCATCTATGGCTCAGTGACGAGTGTGGGTGAACATGTCAGAGTCAGATTCACATGAACTTTAACCTGTTGCTAACTCATTAAAGCTACCGGACTTGACCAACAGATCTGATCGAAGACCTGCAGTCCTGTCACATTCAGTCATAAATGGTGATGGACGATTAAACAAATAACTGGAGGAGAGGGCTCCACAAACATCCCCATCCTAAATAATGGAACAGATCTGCACATCAATGTAAAAGAGAAGGATGTTTTATCTGCACCAACCTCTGCCAGAAGTGTTGAATCGATGATACACCTCACCCTCATCATGATGCCCACAAAATCACAGATGCCAGTCTTCAACTAATTCGATTTGCTGCATGTGAGAGGAAGAAACAATATACGACAAAGGCAATGGGTTCTGACCCCATTCCTGCAACAGGACTGAAGCCTTGTGCTACACAACAAGCCGTGTCCCTTGGGAAGCTGTTTCAGTCCAACTCCAACTCTAACATCTCCCTGGCAATGTCGATAATTACTCAGCTATGTCCAGTCCCCTAAGAGGGGAATAATTACAATCTGACCAATTATCACCTCCTCAGTCCCATCACCACAGTCAAATTGGTGGGAGTTCTTTTTGATAGAGGTGTCAAGCAGCACAGAAATACCCTGCGCAGTGTGGTTTCCGACAGGTCCCCATGTGGAGATAGTGTTGTGGAAATGTCATTGGATTACTAATCTAGACCAGGCTAATGCTCTGGCAGCGGGTGGAAGTTAAAAACCATTAATAAAAAATCGAGATCTAAAATCTGGTGTCAGTAATAGTGACCTTGAAGCCAATATGGATTGTAAGCAGAATTTACTTCTCCAATGTACTTTTAGGAAGTGAATCTCCCATGATTTCCTGGGCTGGGCTAAAAGTGACTTCAAAGAACCTGACATGTGATAAACATTACAATGGTCTCTGAAACGGCCAAGCAAAGCACTCATTTGTATCAAACTTCTCCGAGGTCTGAAAGGATGAAACCGGACAGAATACCTGGCCACAGCATCAGTGTCGGAAAAGGGAATGGGAACACAGTCCTGTCGACCCTGCAGAGACCTCCTTCTTAACATCTGAGAGCTTGTGACAACATTTACCGAGCTTGCCCAGAGAACAGAAACAGCGGGAAAGGAGTAGATCATACAACACATTGAGCCTCCCCATTCTAGTTCATGAAAAAAATCTCCTCAATGCACTTACCACACACGATATACATATCCGTTAATGTGAGTAACCTTGGGAAACGATAAAATAGGTGGTGCGGTAGTACGTTTGTTCCATCGAGTTTGCTAACCAATTCAATGAAATGATGGTTGGCCATTTATTTCCACACCGTACTCCTGCTCTCCCACCATCCCTTTACTGTCTCTAAAACCTTAAATTCTAATCAGTGTCTCGGTTTCCAGGTGCGAGCGAATTCCCCATATTCACCAGTCAATGAGAGCAGACATTTATTCTCATCTCAATGCAGAGTGACCTGCTTGTACCTAATACTGTGGCCCCTTGTTTTAGACGTCCCAGCCAGGGGAATTATCATCCCTGCTTTCAATCTGTCTCACCCTGTCAGAGTTTTGTATATTTCACTGAGATCGCCACTCATTTTCCTAAACCCCATGGAATACTGGTCCAGTCTCCCAAACTCTGCTCCCACAACAAGCCCGTCATCCCAGAGACAGGTCTGGTCATCCTTCACTGCTCTCCATCAATGTCAGGTTTGTCCTTTATTAGGCAAGGAGACCAAACCTGCACATAATACTGCACAATGCTCGAGATGGTATCTCTCCAAGGTCCTGTACAGCTGCAGTAAGCCACCCTTTGTCCTGGACTCACATCCCCCTGAAATGAAGGTCAGCACAGCATTTATCTTCTTTCCTGCTTTCTTTCCTGCAATATTGCTTTCAGTGACTGGTGTACAAGGAGATGCAGATCCTTTTCCGTGTTATAGCTCCCCACTTGCTGGTTGTATATACACTGGTCAGCGTGGCAATGTCATGCCCAGTATTGACTTCTGGTTACAGAACTCACTGCGCTGCAGGGACCTCAGAGGTTTATACAGAAGGAAACAAAAAAAAGGAGCATACGTCCCTTTCTAGATCAACATGTTTCCACCAATTCTTTTCAAATGGTAGGCTGCCAATTTATCGTTTCCATCAAAGGGCACACCGTCACCTCTATCCACATTGTTCTTCCTCTGTCACGTATTTACCCATTCACTCCACTTGTCTTAGTCTTCTCGGTGCTTTTTTACATCCTCCTCCCCCACTCACAATCCCACATTCGTTAGTGCTGTCAGCAGGCTGGGATATATTGTATCTGATTCCAGCAACCAAATCTTTAAAGGGGATTGTGAACACCTGGGCGCCAAGCACTGATCCCTGTGACACCTCAGCAACCTTCCTCTGTTAATTTCTATTTAGTTATTTCGTGAATCTGGGTGTCACTGGCTGGGCCAGCATTTATTGCCTGTCCCCAGTTGCCCTTGAGAAGGTGGTGGCCAGCTGCCTTGTTGAACGCTGCAGTCCACCTGCTGTGGTTGACCTCCAATGCCATTAGGAAGGGAATCCCAGGATTCTGACCCAGTGACTGTGAAGGAGCGGTGATATATTTCCAAGTCAGGATGGTGACTGGCTTGGAGGGGAACCTAAAGATGATGGTTTTTCCATACATATGCAGCCCTTGTCCTTCTAGATAGACGTAGTCGTGATTGGGAAGATGGTCTCTAAGGATCTTTGGTGAATCATTTCATTACAGCAAGTAGATAGTAAAACACTGCTGCTGCTGCTGAGCGTTGATGGTGGAGCATTGTGGATGAAGGGACAGTCAAACTGGCTGCTTTGTCCTGGATGGCATAAAGCTCCTTGAGTGTTTTGGGGGCCGCACTCATCCAGGCAAGTTGGGAGTCTCCTATTACACTTCTGACTTATGCATTGTAGATGATGGACAGACCTTTGGAAATCAAGATGTGAGTTACTCGCCACAGTATTCCCAGCTTCTGACCTGGTCTTGTAGTTACTGTGTTTATGTGGCGAGACCAGTGTGTGTCTGAGCAATAATTACCTACCAAAACTTTGATACTGGGGGATTCAGTGATAGTAACACCATTGAATGCCAAGGGGCAGGTTAGATTGTATTTTATTGATCATGGTCACGGTCTGGCATTTGTGTGGCCTGCATATTACTTGCCACTTGTTAGCCTGGATACTGTCCAGATCTTGTCGCATTTGACATGGACTGCTTCAGTATCTGAGGAGCCACAAATGTTGCAGAATATTGTGCAATCATTAGCGAACATCCCCACTCTGACCTTAAAATGGAGGGAAGGTCGTTGATGAAGCAGCCCTGAAGAAGTTATCGGCCACAGCCGAGGGACTCCTATAGACTTGGAGCTGGGTTGACTAACCTTCATCAACCATGACCATCTTCCTACGTGTCAGGTATGATTCTAACCAGCGGGGAATTTGCCCCTGATACCCATTGATTGCAGGTTTGCTAAGCCCCCTTAATGCCACACTTGGTCGAAGGCAGCCTCGTTTTAAAGGACTGTCACTCTCACCCCACCTCTGGAACTCAGCTCTTTTGTCCATGTTTGAACCACAGTAATGAGGTCAGGAGCTGAGTGGCCCTGGTGGAGCCCTAACTGGGCGTCATTGACCAGGGTATTGCTGAGCATGTGCTGCTTAAAAGCACTGAGATCTTCCACCACTTTACTGATGATCGAGAGTAGACTGGCAGAGTGGGAATACCATCATCTTTAGGTTCCCCTCCAAGCCATTCACCTTCCTGACTTGGAAATATATTTGTTTTTTTTTTAAACAGGAGATACTTGCGGTAATTTTCCACATAATCGGGGAAAGCCATTGTTGTAACTGTATTGAAACAGTTTGGCTAGGGGAGTGGCAAGTTATGGAGCACACGTTTTCAGTACTATTGCCAGAATGTTGTCAGAGTATGGACCCTTTGGAGTATCCAGTATCTCCAACCGTTTCTGGATATCGCGTGGACTGAATCGAATTGGTTGATGACTGGTAACTGAATCGCTGAGGACCACTGGAGGAGGCCGAGATAGGTCACCCACTCAGCACTTCTGACTGAAGATTGTTGCGAATGCATCAGCCTTATCTTATACACTGAAGTGCTGGGCTCTTCCATCATGGAGGAAGGGATTATATGTGGAATCTCTTCCTCCAGTGAATTGTTTAATTGTCCCCAACGTTTGTCGACTAGATGTGGAAGGACTGCAGAGCTTAGATCTGATCCTTTGCTTGTGGGATCACTTAGCTCTGTATATCACTTACTGCTGATGCTGTTTGGCACATACGTTGTCCTGTTTGGTGGCTTCACCAGGCTGACACCTCATTTTCAGGTATGCCCAGTGCTTCTCCTGCTGTCCTGCACATCCATTGAACCAAGGTTGATCCACTGGATTGATAGTAATTGTTGTGAGGGGGATACGCCAGGCCATGAGGTTGTGTGGGTGTACAATTCTGCTCCTATAGATGAACCATAGCACCTTATGGACACCCAGACTTGAGCTGCTCGATCTGTTCAAAGTCTGTCCTATTTCGCACCGTGATAGTACCACCAAACTTAGTGGAGGATATTCTCAATGTGCAAGTGTGACTTTGTCTCCACAATGACTATGCGGTGGCCATTCTTACCGTTACTGTCATGGCCAGATACTTCTGCAACTGGCAGATTAGTAAGGCTGTGGTCAGTATGTATTTTACACTTGTTGGTTCCTTCACCACTTGCCAGTCTAGCAGTTATATCCTTTAGGACCCAGCCAGCTCAATCAGTAATGCTGCTGCTGAGCCACTTTTTTGTGGACATTGAAATCACCACCCAGAGTACATCCTGCGTCCGTGCTACCCTCAGTGCTTCCTCCAAGTGTTGATCAACATGGAGGAGTACTGATTCATCAGTTGAAAGAGGCTGGTACATGGTTATCAGCAGGAGGTTTCCTTTCCCATGTGCAAACTAATGCCATGAGACTTCATGGGATACGGAGTCAAGAGCAATTGCCTTCCAACTGTATCCCAATGTACCACCACTTCTGCTGTGTTCGTCCTGCTGATGACACAGGATATCCGGGAAAGGTGATGGGGAATCTGGGACATAGGCTGAAATGGATCATCCACTCAGCACGTCTGACTGAAGATTGTTGCGAATGAATCAGCCTTATCTTATACATTGATTTGATGGGCTCTTCCATCATGGAGGAAGGGGTTATTTGTGGAATCTCTTCCTCCAGTGAATTGTTTAATTGTCCCCGAAGTTTCTTGACTAGATGTGGAAGGACTTATACCTTACAGAATCATACCTTACAGACAATGTCAGGCTGTTGCTTGACGAGTATGTTTATTTCTATTCACTGTTTACTGCCAGCTCTCCCATTCTAGAAACATATCCATATATTAGCCCCAATCCACTCAGATTTAATTTTGCAAACTGGGCTTGGAGCTTTACCAAAACTTTTCTAAAAATCAAATGTTTTACATCCATTGCTTCTCTTTCATTTGTCTCCCAGTCTGTTTCTCAAACATAATTCCCATTTCATAAATTTATGTTAGTGTGTCTGTGACCATTACTTTCAACCCCAATAATTTCTCCTGAACCATTTTCTTACTATCTTCTATGTTCCATGTACTCTGTCATTTTCCCACACCAGACTCGGTTTTCCTTGTATTGTTAGAAAATTTTGTGAAGATAGAACTGAAGTAGTGGCTTCATAGTTCTGCCATTTCCGTGTTCCCCATTCTCCATTCTTTGGTTTCAAACTGTAAGGAAACTACACTTGTTTTCTCATATTTTTCACATTTACATGATTTATCAAGTTATTACAGTTCACTCTTATAACCCTTGCGAATATACTTTTCAGAAATTCATCAATTCCTGCGTTAAACTGCTCAATAATTGACCTTCCACACCATACACTCACAGAAGCATAGCCTCTGTGCCAACAGAAGTACAGCACGATCGATATTAGTCCCACTTTCCTACAGCAGGCCCATAGCCTGGAATGTTATGACAATTCCAAGTGCTCGTCCAAGTACATTTTAATGATTGTGAGGTTACCCGTGATAATTCCCCTCTCAGGAAGTAATCCCAGAACACAACACCCTCTAGGTGAAAAAAAGTTTAAATCCTCTCTGAACCTCAAACCTTTCACTTTAAAAGTGTGCTCCTTTGTTCTTGACCCTCTCACTAAAAGGAACAGCTGCTGTCTATCCACCCTTATAATCTTATCCGTCTGAATCATAGACCTCTCAGCTTTCTCTGCTCCAAAGTAAACAACCCGAGCTTATCCAGCCTCACTCCATAACTGATATGCTCCATCCCTGGGAACATCCTGGTGAATCACCTCTGCACCCCCTACAGTGCAATTACATCCTTCCTGGAATGTGGCTCCCAGAGCTACATACAGTATTCCATTTTGGCCGAACCAAAGCCCTGTATTGCTCTTATAATCTACACCCTGATTAGGAAACGCAACACCCAAGGTCCAATTCTTAACTAGCCCATTAACCTGTCCAGTCACATTCAGGGATGTGTGGAGAAGCACACTCTGAGGTTCCGAGTGTGCTACCATTCACTGAGTCCTCCCCTGCCTGGTTCCTTCTCCCAAAGTGTATCACCTCATATTTATCAGGGTTACATTCCATCTGCCATTGATCTACCCATCTGACCATTCCATCTGCATCTTCCTGTAACTTAAGGTGGAAATTTGTCAAAGGCCTTCCTACAAAACTAAAGAATCCACCTCCTCAAACTAATTCAATCAAATCCATTGGATGTGACTTCCTTCTGATAAAGTCATGATAATTATCCTTGATCAAACCTTGCGACTCTGATTGGAGTTCGATATTCTCATTCCCTATTTTATCCACTAGTTTCCTTAACAGTGATCTAATACTCACTGGTCTATAGTTACCTGGTCTATCTCTCCCACCATTACTGTGAAGTGGAATCGTATTAGCAGTTCTCCAGTTGTCTGGTACCTCCCCTATGGTCAGATTCTAATTAAAATATTCAGTCAGCGTCTTTCGTCCCTTGACCCCAACAGCTTCCTGTGATACAACTCATTCAGACATGGAGATTGGTCCAAATTTATACAGAACAAAGCCTCAAATCCCTGCTCATATTTTACATCCATCTGTTCAGAAGCTTCCCAGTCCATCTTCTTGAATTCTGTACCTGCCTCCTCCTTCTCCCAAGTAAAATAGATGTGAAGGTCTCATGTAACAATCCATCAATGTTCTCGAGCTTGACACATAGATTGCCCCTTTGGTTTCTAATGGACACTAACTGTTTGCTGATTATTCTGTTCGACTTGTCCGTGTAGAAAATAGTGGAATTCTTCCTGATCTCGCCAACTTGTACTTCTCCATGTCCCTCTGTTATTCAGTCCGCTCTATGTTTCTAAGTTTCACTACAATCACCTATCATGTTTTGAAACTCGAGATCACAGGCTGACTTTCCACATCAAACAATCTTGCCATTTTAGGCATTAATCTGGATAATAGCTTTTGCAGTTCCTCTGTAGTCAGTACATTCTTTCTGAGATTGGGACTCCGAACGATACACAATACTCTAAGTGTAGTCTCATGAACACTCGATGCAACTGGTGCACGACATCCTCTATCATCCAATTACATTCACATGAATGTAAACCTAATTTTTACTTTTCCATTTGCATATATTTTTCCTAATACCTCTCGCTTTAACTTTTCTTATGAGCTTAGTGTGTAAAAAGCTCATGAATATCCAACTCGACGTTACCCATTGGTTCTTCATTGCCTATGTCCACAAGAACCATCTTCAAACCATTCCAAAACAATGTTTGCCACTTCTGGTATTCCTTTCATTGGTACATTCTCACACTCCCTAGTTATGTTATTATCTTCTATATATCGAGTAGCATGTTCTTTGTAATCGAGTCCAACAGATACATGACTGCGGATGACAAGATAACTGGTCTGTAGTTCACCATTCTCCAAATTCATCCTTTCTTAAACTATTGGATAATATTTATAACCTTTGCCTTATCCAGATTGGCTAAATGCCTTTCTGGAATGTGTCGGAAAATAAACTGACAATCCGCGATGCACTAAACATGTCTTTGCTGCTTCCTCTGAAATTCTTGTATGAAGTACATCTAGTCTGTCAGATTTATAAATACTCAATCCAGATTTATTTTCAAACATAGGTTCAACACTGATAAGAATGATATTAGACTTTAATTACACAAGTCCCATGGTCACTTGGTATTTCTGGAAGAATTTCTGGACATTCTTCCATGAAGATAGACGCAAAGAAACTGTTTATTTTTCCTGCGATTTCTCTGTTCTCTGCAATAAATTATCCTGAACGCACACCAACTGTTCTACATTTGACCTTGTTTTTATTTTTTTTCATATAGTGATAGACGCTTTTTAGCAGTCTTCATGTTTTCCTTTCGTTTGCACGCTTTTTCTCTTTTTGATTTTCTTCTCAGTTTCTTGATCATCCTTGGGTCCTACATTTCTCTAAATCTACTGGCTTACTGCAACACTTGGCATTTTTCTAAGCTGCCTCCTTTCATCTAATAGGTGGATGAAGGTGGTGTTGAAAGTGATCGTCGAGGGGAGGGTGTACCAGATTGATAGGAAGGAAGGTGGACACATAGGGACGTTCAAAAGGCCGGTGCTGACTTGGAAGGCTGGAGCGAGATAAGGTGAGATTAGGGGAAATGGGGAAATGGTGAAATCCAATATGATCCCCTGTGGTTGGAGGGTCCCAAGGCAGAAGAGGAGGCTTTCTTCCTCCATTCGTCTGGTGGCTCGGGATTGGTGATGGAAAAGGCCCAGGGCCCTCATGTCCTTAGCAGAGTGGGAAGGAGTGTTAAAGTGCTCAGCTACAAGGCGATGGAAATGTTCAATGTGGCTGTCCCAGAGATGTTCTCTGAAATAATCCACAAGTTGACCTCCTGCCTCGCCAATGTAGAGAAGACCACATTGGGCTTATTGCATGCAGTAGATGAGGCGTTCTGTCTCCCTTCATCACCTATTACTTTCAACCCACTTTCATCTGCCTATCACAATACCATCTACCTCCCCCCCGCCGTACCCCCTTCTCATTTAGCTCACAGCCCCCTTGGCCCAGAAGCTTCATTCCTGATGAATGGCTTATGCCCGAAACATCGATTTATCTGCTTTTAGTATGCTGCCTGACTGTGCTTTTCCAGCACCACACTCTTCGACTCTGATCACCAGCATCTGTAGTCCCCACTTTCTCCTCACACTTTCATGGCTGCATGACTCAGATTTATAACGGTTACTTCAAATAAAACAAAAACTGTCGTGTCCTCAAACAGCATAAAAGAAAACCAATACATTGTGGTCACTGTTCCCAAAAGGTCATTTCCAGCAAAAGTTTCAATTAGCTCTTCTGATCACTCAACACCAATTCCTAAATAACCTGATCTCGAGCTCAGTGCTCAACATAATGTTAACGCAAACCATCTCACACGTGGTCACGGAATCCATTTTCCCCAGCATCAGCATTCAATTGGGTGAACACAGTTTAGGTATAATTTAAACAGTATATTATTACTGAAGTACCCACAAATGTGTATAGCTCATTTCCTGTTTTATAACATGTCCAGCATTTGTACTGCAGCTTTCACTTTGATATATAACTCCCATCAATATTTGTTCCTACTTGCTATTTACTAGATTCCTCCTTACGAGATTCTGTGGAATCTGAGCGACGTGGGCTCTCGGAAGATGAATGGTAGAGATCATCTCGCGACATCATTTATGATCTTCTCAAACATTAATTTCTCCAGATCTCCCGTTATGCTGATGGAGTAGAGAAGGACAATGATCTTCCAACAATGCTCTATATTCCCCCAGAGAGCTGCGACTGCTCTAACCTGGGTGGGAAACTTATAACAGGCTGGTAAAGTGTTGCTGCTGCTGTACAGGGTCTTAGTGAGATCACATCTGGAGTAGTGTGTACAGATTTAATGTCTTCAATGAAGAAAGGATGTTGTTATATTGGAAGCAGCTCAGAGATGGTTCCCTCAATTGATTCCTGCAATGAAGGTGCTAACTTATAACGAAAGGATGATCAGCTTGACTCAGTAGCCATTGGAGTTTACAAAAAGTAAGGATGATCTTATTTCAACATAGATGACAGAAGGAGTCAACATGTGAAGTGAATTACACAGATAGTGGAGGAATCCATTCCGTTCTCCAACCTGTTACACAGGAACAACAAAAGGATATTCAGGCCTTCAAACCTGTTACACCAAAACAGGACGAGGCTACTCAGCCCCTGGAGCCTGATATACATTTACAGAAGGAGGCCAATCAGCCACTCGAGCCTATAACAGTAGGCCATGCTGCATCAGTATCCATTCAGCCTCCTCAGGTCTGTAACATAGGAACTGGAAGAGGTAACACAGTGACTGGAGATTGTTACACTGGGATAACAGGAGGCCATTCAGACCCACCGAGTCTGTTGTAAGGGAATTGGATAAGGATAAAAATTATCTGGGACTTCATTCATGAAAAAGGAAGAGGTAATTTAGACACGTGATTGTTGTATGGGAACAAGAGAAGACCAATTAATCCCTCGGTCCCACCTCCGGGATACATGAGGAGACCGTTCAGTATTTCCAGCTGTTATGGAGAAGTATGAGAAGACCTATCAGCCCCTCAAAATATTACACAGCAACAGGAAGATTCCATAATCTCCCAATCCTCTAAAGCATCAACGGGAGAAGGTCATTCTGGCCTTGGGGATGACAACATGGGAACACCAGAAAGACGTCAGCCCATCGAGTTTGTACACCAGCAGGATGATGAGTCCATTCAGCCACACATGGCTCTTACACAGCATTTGGAGCTGATCTCTTAAAGTCTTATGCCCATTAAACAGGAATTCAAAGAAAATGCAAAGGCTTTCGTAAGGGAAGAACTTATAATAATGGTACACATTAAGGACTAAAGTGTAACAATAAACTATTGTAATTTAAGGCAAATTGTTAGAGTCCATTGTTCAGGACATTTGCAAAGTTACACCACAATTCGTCAGAGTCAACATGGTTTTACGAAGGTTAAATCATGTTTGAATTGTTTGCATGAGCTAATTGAAGATGTCACAAACAATATGTATCGTGGGAAACCTGGAGATGGAACATATCTGGTCTTCCTGAAGGCATCGGATATGTCGCTTCTCCAAAGAGTAAGTGGTAAGATCAGACAGCATGGGTTTAGGAGTAATTTATTAGCTTGGATGGAGGATTGGTTAACCAACAAAATGGAGTCAGATGGAATAAATGTGTCATTTTCTTTTGGCAAATGCAATTTGTGGGGTGCCATTGATTTCAGTTCTCATGTCTCAACCATTTGCAATCGATGGCATTACTGTACTCAGTTGTTGGGATAGAAAATACGGTGCCAAATGTTCAGATGACACTAGCATTGGTAGGAAATTAATTCGGAATGATGATGCAATAGATTTAAAACTATATGGATACTTTGGATGAATGGGCCAACGTTTGGCAAGGAAAATTAAAGTGAATAAATATGGGCTATTCAAGTTGGCCAGTATAATAGAAAGACAATTTATTATCTAAATGGAGAGAAAGTTCAAAGTGTTTAGGTGCAGAGGGATCTGGGTGTCTGCTTGCATATCACAGAAAACATGCCTGCGGGTACTGCAAGTAATGAGAAATGCAAGCATAATTTCAGCGTTTATTTATAAAAGCATAGAGTAGAAAGGTAGGGAGTGTTGGTGCAGCTATGCAAGGCATTAGTGAGGCTGCAACCGGAGTACAGTTTGGGTGTCCAGCAGAATGAGGTATTTCCATTGGAGGCAATTCAGAAGAGCTTCACCAGATTGATTCCATATTTGAAGTGTTTGTCTTATGAAGAGCAGTTTAGGCCTATACTCTCGAGTTTATAAGAATGAAAGGAGATCTCATTGAGGTCTGTAAAATGCTAAAAGTAATTGAATGTGTCGATGTGGAGTGGATTTTTTTCACGTGTCGCAATCTACACCAAGAGACTAGAGGTTTAGGATGGAGAGATGGCAGGAAAGTGGAACTGAGGCCGTGTAGACATCAGCCTCATCGAGGGGTTGGATTCCTCAAAGATGCTCCTTGTTCTTATTTAACTCTTCTACTGTGTTGGACAGGAATGGGGGAGGAATGTGTATCATACAGGAAGCAGGCACTCAGGATAAATCAGTCTCACTCAGTTAAAGAGAACGTAACCAGTAAGGTCACACAGTGACCAGCGCTGGGTTCTCAACTATTTACAGTCTATATTAATGATCAGGAGGATGGAACAGATATACAGATGCTGAGTTTGGTGATCTCGTTGTGGTAAGCAAGAGATTAAATTATCAAGAGAAGGTGGAGAGTCTGCAAATAGATTCAGTGAGGTAAAAGCAATAGATAATAGTTTAGCAGGTGGAATTTAAGATGATATAAACTGTCATTTCATTTACTGGAATAATAGAAAGCAATATGTTACTGAAATGGACAGGGATTACATGACTTAATGATACTGTGTACTGGGGGGTTCACTCAGATCCGTTCAGACATGGCAGGTTTTGCTCCATCCCTGATCGTCTGCTCCCAGACACTCCAAGTGACCCCATTGCTCTCCGTACACATGGAATACTTTGATGTGGTTGATTAGCGGTGGGGATGGTGTTTTGAAACGTGCATCAAGGGGATGGCCTTTATCCAAGATATATTCAATTCTTTCTACGTGGAGACCCGATGACGATGGGATTGGCTGACTGCTTCTGAATGAAGAGGCCGTGACTGCTGCCAGGGCAGGGGGCATTTGCCAACATGATGTACTGTGCATGGGCACGCTGTAACATTAATAGAGAAAGTGAGATAGATCCTTCAGTTCCTCTACCTCTCCCCATTGACATGGATACCCTGCAGATGCCATTTACACCTCGGGAATCCCACTACACTGAATACACCCAGCAGCTCCCTGCTGAGGGAGAAACAGTGCTTCTCATCCATCATATATATTCTCCATCATCGAATGGTGACATTGATGTTGAGATACTGGGAAATGATGGGTATGTCACCTAGTCCTGCCTGGAAAGTTCTGGATCATAGAAGCTGAATGAAACAGTGACCCGAACAGCCACTGGCAGCACCACCCTCCCCCTGGTATGAAACTGCAGGTCGTGTGGAAGGAGGTGACACCATTCTATGATCAGCTCCTTGTTCAGCCAGGGCCCCTCACACTCTGCTCCTGGGTCAAGTGGAGCTTGGGAAGCTGGTCCTGGAAAACCCGGGGTTGATAGACCTGATCCCTTTCCCCACACACACCCACTGCGTGGTTTCAGAGCTTCCCCTCTCTGCAGCTTCTGCTCCATTTGTTGTTCATGTTGCAGACCCAGATGCTGTAACTACAGTCCCCATGCTCCATCCAGAGTTGGGTCGCCAAATCCTCAGGTCTCCCTGAATGTCTGAGGCAGCTCACAGCACAACCTCCAGCAAAACATCCCCTGCACCTCCACTAAATTTTCAATTGCAGGAGCCAGTCAGAAACCCCTCGATACAAGTGTTGTGGACCAGACCAGATCCCCGCAAAATATTGAAAGAAGGCCGCTTAGACCCAAACCTTTCCTTATTTTCAATATAGATGGGAAGTGTGCCTTACAGATATGTTGTGACTGGTCAAACCACTCGTTATTAAGCAAAATATAATCTATTCAAATGCTTCAGTTAAAATACAATCAAAGAAAAGAACATTTTGGGATAGCTTATATGTTGGAACACTTACACAAACAATAGATACAGTACCTTCTTGGTTTACACCGCTTGGCACAAAGATATATTCAAATACAGATCCTTACAGCAGTTTTCCAATCCAGGAGGAAACAAGATCAACAGAGATCTCAGAGAGAAAAGCAGCTGGGGATCATGTATTAAAATTTCCAACCGTTTTGGGATCCCCAGCAGCTTCTGAATGCTGCAGCTAAAAACAAAATGAGAAACCCTGGTCTGGGAGAGCTGGCCACTGCCCTTCCATCGTTACCACCGTTTTAATGAAACCTAAAATCTTAGTTATTTACTTAAACTGTTTTCAGACAGAAGTTCTGCACCTCTGCCTTTAAAACCTCTCTTCAAAAAAAAAAACCAAGAGAAAATAACCTTTTTACAGTGATAGAATTCTCACAACTCCATCTTTAATACAATAATCCATCAATATACAACGATGGATTCATTTTAGATCTCCTAATCTTCCTCTATTAGTAGACTGAAATGCATATACATTACATTGACTGTGAGCATATAAATGTTCACAACTAGTTTCAATTTCAGGCATTTTATTCCTGTCAAGTCTCCACAACGTGTCAAAACGTAGGGTTTCTCGCCCTGTCACCTGTATAATTTCAAACTGAAGGGCAGCAATAATAAGCTCAATCGAAACAGACTGGTATTTTTCTCCCTAAATTTCTCCAAAACCTTGAAGAGGTCACGATCAGTGATAAAGGTTTGTCTCATGTATGTTATTCGCAATTTAAATGCTGAAATGTTGTAACACCAACACTAAGCTCAAGGCCTCCTTCCCCATTGTGAAATAATTCTGTTGATATTTCCACTGGACACTCCAAACACACGTTACATAACGGAGCACTTCTCATCTCTCCAATAGTCCTTCTGAAAGACATAGCTCCTCATTTCTCAGCATAAAAGAGTTACATACTTCTGTACCTCTTAATGTTCTAACCTCTTTACCTGCTATTCCTGACTTATGCCAGTTACTCTTACTCTCACAGGTATATGTTTTAAGAAGATCTCACATATTCTTCACAACCTCTCAAAGAAACCAATCTTTGATTTCTGAACCCAATCATCATCAGCAGCCATTTCTAAGCTTGCCATTTTAACTCTCTTCTCTTCCACACGACTTCTCACGACTGCAGGAAGTGAATTGTTGAACTTCACCAAAATAAGAATCTCTCTAACAGTGTCATAGATTTGCTCTGTTTTAATACCCTTACCCACCTTTCAAAGTTACTTTGTGTGATCCTTTCAAACTCAATGTGCGTTTAACCAGGGACCCTTTTTTAGATTCCTGAAATGCTCTCTGTCGGCTTCTGCCCCAAGCTCATATGCACTTCAGATGGCTTTCTTCACCACCCCATACGAGCCAGATACCTCCTCCGATTGGGATGCAAATACCTATCAGCTTTGTTTGGATCAACTAAATCCACATGGTCACTGGGTCACTGCATTTGTTTAGCCACTTTCTCAAATGAAATTCAAAAGGCTTCCCCATTCTTCTCATCAAATTTAGATAATGCCTGGATGCATTTAAACAGAACCCCATTAGACCACTGGTTACAATAGGGTTGTTCAACCTCACTATTCTCCTCATCCCACCGACCTTATGCCTTCATCTCCGCCTTCTATGTCAACTTTCCTCTCTAACTGTTAACTTTTTAAGTTGAAACTCGCTGTTTTTCTTCTGTCCTATTCTCTCTTTCTTCTTCATTTCCTTTTTTTATTTCTACTTTTCATCATAATTCAAACTGTTTCAATTCCTTCTCATGTTCAAAGTGCCTCATTTGAAATTGAATTCCAGCCGTTTCCAAAGAGTCTGATGGCAGTTCTACCAAATGTAATTGCCGAGCTATCGCTGTAATTATCTCTCATTTTCTCACAGACAAACACAACCCCAACTCCAGCTTGCCTGTCAATTCCTACAGCTTTGCCTTCATTACCTTTTGTAAAACCACCAACTTCACTTCCACCACACCTAGTTAATGACTGAAAGAATCTTTATACACAAACCAATATTTAAACCAACCGAATTCACATCCACAACAAAAGACACTAACAGCTACCATACACGACCTTTGAACGCAATAGTCTCCCGGTGCATAATCTCCAGTGTCTGCATGACCTTATTCTGGATTCTCTGGTTTCCTCCCACAATCCAAAGATGTGCATGTCCGGCAAATTGGCCATGCTAAATTGTTCATAGTTTTCAGGGATGTGTGGGTTCGGAGCCTTAGTCGGGGAAGATGTGTAATAATAGGGTAAAGGAATGGGTCTGGGTAAGTTACTCCTCGGAAGGTCGGTGTGGACTTGTTGGGTCGAATGGCCTGTTTGCACACTGTAGGGATTGTAATTCTCAACCCAATTTGGTATTACCGATTTAGAACCAGACAAGAGACCCCAGTTTGCAACAGACCAAACAGACTGCCTCAAACTATTTTAAGCGGGTAGCGTGGATGCCAAACCTTTTTTTATTTTAAAGGTAGATGTGAAGTAGGTGTTCCAGATGTGATGCAACTAGTCAAACCACTCACCATTAAGAAAAACACAATATATTTAAACACTCTAATGAAAATCCATTCAAAATGACGAGGAATTTAGAATAATTTAACTATTGGAAATTTTAACTGAATAATGGATACAGTACCTTCTACAGACGAACTGTTCCAATGTACTAATATCCCATAAACACACCCCTTGGCAAAAAGGTACATTCAGACATACATTCTTGCATACAGTTCTCCAATCCAGGAGGAATCAGCATCAAGTCAGGTGTCAGAGAGAGTAGCAGCTGGAGATACGTTACTGGCCGTTGTTACTCCTATTTATTAAAAACCCTAAAAAGCGTCGTAAGTTATTTGCTTGAGCCGTTTTCAGCAGGCAGTTTAGCCTTTAAGATTTCTTATTTAAAAAAGAAGAAAATAACGTTTTTTAAAATGACAGCATTGTCACACAATTTAGATGCCTGGTTCTTTACTCTTGGGACTTTCTCGTGCTACTGATCGCAAGGTCCTCCCGAGAGAGACAAATACAGGTACAGACCAAGTTACAAGGATGTGTCTCATAACTTCTGAAACACACCTGTCCATGGACCATCACATGGGACATACCGGGAAGTGAACAACAGCCTGACGCACACCATTTCACTCTTTCTCAGCTTCACAACGATTGCACTCGATACAGTAGGGAGCCAAAAACAAAGGCCATGAAAGATACAGATGAACAGAAAGATTCACATTAAACAGACAGTTAATTAACTGAAAAGATCTTGTGGATATATGGGGAGAAAGACAGGGCAGTGGGACTAACTGTAGAATTGAGATCTCCGACAGAAAACTTACAAGAATGAGAACATTGAATAAAGGCGTTGTCGAATGCGAAACTCATTGTTTGAGAAGGAACGCACATGGAGGAAATTATTTTAAATAAGAACAACTGGCAGGCTTTTTGTTAATCGACAGAGAGAGAAGGAGAGAGGTTTCATGGACAGATGAGGTAAAGTGTTTGAGAATGTCAAAATAAAGGCATTGCCAGAGGCAATAGCAATGTACATCGGCATACACATGAATTACAGATGGATGGGAGTTTGGTGTATATTCGAATCAGATTTGCTTTGGCAGGTTTGAAGCCGGAGCGTCAGTGGCATATTTTTGGCTTCCTTAAGCCTGTATTTCATAGCTCAAGGTTTAAAGAGGAGATGGTTTAAGCCAGTGAGATATATTCTGGAGTGGTGAGTATTTCAAGTTGGAAATGGTCAGGATATGGTGTCATGAATCAGCTCATGGTCAAAGGGATCACCCACAGTTGTGACTTGTCTGCTTCAGCCGCAGATATTGGCCAGGGATGGGAGGGGAACAGTGGAAGGAAGTGGAGTTTGTAACCAGAACAGTAGAGAATGATCTCCATGCTGTTAATACTTCAATAACAAGGGGCAATGATACAATAAATTGTAGTTCTCCGCTGAAACTGAGTAGGTCAACATAGAGACCCATGAGTAACAATGTCAGAGCAGAGAGGGAGACAGTAATTGAACACATTAATTGATGTAGTTAGCAGTAGTCTGTAGAGTGAATCTATGGATTGAGAGTTTCAACAGGAAGATAATAAGGACAAGAAGTGTAGACTATATGAAAGAACAGTAATACAGTCATAACTGGTTTATAGAAAGAAAAATCTGGACAGTGACACTTACCATGTACACCGACGATAGCCAGGAAAGGATAATAAAAATATTGAATAATGAGAAGAACGTAATAGATTCGCAATGGTAATGGCCACCAATTAAATGCAGAAAGATACCAAACATAAATGGATAAACTCCTGTCTATTGTTGGAACATTCCAGTCTAATATTCCCAGATTATGATACATTTTTGGAACATTCCAGTCTAATGTTCTCAGATTCAGATCTCTCCTCCCCCTCTCTCCAAATCTGCTGATCCCTGTCAGTGATGTCAGTGATGTTCCCGCCCATGTTATGGGATAACACATTGAACGGCGCCCATTTATCATTTAAAGATGGAAACCCTCCACTGGAATAATTAGAATCCATGGAGATTGGCATTAATCACAGTCACTGAACAAACACTGGGAAACCGAACAAAGGCTACAACAATGGATGAATAGACACCGCACAACAATCAACAGACAGGAGGGTCCTTCATTGGTCCAGGATATTCAACCTCGGACATTCTGGTGACCATCCTCCAAGGCGGACTTCAGGACAGGCAGCAGCGAAAAGTGGCCGAGCAGAGGCTGATAGCTAATTTCGATACACATAGGGAGGGCCTCAACCGGGACCTTGGGTTCCTGTCACATTACAGGTGACCACCATTGCAATATACACACACAAACAGAGACACTCCTATACACATACATACATACGGACACACATGTACGCAGACACGCACACAGACACTCACACACACCCTTAAAGACACACACACTCCCACACTCACACGGCACTCTCTCAGAGATTTAGACCACTCTACATTCATTGACACACATATACACTCTCTCTCACTCATAGTCAAAATCCCCCACCCCAGTCACGCACACACACTCCCACACTCACACATGCACCCCGTAACAGACTTAAGACACTCTACATCACTACACAAATATATACATTCTCTCTCACACTCACAAGCCCCCAACCCAGACAGACACAGACACACATATACAAACCGACAAAGACCCACATGCACACATATATTTTGTGGGGTGAATTTGTACTTGCAGAGTTACATTGTAGTTTGCTCAGTAACTGCATGAATTCATGTAAAACTCTGAGCTCAAAAACTGTATGGCTTCATGCAAAACTCTGTTATCTCACTTTTCAGATTAGAATCAATCTAAACATCATGGCATAGACAGAGAACACAGGGGGATAACACCTTCAACATATTGTCTAGCTTTAGCTCAGTCATGATTTGTAGATGCCGTTGTTGGACTGGGATGTACAAAGTTAAAAATCACACAACACCAGGTTATAGTCCAACAGGTTTAATTGGAAGCACACTAGCTTTCGGAGCGACGCTCCTTCATCAGATGATAGTGCAGGACGCACTTCTGAGGCACACATTTTATAGCAAAGATTTACAGTGTGATGTAACTGAAATTATACATTGAAAAATACCTTGATTGTCTGTTGGGTCTTTCATCTGCTCGAATACCATGATAGTTTCACTTCTTTCATGTGTAAATCACAAAACTTTTTTTTAAAATGTTGCATTCTCAGGTTAGCTTTTAACCAGTTCCACACATCACTTTTCGTATAACTACAAAAGAGAACATTTACTGGGATTGGATGTAATGGATAATAAAAAATGGAATGGACCATAAATCTTTAAATCTTTTTTTTAATCTTGGATATGAGAGTACTAACAGAACACTGCAGGGGTCTATATATCTTCCACTCTGTTTATGAAAGAAGCCGTTATAAAATATCAGATCGGTTGCATAAAGAAAACTCGGGTGGGCAAGTTTCTAGATTCCTTATTGACCAGTGTGAGGCTACTCCTGGTTTTAAGTGCCCTGCTACCAAATCCTTTCATAATCTTGAGACAGCGCATTGAGACTGCTGCTCAGCAACAGGCCGAAGCAATTCTGTCCCTATGGGCCTCTTACAGAGGTATAATAGAAGGCCATTCAGCCCATATTAGCCTGTTGCTACTTGAAAAAGTGGAAACCTAGAATATTGGCACATTCTGCCAACAAGGAGAAAGTGAGGACTGCAGATGCTGGAGATCAGAGCTGAAAGATGTGTTGCTGGAAAAGCGCAGCAGGTCAGGCAGCATCCAAGGAGCAGGAGAATCGACGTTTCGTGCTTTTTCAGCAACACATTTTTCAGCACATTTTGCCAACAGAATCATTCAAAACAAAGAGATGTGCCACTGCAGCTGTATGAGGTGTTACTGAGTGGGCACCGGGAATACATTGTGTTGGTTATGTTTCTGTAACTGAGAAGGGATGGACCTCCATCAGATACAGTTTAACGGTTGTTCGTCGTCCACGCGCTGCTGTCTCATTTAATGTCTCGGGTCTGTTACACAAAGGCAGGAGGAGGCCATTCAGCCTTTCCAGTCTAATACAGAGGGCCCCGAGGAGCCCATTCAGCCTCTCGAGCCAGTTACAGAGGGGCAGGAAGTGTTTATTTAACTTTCTGTTACGCATAAATATTAGTTTTAAATTAGTTGTGGAATAGGAAAGACCTCATGTAAACATTAAAGTTCTAACTTTGAACAAGGCCAATTTTGAAAGTGTTACGCGAGCCCTGTGAAAGGCTAATTGGAATACCCTATTCACAGGTAAAGGGATGGTTGGAAAATGCAAGGCCATCAAAACTTGGTTTCAGAGAGTCCAGAGCCAACGTGTTCCTATTAGTGAGAGGGGAAAGGCTGGTGGGTGCAGGGAGTGCTGGATGGCTAGATATATTGATGCTCTGGTCAAGGTAAGGAAGGAGGTATATGTCAGGTAAACAGAGCTGAGATCAAGTAAATCCCGAGAGGTGTATAAGGGCAGAAAGTGCATAGTCAATGGGGAAATCTGGCCAGAAAAATGTGGACATGAGATGGCTTTAGAAATAGGGTTAACGAGGCATTGAAGAAATTCTACAAACCATTTAATGGTAAAAGATTAACTAGGGGGAGAACAGGGCCCCTTAGAGATCAGTAAGACTACCTATGTGTGGAACCACCCGAGATTGGAGGGATACGAAACAAAAATTTCTCCTCAGTATTTAATGAGGAGGAGGTTACAAGAGCGAGAGAATGAATAAATATATAGTGATACATTGAAAGTTGTCTATATTACAAGGGGATGTTTGACATTAGAAAACACAAAAAGGTGAACAAATCCCTGGGACCTGATCAGTTGTATCCCAGACGTTTGTGGGAAGCTAGGAAAGAGATTGCTCAGCCTTTTGCCGATATATTTGTATCATTGATTTCCACAGGTGATGTGTCAAAAGACTGGAGGGCTGCTAACGTGGTGTCATTATTTAAGAAAGTAAGGGAAAAAAATCAGGTAACTATAGATCGGTGAGCATGACGTCAATGGTGACCAAATTATTGGAGGGGATTTTGAAGGAAAGGATATATATGCATTTGGAAAGACAAGGATTGAAGAGGGCTTTGTGCATTGGAGATCACGTCTCATTGACTCGGTGAAATTTTTTGCGGAAGTGATGAAAATGATTGATGAAGGCAGGGCAGTGGATGTTGTCTTTATGGAATTCAGTAAGAAAACCAAAATGGTCTACATGGTAGACTGGTTAACAAGGTTAGACTGCCTGGGATCCAGGAAGAGCTCGCCATTTAGATCCAAATTTTTCTGGAATATTGGAGACAGGGCGTGACAGTGAACATTTGTTCATTAAACTTGGAGACCTTTGACCAGTGGCACTGCTCGCAAAGATCAATAGTTGGTCCACTGCCTTTTGTCACTTAGACAAATCATTTGCATTTGAGTATACGAAGTATGGTCAGTAAGTTTGTAGATAATACCAAATTTGGTGGTGTAGTCGACAGTGAAGAATGAACTCTCAGACTATAATGGGACTTTGCTTAGGTGAGCCGAGGAGTGGCAGATTGGGTTTATTTTAGTTAAATGTGAGGTGTTGGATTTTGGCAAGACAAATCAAGGCAAGACATGTAGGTAGGGTCCTGTCGAAAGCTGCCAGTCAAGGAGAACTCCATAGAAATGATCGAATCTCTACAATGAGGAAACAGCCTATTCGGCCCATCGAGGCCACACCGAACCTCTAAACAGTATCCCACTGGACAAAACCCAACCCTATCCCTCTGAACCTGCATTTCCCATGTCTAATCCACCTCGCCTACACATCCCTGGGTACTATATGCAATTTAGCACGGCCAATCTA
The DNA here is from genome assembly GCF_037043375.1 of Chiloscyllium plagiosum. Lineage (NCBI taxonomy): Eukaryota > Metazoa > Chordata > Chondrichthyes > Orectolobiformes > Hemiscylliidae > Chiloscyllium > Chiloscyllium plagiosum. The sequence continues at coordinate 78,884,178 of NW_028270176.1, forward strand.
CCCTTATCTGTATATCTTTATACTGTCAGAGGAAAACATAACATCCGGAGGAAACTCATGCAGACACGGGGAGAATGTGCAATCTCCACACAGGCAGTCATTCAAGGATGGAATTAAAACCAGATCGCTGCGCTCTGAAGCAGCAATGCTAGTCACTGAGCTACTGTGTCACCTTGTGGTGCAGGTTCTCCGTTCCTTGAAGGTGCCGTCACAGGTAGACAGCGCAGTGAAGAAGGCACTTGGTGATCTTCCCTTTATTGGTCCGTGCTTTGAGTCTAAACATTTACATGACATGCTGCATCTGTACAGGACATTGGTTTGGCTACTTTTGTAATACTGCCTTTAATTCTGTCGGAAAGATGTTGTCAAACTTGAAAGGGTGCAGAAGAGATTTAAAAGAATGTTGCAGGTGTTGGAGAGTTAGGGTTACAGGGAGAGTTTGAATAGGCTGGGGCTATTTTCTAGTGTTGAGGCTGAGGGGTGACCTTAAAGTGGTTTATAATATCATGAGGGGCATAGATAAGGTAAACAGTCAATGTATTTTCCCCAGGATAGGCGAGTCCAAAATTAGAACACAAAGGTTTAAAGTGAGAGGGGGGAAAGTTTTAAATAGGGACAACATTTTCACACAGAGACTGCTGTGTATATGGATTTCACAGCTAAAAGAGGTGGTGGAGGCAGGTACAGTTACACCATTTAAAAGGCATTTGGATGGATACATGCATGGGTAGTGTTTAGAGGGGAATGGGCCAAGTGCTGGCAAGGGAGACGAGATTTATTTAGGATATTTGGTCGGTATGGACGATCAGACCGAAAGGTCTTTTTCCGTGCTGTATATCTCTGAGACTCCATTGCCTCTTGAGTGTATAACACAGGAACAGGAGGAGGCTATTCAGCTTCTGAATTCTGTCAGTCAGCTTGTTTGCTCAATTGCTGAGAGTAAAATACAAAAATACATCATTCAGATTTTGATGGTGTTTTACAGAAACAGGAGAAAGGCTTTTAGCCAAGAGAAGCTGTAAGGAATGTGAAGAGGCCATTCAGGCCCTCGATTCCATTCCACAAGAACATCAGGTGAGCACAGAGCCATTGGAGCTTGTTAGCCAGTAGCAGGAGGAGGACATCTACTTTCGCAAACCTTGGATCAGGAGGCAGTCACTCAGCTGCTCAAGATTGGGACAAAGGAACAGGAGGCAGTTATTCAACTGCTTGATACTGGGACACAGAAATAGGAGGCAGTCATTCAGTGCTCGAAACTGGGGCACAGGGAAGTCTGGAGGTTTGTGAGGCCCCAGGATCCTGTTACACAAGGACTGCAGGAGGTGACTCACTCCCGACCAGTATGGGACACCGGGAGAGAAGGGGAGTTTGCTTGTAACAAACAGAAATATATGAATAAGTTGCCTTAGTGGTCCTTTCAATCCTGCCCCACCATTCACAAAGACTATGTCTGAACTGATTGTGATTCCCTCATTCCATTTTATGGAGACTCCCCTTTCTGCAGCCTCTGCTCCATGTGTTGGTCATGTTGCAGACTCAGGTGCTGCAACAACACTCCCATGACTCATCCAGAAAGATGGATCTAACAGGATAAGTCACGATTTGAAGTTCCAATCACAAGAATGAAAACACAAAATCAAGGTATTGTCAGATGTTTAGTACTCTCACATTCGCAATCCAACTCATATAACCAGCCCATCCATTACATATTCAGGATGGAGCACTGTGCAGTTCCGGCTAGTGCACAGCTGTATGTAACCCCGCAATGTCCAGAGTGAAACTCTGTGCAGTCCACACCAATGCTTAATCTATAATCCTGAGCTCAATGTCCAGTGTGGGAAGCTGTGCAGTCCGCACTGGTTCATTCATATACAAATCCAGGCTGTTGTATTGTGCGGTAACACTGTATTAGATCACAACCAGTGTGGATAAACATGTAACCAATGCTGAAAGTGACAGGCTTTGCAGTTCCCATCCATTTACAGCTCCATATCTCCACTGTGCCTCGACAAGGGATGCTGCGAATGTGAAACTCACTGCGAGGAAGAGATGTAAATGGAAACAATTTAAATACCAATAGTTCTGATTACGGCGAGTATCACTCTAGTATTTAAAGATCAAATAACTGAGATAATATCCAATAAGGTTTTGTGAACAGTGCAAAGAAGTAAGAGGGGGGTGGTGATGTTATAGTGGTTGCACTATAAACCTCCAAATAATCAATGGGAATTAGAGGAACAAATATGTAGGGAGACTGGTGAGAGTTGCAGGAGCAATAGGGTTGTCATTATAGGTGATTTTAATTTTTTTTAACATAGACTGGGACTTCCAGATGGTTATGACCTTAGATGGAACGTAATTTGTTAAGTGTGTTCAGGGAAGTTTCCATAAGCAGCATGTAGAGGGTCCTACTCGGGAAGGGACAAACTCGACTTACATTTGGGAAATTGAGTAGGATAGGTGACGGAGGTAAAGTGGGGGAGCATTTTGGGAAAAATGACTATAGCTGAATTAAATTTAAAATAGTTATGATAAGGTCAAAATTGGTCCACAGAATCAAATTCGAAGTTGGGGCAAGGCGTATTTTGTTGGAATTAGACAGGGGATGGCAGGGAATGATTGGAGTAGTTTGTTTCCAGGTAAAAGGATCCCGGGCAAGTGGGAGAGTTTCAAAAGTGAGATAGTTCGAGTTCAAGGTCTATATGTTCCTCTGAGGGTGAAGGAAAAGTGAGGCTGGAAGAGAGAACCTTGGATGACAAGAAATATTGAGTCTCAGACCAGCAAAAAAAGGAGGTGTGGCTCACGTACAGGCAGCTGGGACCAAGGGAATCCCTGGAAGTACACAGGGGATACAGGAGTTTAGTAAAGAAGGAAATAAGCAAGGCGAAAAATGGGTATGAGATAGCCTTGGCTGAGCAGATTAATGTGAATCCAAATTCAGTATAGGAAAGAAAAAGAACAACCAGAGAGAGAATAGTACGTCTTAAAATCCAAAATAGGCACGCATGTGTAAAACCTCAAGAGATGGGTGAGGTCCTCAATTTCCCCTCTGTGTTTGCCATGAAGAAAGACTTGAAGATCTGTGACATTTGAGCTACCATTGGAAGTGATTGAGGTGGGTACAATAACAACATTGAAAAGGCATTTTGACAAATACACAGATAGGAAACGTTTAGAGGGGGATACAGAGAAGGGGCAGGGAAATGGGGTGAGTATGGATAGACATTTTGGTTGGCATAGACCAGCTGGGCCAAATGGTCAGTTATACTGGCAGTCTCGTGCAGTATGACTGTAAGTGAGTATGTTTTGGAGTGGAGGCAGAGTGGGGGAGACTGAGAAAAAGTGTAATGGAAGGATATGTTCACAGGTTTCAGAATGCTGAAATGAAGACTTTTCGATTGTATCATGCGACACCGGTCAGTATTATGAAGAATTATGAGTGAATGGGATATTGTTGTGAGTTGAGGCGATGGAGAGTTTTGGATGAGCATTTGTTCTGCAGCTTTGTAACTGGGAGTGAGGACAGCAGAGTTTTCACCTCATTGGGCTGAATCTAACAAAAAAACTGTCTCAGTGACATTTTTATTGGGTGTGACAGAGGGGTTGTCTGCACGAGGCCGAGCTAGTTTCCTGGTGCTGTCTTACCAAACTCATCTCATTAACTACCCACCCCACTCTATTGTGTCCCTCTCATACAATGCCATACTGATTCTCCCAACCACCAGGACTGGAGGTACTCACCATCGCCAGGATTCCCCCTGGAAATTCCGTGATCCCTGACACTGGGGTCATCTTTAAAAGGCCAATGGGCACACGGTTGAGCTTTCTCAGTTTGGAGCTGCCCTGCCACGAGCATGCCGGATAAGGGGCAATTACACCATGGTTTCTTTACAGGGGCACGGAAGTCATGGTGGATGGGCTAGTACAGAGGGGAACCATTCTCTTCACGGAGGGATCACACCACCAGACCCATCGAGCCTGGTCTGAGCTCACCAGTCACCTCAGTGCAGTATCTGCGGTCTGAAGAAATGTCCAGCAAAACAGGATAAGCATCAATAACCTTCCCCACTCTGTCAGGATAAGGGTCACTGTATTGTCTCTGCTCCCTCACACTCACTGTACATCTGTTATAGCACCAACCCCCGAACAAGGCTCATGCTTCACCAATCTCACCACTGCATGCAGCACCTTCCCTGTGTTTCTCTCTTGCATTTCTAACAACCCCCCCCACACACACACACACACACACACAGTTATCGAATATTCTGGAGAATGCCAATTATGGAATGATTCAGATAATGTTCCAACTTATTCCCAGTTTCAGTAAAGCGGCAGTGCCCCAGTGTGTAACATGTAAGAGGATGGAGTAGAGATGTACGTTTTTCAAATCACACACAGTTAAAATCTATGATGAGGCCATTCGGTACTTTAAACATGCTCCAACATTCAATACGTTTGGGGGTGATGTGATGGTTTTCTCAGCATCATGTTACAGGAACTTTCAGTCATTCAACCCCCAACCTCCTATTACTGAGCAGATGATTCTCAGACAAGTTTTACCCCGGGTTTCTTCTAGCATGTGTTCAGAAGGCATTTCCCATGGGTACGGACTCTCCTAACAATATATTTTATCTGCTTTATAAATTCATACAACAGTCAGCATGCTTTCCACAGAACAATCAAAAACATGCACTTATTTTATGGTTATCGATATTCAATCACAATTAGTCATTATGGTTATTTCACTTGTCTCACCTTATTGTATTCAGCCAAAGACACCTTCCAAACACTTGTCTCATTATACTATACAATTTCGAGCAGAGAACGTTTTTATCCTCAGCCATTATCATGACCGTTATCTCAAATATACCTTTTTCCTTGCCATGAATGTTTCTCTTGCTCTTTGTCTGTGACTGATTCTGAGTGTAACAGTTACACAGTGTCCCACTCAGTTGGTTGGATGTTTGGTTTGTGATGCAAAGGGAGGAAAGCAGCGCAGGTTCAATTCCCCATATTGATCGAGGTTACCATGAAGGGGATGCTCTCTCAACCTCACCCCACCACCCGAAGTGTGGTGACCTTCAGCGTAAACCACGAGTGGTCTATCTAATAAGAGTTCTTTGGGACTCTATTCTATCAATGTTAGCATTTTAATTTTTTAAACAACTTTTTTACTGAAAAATAATTTTTTATTATTATATTTGACCAATAAAAAAACAACTCAAATAACTGAACAAAATTACATCCATGTGCATGTACATGCAAAACAAGTTAAAGTCTCTAAATGGACTGAAGAAAATAAAAAATAAAAAATAAATAATAAATAAATAATACGGCTCAGAATAACAAAACGATAGCTGTTGTTCTTCGAGAGCATTGACTGATACACATTCATATGTTCACAATTTTTAATATTTGATTCATTAGACAATATCGTCATGGCTAAATAAAAGCCCTTTTTAGAGTGGCAGATAAGCCTGCATCGCGGTGATCCAAAAAGGGTTGCCATATCTTATATAAATCTGCTTTTTGGTGCACCATATACTGGTGGGAAAGTCCAAAGGGATATTCTGCATGACGAGCTTATGACGACCCAACAGACCCGGGGGCTTTCAGAAATTCAACACAACAGAATATTTTTCCTGGCACAGGAGGTATGGGGGAGATACTAAACGAGTACTTTGCATCAATATTTACTGTGGAAAAGGATATGGAAGCTATTACATGCAGGGAAATAGATGATGACACCTTGCAAAATGTCCATATTAAAGAGGAGGAAGTGCTGAACGTCTTAAAACAAGTAAAGGTGGTTTAATCCTCAGGACATGATCAGGTGTACCCGAAAACTCTGAGGGAAGCTAGAGAAGTGATTGCTGGGTCTCTTGCTGAGATATTTGTAACATGGATAGTCACAGGTGAGGTGCCGGAAGACTGGAGGTTGGCTAATGTGGTGCAACTGTTTAAGAATGGTGGTAAGGACAAACCAGGGAACTATAGACCCGTGAGCCTGACATTGGTGGTGGAGAGAATCCTGAGGGATAGGATGTGCATGTATTTGGAAAGGCAAGAACTGATTAGGGATAGTCAACATGGGTTTGTGCGTGGGAAATCATGTCTCACAATCTTGATTGAGATTTTTGAGGAAGTAACAAAGAGGATTGATGTGGGCAGAAGGGTAAATGTGATCTATATGGACTTCAGTAAGGCGTTCGACAAGGTTCCCCATGGGAGAGTGATTAGCAAGGTTAGATCTCATCCATTACAGGGAGAACGAGCCATTTGGATACAGAACTGACTCAAAGGTAGAAGACAGAGGGTGGTGTTGGAGGGTTGTTTTTCAGACTGGAGGCCTGTGTCCGGTGCATTTCCACGAGGATCTGTGCTGGATTCACTACTTTTTGTCATTGACATAAATGATTTGGTGGGGGCATAAGAGGTATAGCTAGTAACTTTGCAGATGACACAAAAATTGGAGGTGCAGTGGACAGCAAAGAGGGTCAACTCAGATTACAACAGGATCTTGACGAGATGGGCCAATGGGCTGAGAAGTGACAGGTGGAGTTTAATTCAGATAAATGCGAGATGCTGCATTTTGGGAAAGCAAATCTTAGCAGGACTTAAACACTTAATGGTAAGGTCCCAGGGAGTGTTGCTGAACAAAGAGACCTTGGAGTGCAGGTTCATAGCTCCTTGAAAGTGGAGTTGCAGGTAGATAGGATAATGAAGAAGGTGTTTGGTATGCTTTCCTTTATTGGTCAGAGTATTGAGTACAGGAGTTGAAAGATCATGTTGCAGCTCTTTAGGATATTGGTTAGACCACTGTTGGAATATTGCGTGCAATTTCTGATCTCCTTCCTATTAGAAATATGTTGTGAAACTTGAAAGGGCTCAGAAAATACTTACAAGGATGTTGCCAGGGTTCGAGGGTTTGAGTTATACAGAGAGGCTGAATAGGCTGGGACTGTTTTCCCTGGAGCATCGGAGGCTGTGGAGTGACATAATAGAGATTTTAAAAATTATGAGGGGCATGGATAAGGTAAATAGGAAATGTTTTTTCCCTGTGGTTGGGGAGTCCAGAATGATAGGGCATAGGTTTAGGGTGAGAGGGGAAATATATAAAAGATACCTACGAGGCAACTTGTTCACACAGAGTGTGGTACGTGTATGGAGTGAGCTGCCAGGTGAAGTGGGGGAGGCTGGTACAAGTGCAACATTTAAGAGGCATTTGGATGGGTATATGAATAGGAAGGGTTTGGAGGGTCATGGGACGGGTGCTGGCATGTGGGACTAGATTGGTTTGGGATATCTGGTCGGCATGGATGGGGTGGACCGAAGGGCCTGTATCCATGCCGATCATCTCTATGACTCTATGACTTATATTAATCTTTGTTTTTTGGTGCACCAGACTGGTGAGAAAGTCCAAAGGGATATTCCCCATGATGAGCTTACAAACCCGGGGAGTTTTCAGACATCCAACACAACAGAATATTTTTTTCCCTTGCCCAGAAAGTAAGGATATATTTTTTTTCCCATATGCATCTGCGTAAGATACTCTGGGCATGCCCACGAAAGAGAAATCGGTCCATCTCCAATTCGGTCCCCAAGACCCACTCTATCACACCTAACACAGTGCTCCACTATAAACGAAGCCTGAAACAGGACCACATGCAATGAGTAAGAGTGCCTGTAGGACATGCTGAAGATAATCCCACTTTGAATTTTGAGAGAAAATCTGGTGTCAGATCGACCCTATGAAGGATTTTCAACTGCATGGAATGGTTCCTATTACAGATCAAAATCCTTCAAGCATTTTCACAAATATCCTCCCATGTCTCCAAAGAGATATAAACCCCCCAACTCTCTCGCACAGACGTCAGGAAGCTGCACAGTCTTTTCTGAGGGGACACTATCCAACTAATGATAAAGGGTACTGACACAGTGTATTCTTAACAATAAGCAATGGCTTCTCACTATCGGATCTGTAAGAGTCTGTTGAAAGTATTTTTAAATCAAATCTCTAATCTGGAAAAAAATGAAGAAGTCTCTACTAGGTAGTCCATACTTACGAGTTATTTGATCAAATGATATTATTGTTTATCCCTCAAGTAACACGTGGTGGTTCAGTGGTTGCACTGCTGACTCACCGCACCAGGGTCACGGGTTTGGTTCCTGTCTGGGGTGACTGGCTGTGTGGAGTTAGTATATTCTCAACTGTGTCTGCGTAGGTTTCCTCCCACAGTCACAAACATGTGCAGGTTAGATGACTTGACCATTGCTAAATCGCTCATAGTGTTCCAGGATCTGTAAGTTGGGGCATTAGTCAGGGTAAGTATAGGATGGTAGGGGAATGGGTCTGGGTGGGTTACTCTTCAGAGGATCAAACGGGACTTGTTGGACCCAAGGACCTGTTTCCACACTGTAGGGATTCTACTAATTCTAAATCATCCAAGCAAGGTAACCCCTCCCCCCCTCGCTGCCCGCAGTTTAAACCTAGAATCCATTCCCCCAGGTTGACAACCCGGTATACCAATTAAAGGGGTAAGAAACATGGTAATGGCTGTACTGCCCTCGATCTGACGCCTTGTCCTCAAAGTTTTAACAGTATTGATCATCATTAGTTTTTGACAATACTCCATAAATGTTGTCATTTTATCTAAGAATAACAGACTAATAAGGGTTCACTTTGTCTGAGATGGCCCAATGTCTAGCTGTATTGACGCCAAGTCCTCGGCGGCCCAGGCACTAACATAGGATGATAAAAAGAGCTTAATTGATTGCTTTTAATCGGGGAGATCAACTCCCCAAAATCTGTGGGGCAGTTGCAATTTTGTTAGCTTGATAAAGAATTGCTTGTGGTACAAAATAAAAGAGCTAAACCAGCCATTCTGTTTCCGAAATATCTGTCTGGGAAACATCAAAGAAAGCATCGCACGGGGCCTAGGAAATGAGGAAAGACATTCATTTTAATAACAGGTATCTGACTTAGCCAGGATTTTGGAAATGGCTCCCATCTTTGAAGGTCTTGTTTAATTTTGTCAAACAAATGGACATAGTTCACGTTAAATAAATGATCAAAGACAGATGTAATGAATATACTGAAATAGGGAAACTACCCCAGTGACCATTTAAAAGAAAATCAGGATTCGCCCTCAGTATCAGGTATTTCCCTAAGACCTCCCGTACGCATGGCCTCCAATTTTGTAAAATTAATCTTATCACCCAGAAAGGCAACAAGCTAATTAATGAATTGCATCACATGAACTACCGAAATTGCGGGATTTGACAAAAAACGTAAGACCCTCATCTGCATACAATGTAATCTCACGTGACTTCTATCCCACTTCTTGGGCAGCTTTGTTGGCATCCCTTCGGATGGCCTCCGCCAATGGCTCAATCACCAACGTAAACAATAATGGTGAAAGGTGTCAGCCTTGTCGGCTGCCTGGAGAAATATTAATATTACTGGTTGGCCACACCATTAGTGAGAACCGCAGCCAGAGGATCGCGGTAAATGACCCTCACTCACTTGATAAAAACTGTGCGTAGTCCAAACCGTTCTAATGTACAGAAGAGATCCGGCCACTCAACCCAATCAAATGCCTTCTTTCATCTAAAGAGATCAATAATCCCTGGATAGATTGTTGTTGAGACTCTTGGATCATATTGAGTAACCTCTTAACATTGTAGGAAGATCTGCGGCACTTTATAAAGCATGTTTGGTTCTCTTCGGCAATGGAAGGCAGCAAAGTTTCCAGCCTTAATGCACGGATCTCAGACAGAATTTTGAAACCAACATTTAAAAGTGAGATTGGCGTGTAAGAAGCACAATCTTCCAAGGCCTTCCTTTCTTCAGCATCAGAGAGATATGAGCCTCTAAAGGATGGAGGGAAGGGTTTGTGACTGTATGAGCGACGGAAAGTGTTAAACATCTGCCCTGACAATAGGTTTATAAAATATTTATAAAAGTCACGAGGAAATCCGTCAGGAACGTGCGCCTTTACATTCTGAAGCTGCTTCACACCCTCCTGCGCTGACAATGGTGCATTAAGACACAACACCTATTCAGGGGTTACTCCTGGAAGACCCAAGTTCTTGAAAAATGACTCCATCTTAATCCATCTATCCTCAAAATGTTCAGGCTGAAATAATTCGCAGAAAATACTCGGACGGGAGACATTAATCTTTCTGGAATCAAAGGTAAGGATCCGGGTACCTTCCCTTATTGAGGTAATGGCTTGAGAGGGGCACTCTTTTTCCTGGCAAGATAGGCTAAATACTTGCGCAGCTTATCATCATGTTCAAACAGCCTTTGTTTTGCAAAAGTAAGTTCCTTCTTGGCTGTCTGTTTGAATGTGGAATCCACTGTAGACCGAAGCGTTGTAATCCTCTGCAGCTTAGACACTGAGGGTCTGTCACAGTATGCCTTCTCTGCTGCCCTCAGCTGTGCCTCAAACCAGCATTCCTGCTCCCAATTCTACTGCATCCTAAGGAATAATTATCCCTTGGCATAAGCCTTAGCAATTTCCCATAGAATGGATGGGTTACTGGTTGAAACTGAATTAATGGCTAAGAAAGATCTGAATACATTGCAGAAATATTCAATGAACTAACTAGCCTTAAGAATGAAGGGATACATTCGCCAGTGTCTCGAATCTGTTATATTACCCTTAACTTTAATCAATAAGTATACTGCTTCATGGTCAGAAATGATAATAGTCCCAATTGTGCAGGATGCCACCGAATCTAAGATTGCTGCAGGGATGGGGAAGATATCAACCCTCGTGCGGCATTTCTGCTGGTTAAAGAAGAAAACAAAATCCCTACTTGTGAAGTAGATTTGCCTCCAGACATCCACCAGCTCTAGTTCTGCACAGAATTCCACTAATTGCTTACATTATAACCTGGGTATTGGGGGACCTTTGGACATTCAGTCCACTGTGGGGAACGTAAGACAGTTGAAATCGTCTCCAATAATGTGCCACGAGGCAAGATAACCTAATTTAGAAAATGCATCTACCAAGGTTTTAAGAGGGTGCGCCAGGAGGCAATAATCATTCAAAATACTGTATTCTTTTCCATAGTTCAAGGATTTCGGGATTATGATCCTCCTGAGAGTGTCAAATATAATCTAGTAATTTAACTGGAAGTTTCTTCCTATCCAGTATGGCTTCTCCCCTACTCCTACAATTAAAAACATCGAGAAATAAACCCGATCAAAATCGCCCTGCTGTCATGTCCAATGTTCCTTCTCATCAAGGTGCATCTCCTGCAATAGGACAACATCCACCCTCTCCTTCCTAAGACTAGAAAGTACACATTTCCTCTTGACTGGACGATGGCTCCCCTTATTGTTCCAGGTACACCATTTAAGCACATCATTATCCATTACACACCGTAGCGACATTTGAGCTCTAGAGAGGAACAACTTGAATTACACATCACTGAACATGAATGAAAAAAGACTCATAGAGCTTAAAAACAACACAAACTAAGACGACTACAACTAACAAGCTCTAAAAAACATTCCAAAACTAAACTCATATAAAAAAAACAAAAAAAAGAAACAAAATCCAAAGTGCCAATGACATTCGATAGGAAATTTACCCCACGCTCACCCAGTGGGCACTGTTACATATCACAAAACTTTATCTTCTGCCCGCTACCAATATGACATTCATGGCAATTAACAACAAAAATCGGGCTTCAACTGCCCTTTGGTCGTTATTTAGTCATCACAAGTACCTTTGTAACTCACTCCAGCTTGTGCCGCACCCCAGATACAAGCAAGGAAAGAAAAAAAGAGTAGTAATACTAATGAAGAAGTTAAAAGTGAATACTCTACCCATCCCCGACTACAATTTAACACTGGTTAATACCAGAAAATTCCAGGAATATTTCTTTAAGCGAGAAACATGATTATCTAAATATCCAGCTTATTTTAAAATGTCCATAAAGTTTTTGCTTTCTCTGGAGAGTCAGACGAGTTCGTGGATCCATTGAAAGCAATACAGAGCACAGCTGGGTACCGTAGGGAATACTGAATCCCGAGTTCCCTTACTCTTTTCTTGATGTCATCAAAAGATTTTCTTTCCTGAATCACCACCGTTGAAAAGTCCTGAACGAACATAATACTGGAGCCCTCGTGAATTAAAACAATTGGATCTTTCCCCTGTGTTCGGGAAGATTCCATCAGTCTTTGTTTATCCCCATATCTACGTAACCACACAAGGACAGGGCGAAGGCATTGGTCTGAGTCTGACCTGTGCAACGTAACTCGACGAACTGTCTCAATCTTCACCTGTCCCTTTTCAGTTTTGAAGTGAAGGAATCGCGGCAGCCAGTTCTCAATAAACTCACCCGCTGACCACCTTCGGTCCCGTCCAGCAAACCGACGATGTGAACATTCTTATCCTACCCCTGTTCTCGAGGTCGTCGTCATGCTCACTTACGGTACGGACCTGGTTTTCAAAGGAATCAAATGAGAGGAATTGATCGCGTTCTCTGTCGCTGCAGTTCGGCGCTTGACATCATCTGTTCTGTTTCCAAGGCTGTCAAGTTGCTGCTCATGTTTTTGGAGCACGGCTGAGAGCATCTACAACCACTGCTGAACCCTTCTTCAATCATTTCACCTAACTTGATGAACTCAGTGACCAAGGCCTGGTGAGTAACTGGGTCTATTGAACGAGCAGAGTGGGTTGCAGCTACAGCCTCAGGCAGGCTCGATGCTTCTGACGGGTGCACAGTGTGTTGGGACTTAATCGATCCTTTCCCATGTTTTCTCATTTCCATTTGACAAAACGGGATTAGTAAAGATTCTATCACTCTTTTAGTGTTGAATTCTAATTAACTGGCTGGGATGGGGTGGGTTAGAGAAACACTTTGCCCGTGTGTTGATGCAGAGCCTAGCAAAACAGACCTTCTGGATCGTCGCCATCTTGTATTCCCCCTCAACATTTTATTGATATTATCATTTCATTATGCATTATATTCCTGGATGTTCTGGACCCGTGTAATTTGATACCACTGTCTACATTTCCCCCTACGCTGCAAATTGCTGCCCATTTCTCGATAATCCTTGACTCTGTTGTTATTCATGAACTTCTGTCCGTGCCTCAAAAATATTCAATATCTCTGCCTCCAAAGCTCTGCGAGGAAGAGTGTTCCAAAAACTCACAGCACTTTGAGAAAACAATTATAAACGTTATGATCTGAGTGTGAGATTAGTTTTTGTGTATCTGAAAAAAGATATAATTACATTGAAAGCAGTTCAGCGAAGTTTCATTTCACGTATTCCTGGGGTGAAGGGCTTATATGATGTAGGTTTTAACAGGTTACTCTTGGAATGAGAATGAAACATACGAGACCTTGAGGAGAGTGAATTATGTATATACCCGCTGGGTTGAAAATGTGTTGCTGGAATTCAGGTCTGATCTCCAGCATCTGCAGTCCTCACTTTCTCCTAGAAGATATACCCGCTGGTGTTTGTATAGTCCAAATTTGTTGTCATTGTCATAGAACCTCTACAGTGTGGAGGCAGGCCATTCCATCCATTAAGTCCACACTGATCCACCAAACCGCATCCCACCTGGACGTGCCCCCCCCCTACCTTATCCATGTAACCCTGCATTTCCCATAACTAACACTCATGTTCATCTTTGGACTGTGGCAGGAAACTGGAGCCCTGAGAGGAAACACGCACAGGCACGGCGAGAATGTTCAAACGTCATATGGAGGATCGCCCGAGGTTAGAATTGAACTCAGCTCCTTGGTGATGTGAGGAACAGTGCAACCCACAAATCCACCATTCTCCTCCGGTAATTCTGTTAGTAACTTGTGGCTGACTAAAGAAATCTGCCTGACTTGTTCTTATCACTGAACCTAACCCAGTCTGAGATCTTAATCATCGACCAGATCACCAACTTGGTTACATTTAAAATTTGTTGTGAGCCGTGGAGGAGTGGGACTAGAAAAGGAAGGTGTGACACCCTCCATCCTCAGTCACAACTGGAGTGAGAAGAAATTCACAAAGTGGGAATTCATTCAAGTGGGAATCCTTTTTCCCAGAAGTTTGGGATGGCGGAATCTTTGTATTATATCAAGGCTGGCTTCGCCTGATTTTCAATAGACATGGATAATGGTGCATGGAGAGAAAAGTGCAGCTGGGACCACAATGAGATGAGCCATGACATACTTTACTGATGGAGTAGTGTGACAGGGCCGAATGGCCCCATCGTGTCCCTCAGTCCTATGTTCTGATGTTCCAATCAGCCCTTCGGACCTGCTATACAGCGGCAGATCGAGGCCACTCCGATGGTTAGGTGTAGTTTTGGAAATGTAATTCGAAAATCCAGGCTGGGCCAGGAAGTGACCCTCACACCCCAATCCCTGTTTCTAAGCTTCCCCTCTCTGTAACTTCTGCTCCAGATGTAAGTCATGTCACAGACCCAGATTCGCTGTGAATACAGCTCCCCCACTCCACTCAGGGTTAACTCAAACTTATTCTTTGCTCATCCGAATGCAGCATTACACAACACAGCTTCCAGGAAAATAACCAGTTACTTTCCAAAAGCATAACATGTGAAATTAATAAGTAGGAACAACAGTAGGTTATTCGGCCCCTCAAGCTTGCCCTGTCATTTAATATGAACATGGCTGATCTACTCCAGGGCTGGACTCCACTTTCTTGCCGACTCCTTGTATCCCTCCACAGCTCTCCGGGTTAGGAAATTCGCGACATTCACTACCTTCTGAGAGAAGGCATCACATTGCAACTCAGACAGAAATCGATGTTCCATATTCGGTATCTGTGTCCTCGAGTTCGAGACTCCAACCAGGAATGGTAACAACTTCTCAACATCTACCTTCTCAAGTCCCTTCTGTGTCTTGTATTTTTCAGCAGTATCACTCCTCATTCATTTAAACCCCAATGAATAATCGCCTCACCATTTTAGAGATTCTCAATAACACAGCCCTTTCATACTAGGAACCCGTCTTTTGAACCAACCTAATTACTTGCTGCATCAGCATGCTGACTTTATGTTTCATTCACTGGAAGACTACAATCCCTTTGTACTGCTCCTTTTCCGGAAGTGCTCTCCATTAAATAACACCCTGTCTTTTGGTTCACAGCGTCATCCACATGTATATTGCACTCAGCTCCCTCCTTCAGGCTATCAGTATAGATTGTAAATAACTGATGCCATCGGTCTCATAGCTGTGGTACCCCAGCAAATACACCTTTATCATGAAGATTCATTAATCCTGACTCTCTGATTTCTATGAGCTAACCAATCAACTTCCCATGTTAATACATTATCCATCATCCTATGATCTTCTGTTGTGTGTAAGAACTCTTATTTTGTAATACTTTGTGGAAAATCTCTGGAAAGCCTGGTGTCTAACAGATCCCCTTTATCAAATCCGCTTGTTACATTCTCAGGCATCTCCAGAAATACTTTGCATGATTTTACAGGGAAAAGTATAATTTCCCGTTCACAAACCCACACTGACTCTGCGTGAAGCTTTTCTAAATGCTCACGCTGGCCAGGTTTTCCAAATTAAGCTCGTCCCATCTGCTTTCGTTTGGCCAATATGTGTCTAACTGTTTCCCATTCATATGGTTGTTCAAATGAGTTTTAAATGTTGTAGCTGTATTGGCATCTACCACTCTTCCTCTGACAGTTCATTCCATACCCAACCACACTCTGTGTAAAAAAAAATTGCCCCTTCGTTCTTTTTAAAGCTTTCCTCTTTCACCTTAAACCTATGCCTTCTATGGCTGAACTCCCCATGTCGTTGGAAAGATCTTGGCTATTCACCCTATCCATATCTCTCATGGTTTTAGAAACTTTTACAATGTCACCACCCAACCTCCTACACTCCATCTGATACTAATTTCAAGAAAAAGTATTTAAAGATAAGCATTGCAAATTTAAAAAATATTAAACATAACAGGTAAACAATACTCAGCCCAAACCTTGTATGGTGATTTGTTTTTCTCCATATTGCAATACGAAGGCAGCACGAAATGCTTACTAGTGCCAATAAGAAGTCAAGCACCTGGATTCCTCTGTCTAAAGGGGGCGATGATCTCAACAGTGAAAACGTATTCATGGCCAGATCTATATAATGTCACATACTCAGCATTCTCCCTCCTGGCCTCCCTATGACCTTGTGTGGTTGCGTCTTCTTTATCTTGCACACAATAGAGAGAACCCATTTTCTCCATTCACACCTTAATTTAAACACATTTTACATCATCCACTCGTTCACCTGTGCTAAAAGCCCATTTATCTTTGCCACACCCTCTTTTCCCTGTCACCCATCGCCCAAGTCTGACAAGGGATTGAAAATCCCAGTTTCCAATCCTTTTCAGTTCTGAAGAAGTGTCACACTGGGCTTGAAATCCTAACGCCGTTTCTCTGTCTCTGCAGATGATGACAGACCTGATGAGTTTCTCCAGAAGTGAATAGGCACAGAACAAATTTTCACGAAAACCAGTAACTATGGATACTGGAAAAAAATACAAAAATTGCTGGAGAAACTGGGAGCTTTGTAAAGGGTCACTGGACCTGAAATTTTAACTCTGCATTCACTCCAGAAGATGCTGCAACATTTTCAGTAATTTCTTCAGCAATGTTTGTTTTTGGACAATTTCGAAAGAAGAATGTGAAAGATGCTCAAACATCCTGTCCAACTTGGAGTGCCGTACGCTGGGAACTGAGCAATAACGCATGGTGCATAAGTACCTTGACTCTGAAACTGAAAAGGACTGGCATCACTGACACTACAGAGCTTTTAATCATGGTCAGGGAGAAAAATAGAGGGAAACACATTCACTTCAAATACAGAAGTTGACATTGTGGAAAATGAACGATTTAGATTATTACCTTAAATGGATTGATTTAAAGTAACAAATTGGACGTGTGACACCAGGGAAATGCCCTCAGCAGAATGAGAATATGAACATGGAAGTGTTACCGCATCAGAAACCAGGTTAGGTCACTGGATACAGGGCTGATGCCAAGATCAGAATCACGTGCACCTAAACCTGTTGACAACCCATTAAAGCGACTACACTTGACTGGTTGCATTCCAAACAGCAGAATTACCTTCTGACGGAGAGGGGGAAATGATCCTAAGACTAACAGATCGGATCTAAGCTCTGTCGCCTTGCTAAATCCAAGCGTAAGTGTCGGTGGACTGTTAAACAATTTACTGAGGAGAGGACTCCACAAATATCCTCATCCTAAATATCGGAGCAATTCTGTACAACAGTGAAAAAAAAAAGTCAAGGACGTGGTGTCTGCATTA
Organism: Chiloscyllium plagiosum; assembly: GCF_037043375.1. NCBI lineage: Eukaryota > Metazoa > Chordata > Chondrichthyes > Orectolobiformes > Hemiscylliidae > Chiloscyllium > Chiloscyllium plagiosum. Next base: position 78,901,491 of record NW_028270176.1, read on the forward strand.
TCCTCAGCCATAGGTGTTGAGTGGATGATCCAACTCGCACTCATCATGATGCCCACAGACTCACAGATGACAGTTTTCCAACAACTGGATTCGCTGCACATCACATGAAGAAACAGATGAACTCTGTAGATATGACAAAAGCAATGGGCCCTGACCCCATTCCTGTGTTAGGACTGAAGACTTGTGCTGCACAACAAGCCGTGTCCCTGGGGAATCTGTTTCATTCCAGCTCCAACTCTGACATCTCCCTGACAATGTGGAAAATTACTCAGCTATGTCCAGTCCCCGAAGAGGAAAATAATTACAATCTGACCAATTACCACCTCGAAGTCCCATCACGACAGTCAAATTGGTGGGAATTATTTTTGACAGTGCTGTCAAGTAGCACCGAAATAATCAGATCAGTGTGGTTTCCGATAGGTCCCCATGTGGAGATGATGTTGCTGTGGAAATATCATTGGATTACTCATCCAGAGCAGGATAATGCTCTGGTAGCTGGTCGAAGTTAAAAATAATTAATAATGTATCGAGACGTAAAATCTGGTGTCAGTAATAGTGATCTTGTGTCCAATGTTGATTGTAAACATCGATCTCCTTCCCCAGTGTACTTTCAGGAAGTGAATCTGCCGTACTTTCCTGGTCTGGACTAAAAGTGACTCCAGGCGCACAGACATAAAACTTTTCAATGGTCTCTGAATCGGCCAAGTAAGACACTCAATTGTATCAAACTGCTCTGAGGTCTTAAAGGATACAACTGGACAGAGCACCTGGCACCAGCCTTGTTATCAGAAAAGGGAATGGGAAACACAGTCTTGTCGACCCTGCAGAGGCCTCCTTTCTAACGTCTGAGATTATCTGACAACATTTACAGAGCTTTCCCACAGACTGCACAGAAACATCAGGAAAGGAGGAGGTCATTCAATACATTGAGCTTTCCCCATGCTAGTTCATGGCCGAACATCTCGTCAATGCACTTTTCCCCTACAATGTTCATATCCCATAGTATGCTTACACATCAAGTTTGCTCCTCTATTCAATATACACGCGGTTCTTTGATAACACTTGTGTATTACATATGATTTGACTGTTTTCTATTAAGTGAACTATCATCCCTGCCTCCAATCTGTCTCACACTGTCAGAGTTTGATATATGTCAGTGATGTCTCCACTCATTTTCCTAATCCATATGAAATACAGGCCCAGTCACCCCAAAACTCTGGTCCCACAACAAGCCTGTCCTCCCAGAGATCAGTCTGGTCACCCTGAACTGCTCTCCCTCAATGTCAGGTTTATCCTTTACTAGGCAAGGAGACCAAAACTGCAAACAATACTGCACAATGTCCGAGATGGGGTCACACTAAGGCACTGTACAGCTGCAGTAAATGACCCTTACTCCTGTATTCAAATCCCCCTGAAATGAAGGTGAATACACCATTTATCTGCCTACCTGCTTTCTGCTCCTGCAATATTACTTTCGATGACTGGTGTACAGGGAGATACAGATCGTTTTCAATGTTACAGCTCCCCACTTGCTGGGTCTACATACACTGGTCAACGTGTCAATGCCATTCCCAGTATTGACTTCTGGCTTCAGAATCTCTGCCTTAAATGGATTCGGAGGGCTGCGCAGAAATAAAACAAAAATGCAGCTAAAGTTCCTTTATAGATCAACATTTTTCAACCACTCCATTTGCAAATGATAGGCTGCCATTCTATTGTTCCTATCAAAGTGCATAACATCTCATCTCTCCCATTGCTTTCCATCTACCATGTATTTGCTCAGTCTCTCCACTTGTCTCAATCACCTTGGAGTCTTTTTTACATCTTCCTCATCCACTCACAAGCTGACATCGTTTAGTACTGTCAGCAGACTTGGGAATATTGCATTTGAGTTCCTCCATCAAAGATATGATGTGTATTGGGAATAGCTGGATGTCAAATCTCGTTCCTTGTTATATTCTCTAAGCCTTCCATTAAAAAAAAACATGGTTTTATTCTTACTCACTGTTTCCTGCCAGCTCTCCCTTTCTAAAACCATGACCATATATTATCCCCAGTCCCACAGGATTCGAATTTGCAAAAACGTCTAGGGGCTTTATCAAAAATCTTTCTGAGATACCAAACGTATTGCATTGATACCTTCCCCATAATTTTGCTAAAAGCATCTTTCCCAAATATGATTCCACTTTCATAAATCTCTGTTGACTTTGTCTATGCCCATTAATTTCAGTCCAAAATTTTGTATAAAATTGTTTAGTTGCTATATTAGTTGCTATTCCCTTTTTCTCACCAGACCAAAGTTCTCTAGTATTTCTAGGAAGTCTCGTTTGTTTTTTTTTTCTTCTTCTGTGAAGGCATAACTGAAGTATTTATTCCATAGTTCTGTTATTTCACTGTCCTCAATTATCTGGTATCAGACTGTAAGAACGCTGCAACTTTTTCTCTTAATTTTGCCTTTGACATATTTTCAGAAGATATTACAAGTTCACTCTTATATAGTTTGATAAGGTATTCTTCAGAAACCCATAAATTCCTATCTTAAGCCACTCAAGGATTGACCTCCCACATCCATACAATAACAGAAGCACATTCTTTGTTCCATCAGAAATACAGCACGACCTACATTAGGCCCACTTTCCGACACAAGGCCTGTAGCTGTGAATCTTATGGCATTTCAACTGCACAACCATGTATTTTCTAAAGGTTTTGAGGTTACCATGACAACTCCCCTCTTAAGAAATGCATTCCAGACCCCAACACCCTCTGGGTGAAAACCAGTCCTCAAATCCTCACTAAAACTCAAACCATGCACTTTAAATGTGTGGCCATTTAACTAAAAGGAGCAGCTGCTGTCTATCCACCCTGTCCATGTCCCTCGTAATCGTATCCTTCTGATTCACGGACCCCTCAGCCTTCTCTGCTCCAAAGTAATGCACCCGAGCTTATCCAGCCGCTCCCCATACCTGATATACTCCTTCTCAAGGAACATCCTGGTGAATCTGCTTTGCACCCCCTCCAGTACAATCACATCCTTCCTGTAATGTGGTTCCCAGAACACCACACAGTATTACATCTTGGCCTAAACAAAGCTCCGCATAGTTCTTATAATCTACGCTTCGATGTATAAAGGCTGTGTTTACACTCCCCTATGCTTTCCCAAATTGTGCAATAACCTGTCCAGTAGCATTCAGAAATGTGTGGAGAAGGACCCTCTGAGTTTCCTAGTGTGCTGTCACTCATTGAGTCCTCCCCTGTCTGGTTCCTTCTTGCAAAGTGCATCACCTCATATTTATCAGGGTTACATTCCATCTGCCATTGATCCACCCATCTGACCATTCCATCCGTATCTTCCTGAAACATAAGACCTTCCTCTTCACTGCCAACCACCCGGCCAATCTTCGTATCAATCACAAACTTACTTATGGCACCCCCACCCCTCGTCCATATTCACAGCTGCATCATTTATGATAAGATTTAAAATCACAAAACATCAGCTCTTAGTCCATCAGGTTTATTCGGAGGCACGAACTTCTGAAACGCTGCGTCTTCATCAGGTGGTTGATCGCTTTGATTAAGCGCTTTGAAAGCTAGTGCCGCCGAATAAACCTTTTGGACTATAACCTGGTGTTATGCAATTTTTAGCATTGTCCACCTCAGTCCAACACTAACACCTCCGAATCAGAAATAATAAGAGACACAGCACTGATTCCTGTGGTACACCATTGGACACTAGCCTCCAATCACACAGCCTTCTACCACCACCCTCTGTCTCCTACCACTAATGTTGATTTGGATGCAACTTGGCAAGTCTCTAATGAGTCCTACCTATTCCCTGGTTATTCTGTTCCGCTGGACACACTGGGAGAAGATCTGGACATTCACCCTAATGGTGCCCTGCCAGTAGGTTTCCATGCCCCTGTGTTAGTTAGTCCCCTCCAAGTGATGAATTCCCTCCTTATTGCAGTCTTAACTGGCCTGTCCCAGATTCTGCCATTATTTGCCTTGAATATGGAATAGACAGCGAGGGAAGCGTTCTGTTAATTTCTAACTTGTCAGATGTTTTGTGAATTTTCTAAATTTCACTGTGACCCACCTCTCATTTTTGAATCTCTAGAGAACAGAGACCGAGTTTCCTCATCAGGCAATCTCACCATCTGAGGGATTCATCTGGAGAATACCCATTGCACACCCTCTTCAGTCAGTATATTCTTTCTGAGATTTGGTCACCTGTACACAAATCTGTACACAAAACTCCAGGTATTGACCCACCAACACACTGTGAAACTGCTTTAAGATGTCTTTACATCAATGTTCTGACTCTCTTAAATGAAGGCGAACCAAACTTTAACTTTCCACTTACATATATTCCTCCAAATACCCTTCACATTCATGGCATTTACGAACTCACTGACTTCGTATAGAAACCCTTCCAAAAATCAAATATATACCAATTCTACTGGTTCCCCATTATATATGCTGTAAGAAACAACTTGTAACATTTCCGAAGTTTATCAAGTATGATTTCTCTATCAGATTCTCTCCATTGTTGCTGTTAATTTCCAGATATCAAAAACGTCATCCTGTGCAATAGATTCTAACAGTTTCCCTACAAATGTCAAGTTAATTGGTCTGCAGTTCTCCACACTATGTCTGTTTCCCTTTGTAGCTGTTTGGACCCGTTCCATTCATCCATAGTGCTTGGACCACGTTTATCCACAATAGTTTCCGGTCTCTGCGGAATGTACAGGAAAATAAAACAAAGTTATCGACAGTGCAATTAACTCTACTATTGGTGACTTATTTCTGACATTTTGATTTGAAGTACATCTGTTCCGTCAGACTTAGCAATGCTCAATCCAGCTCTATGTTCAAGTACTACCTTGTTACTGATATGAATTGACATTATTTCTTTAGCTCCAGGAGTCCGATATGATCACTTGGTATTACTGGGGGATTTTCTGGATCTTCATCCATGAAGACAGATGCAAAGTAACTGGTTCTTTTCTTGGTCATTTCCCTGTTCTCCACAATGACCTCTCCTCTCCCGATTACAAATTTCCACATTTGACCTTGCTTTTACTTTGTTTCCTTTGAAATATAGATCGTAGACTGATACACTCTTTGTGTTCCTGTTTGTTAGCCGGTATGTTCTCTTTTTGATTTCCTTATCAGTTTCATGGCCTTCCTTTTCTGGATCGTTCATTTCTGAGAATTCTCAGTTTACCAGAATATCTGGAATTCTTGTGAAGTCACTTTCTATGATTAACATATTTTCTAATTTGTGATGTTAACCATCATTGACTCACTTTCTCACTCTTTCGTGTTTGTACCTGAAATAAATAGACGTATTTTTTCAGACTTTGCAGTATTTCTAAAATCTCCTTGTCCTGACCAGATACATTCAGGAACACTGCAGGAGGAGAGGAGGATAGAGAAGAAATTGCGGGAGCGCTGCTTGGCTTTTTTCTATCATTGTTGGCCAACGATTGAGGTCCTGGACGACTGGAGTGGAACGTATACTGAGCCCATATTCAAGAAAGGCTATAATGATATACCTGGGAACTAAAGACCAGTAAACCTCAAATCTAGTGGGTAGGTTACTTGGGAGGATTCACAGCGATTGGATGCACCTGCATTTGGAAAGACAGGGTGTGGTTCGGAGTAAGATGAAAATGGTTCTGAAAAAGCAGAACAGGTCAGGCAGCATCCGAGGAGCAGGAAAATCGATGTTTCGGCAAAAGCCCTTCATCAAATTCAGCACGGCCTTGTGCATGGGAGATCATGACTCGTAAATGTGCTGGAGTTCTTTGTTGAAGTGACCAGCAACGTTGAGGAGGGCAGGGTGGTATACGTAGTCTATATGGATTCCAGTCAGGCCTTCAATAAGGTTCCACATGTTACACTACTCTGGAAGGTTAGATCACATGGAATTGAGGGGAAGCTGGCAAATTCGGTACAAAATTGGTTTTATGTTCGGAAGCAGAGGGTAATATTGGAAGAACGCTGGTCAAACTGGAGGACTGTGATTGGTGGAATGCCTCAGGGGTTGGTGCTGGAACCACTGCATATTACATATATCTGTGATTTAGATGAGAATGCACAGACATGATTTATAAGTTTGGAGACAACACTAAAATGGGCAGCAGCATGGAGAGTGAGGAAGTTTATCATAAATTTCAGAAATTACAGCAGTACTTTGATCAGCTGGGGAAGCCGCCTGAGAATTTGCAAATGGATTTCAATATAGATCGGTGTACGTTTTGCATTTTAGGAAGTCAAATCAAGGTTGGAGTTTCATGATGAATGGTTGGGTCCTAAGGAGTGTAGTGGAACAGAGGGACCTTGGAATTCAGGTGCATGGTTCTCTGAAAGTTTATTCAGAGGTGTACAATGCAGTGAAGAAAGCTTTTGGCACACTGGCCTTCATCAGTGTATTTCACTGAATATCAAAATTAGGCAGTTATGTTGCAGTTATACAGAACGCTGCTGAGGCCATATTGTAGCATTATGTTCAGTTTTGTTCACTTTGGTATAGAAAGGATGTTATTAAACTGGAAAGAATGCTGAAAAGAATTATAACGATGTTGCCAAGGACTCAATGGACTGAGTTATACGGAGAGGTTGGACAAACTTGGACTTCTTACTTTTATGTGTGTGAGACTGAGGGAGGATCATATTGAAGTTTATAAGATCATGACAAGCATGGACAGAGTGAATGTGCCCAGTTTTTTTTTATTCCCAGGGTTGGGCAATTACAGACTAGAGGGCATCAGTTTAAGGTCAGAGGAGAAAGAATAAAAGGAAATCTGAGTAACAACCTTTTAACACACAGGGGCTGGTACGCATATGGAATGAGTTGTCGAGGAAGTGTTTGAGGCGGATACATTAACAACCTTTAAAAGACATTTTGACAAATACACGCATATGAAAAGATTAGAAGGATACGGGGCAATGGCAGGGAAATGGGGTTAGCGTGGATGGACATTTTTGTCGGAATGGACAGTTTGGGCTGTCGGTCTCTATGACTCGAACAACCATTGCTTGTCTCCCACTGAATGTTATATTGTACTTTCCCAATTCACTGGAGCTATCTTGACCCTTTAGCCTCCAGTGCTCCATGATGTTAAACTAGAAAGTTCAAGCATTCTATATTGTACGCAGACGCCTTGTAAAATGCACCTTATTAATGTTATTATTCCTTAAAAGCTGCTTCAGTACAAGGTTATTCTGACCACACAATACCAAATCCAAAATAACCTGCTCTCTAGTTTGTTTCACAACATACTCTTCAACCCATCTCTTCAATGCATTTACGGAATTTATTTTTCACAACATGAGCAGTCACTTAGTTAATGCAGTTTAGATGCAACTTGAGACCATCCAATAAGATTGCAGTATCCACAATACTTGCCTATCTAATTTCTGGAGCATATGATGTTGAGACTTTCTGCTCGCGTTTTGATTTTGATATATAACACACCAATATTTGCTTCTCCTTGCTATCTGTAAGATCTAACTAATTGATTCTGTGGAAGCTGAGGAAAAGGTCTGTGTCGTTATTAGTGACAGATTTGGACAAGACATTCGGTGAGCCTCACCTCGACGCTGAGATGATCTGAAGAAATATCCTGCAATACAGGATAAGCATCGATATCCTCCCCGCTCTGTCAGGATAAGAGGTACCGTATACTCTCTGCTCGCTCACACCCATTCTGCATCTGTTACCCCCGAACAAGGTTCATGCTTTCTTTCCAGATAAGGCTCAGGTACTATCACTCTCACCATTGAATTCAGTAACTTTCTTCCTCACTTTCTCTGTCACCTAGCAATACCCCCCACACTAATAACACTATATGGAATCAAAACTGTCGACTGACTCATTCCAGACACCTCACAATTCCCCACAAGTACACCAGCACTAACAGCTGGCTCACCCATTCCCACACTCCCTCCAAACCTCCCTTTCTCCCATGCCAGGAGGGAGAGCCTGGAATAGGACAGAAAGGCAAAGTCGGGTGGTGGAGTGCCCGATATCCATTCCCTCAGCCCCTCCCCCTGCTATGCAGGGAGGACCCTGGTATGAGCCGGAGAGGACTGGAATGCCTCGTGTGGAGATTCTGAAACATCCACGTCCCACTGACTGATTAAGGAGCAATGTTCAGTGAAAGGCAATTCTCACTTTAAACCCATTGGCAGTTCCAACGACAGTCCTTTTACATACAAAAAACAGACACAGATACTTCACTGTACAGTGACGCAGACACAAAAATACACCCCAATATACGATCCACATACAATACTTACAAGGAGATAGGCATACACACAGGTAGAAACAACAGACACATACGGTCACGTACGAATAGACGCAAACACAGTTAAGAAACACACAGGCTGATACACAGACGGACAGACATAGACACACAAACACACAGATAACAAGCACATGGATACACAGTATATATGTACACACACACACATACACACAGACAGGCATGCACACGCATACGCGCACACACATACACACACAGAGGCACACACACAAATACACATAGCCATAGAGGAACAGAAACCAATGTCATTAAGAAGCAAATCGAAATGCTTTGGATTTGTAATGGGATCAAGGATTCTAGGGAGAAGGCAGAATAAGGTTCAGGTACATATAAGAAATAATTGAACGGAATTTTAAGACTCGATGGGCCGAATGGCCTCATTCTGCTTCTTGCTTTAATGTTCTTGTGGTGTTATGCTATCAGGTATTCTCTTCCTAAGACAGCAGCAGACGCTGGTTTTGATGCATATTTGACTGGAAAGGGTCAGCGGGAATGTGGGACAGTTTTGAAGTCCAGAATGCGTTATGTTTATTCCTAATTATTCTGTCCTTATGTCTGAAGAGAAGTTGTAATTTGATGTTAGGTTAACACGGTTTAAAATAACGGGTCCCACAATGAAATAAGGACATCCCTTTCACTTTACTGTTGTGATATCTGTGGTGTCCTCATACTCAGGGAGCAGTGAAGACTCGGTTATTGAAGATATTCAACGCTGAGCTTGACTGATCTTTGCTGGACAGGAGAGTCAATGTTTATTGGGAACAGACAGGAGACGGATAGTCAGACACAATCGGATTAGTTATGAGCATTCTGAATGGTGCAGCCAAAAGGCCAACTGCTGTCCCTACCCCATGCGTTATGCCCTCAATCCACCCTCGAGGCTGTTACAGAGATATACTGCTGCCCCTATCCCATGCGCTGTGCCCATAATCCACCTTTGAGTCTGTTACAGAGATATACTGCTGCCCCTACCCCATGCGCTGTGCCCATAATCCACGCTTGAATCTGTCACTAAAAAGCACTGCCGCCCCTACCCCATGTGTTGTTCCCTCAATCAACCTCTCGATGTTGTTACAGAGATATACTGCTGTCCCTATCCCAGGTGTCGTTCCCTCAATCCACCTCTCGAGGCTGTCACAGAGATATACTGCTTTTCCTACCCCATGCGCTGTTCCCTCAATCCACCCTTGAGTCTGTTACAGAGATGCACTGCTGCCCCTATCCCATGTGTTGTTCCCTCAATCCACCCCTCGATGTTGTTACAGAGATATACTGCTGTTCCTATCCCATGTGTTGTTCTCTCAATCCACCCCTCGAGGCTCATCCGGAGATGGACTGCTTCACCTATCCCTTGTGTTGTTCTCTCAATCCACCCCTCGAGGCTCTTACAGAAATATACTGCTGCCCCTACCCCATGTATTGTTCCTTCAATCCAGCCCTCGTGACTGTTACAGAGATATACTGCTGCCCCTACCCCATGTATTGTTCCTTCAATCCAGCCCTCGTGACTGTTACAGAGATATACTGCTGTCCCTATCCCATGTGTTGTTCCCTCAATCCACCCTTGATGCAGTTACAGAGATATACTGCTGCACCTACCCCATGTGCTATCACTCAAACCACCCTTCGATGCTGTTACAAGGTAGGGGACCACCCCTTTCAGCCAGGTAGGATCGTTACAATGAGACTGGAGAAGACCATTCTGCCCCTTCGAATGAGTTACACAGGAATAGAGAATGAAGTAATTCTCTATTACACAGCCCAGGCGGAGACCATTCAACCTACCTTAGTTGCTACACAGGAACGGGGAAGCTGTCGCTAACAGGAAATAGAGAGTAGAGGTAAATATTTATTTTCAGGTTGCAAAGCTGTAACTAGTATAATGCTCTAGAGATCACTGTGGGATCATCAATGACAAATAATCTGTATCAAAGATCTGGAGGAAGGGAACTGAATGGCGCGAAGCTCAATTAGTGCATCACCCAAGATGATCGTTCAAGATGTCGTCAAATGGAGGTATTGAATCTGCAATGTGATACAGACAGGAAAGGTTAGTGAGCAAACCTTCAGCAGAAAGAACATAAAGTGAGCTGGCAGTAAGGACAAAACAATGGCGATCAATTTAAATGGAGAGAGATTGCAGAACCCTGTGATACAGGCCGTTTCCATGTTCCTGGGACAAGAATCATATGGAGTCAGTCTGCAGATGCAGCAAGTGATTTGGAAGGTAAGTTGTTTTTGGCAAAACGTATCAGGATTAATGAGGAATGTTTTACTGCATCTGTACTGGGCATTGCTGAGACCACATCAGATACACTGTGTGCAGTTTTGATCGCCTAAATTTAAAAACAAAGATATAATTCTTTCAGAAGATTTTCACAGATATTTCCCTTCACACCTTCCTGGAGGGAAGGCCTTTTTAAAATGGGGATTATCAGTTTTTATCTGAGATGAGAGATCTTCTTGAACCATACATGACTTTCTGAAAGGTGTTTCAGCTGGACGCATATTTCCTCTTGTTAAGCAGTTTAAAGTAGAGAATAAATTTAAGAATCAGATGTATTGATATCAACACACGTATTATACAGACATCGACCGATATTTACAAATTATACAGACGCATATAAACATGTCATCAGATGATAAAGCAGGGACATTTCCTTTCTAATGAAAGACACTATGTACAACAACAGCAGTGATGCACCTTCTATCGTCCATTATCATCCTTTCCAGAGAATGCTCCAGGAGAGCACACATGGCCCAATTTAATATTCAATTGATATTATTGTATGGTTCAACACAGAGAGGGAGAAAAAATGTTCTCTGCTGATTGATCCCTCTCTCTTACATTGTCCACCGGATAGCAAAATGTGAGACCATAAAATCCCTGAGTTACCTTCACCACTTGTGAAGGATTCCTAGTGAGGACTCATTGGAATCTCTCCACTGCTGGAAGCAAAGGAAGTTCAGCCAAATCCAACTGTTCCACAAATAAATTGCATTACCAGCAGCTTGTGTGAGCAGGATAATTTCAAAGTCCGAAGAACATTTGGGACACTCTATCTTTTACCATTTATTGTGAGTTCAACTTCCTGCATTTCACATTTTTCTCTAAGATGACCCAGCCTGAGTCCTATACAATTGGTCATATCACTAAATTGGCTACATTTAAAATTTGTTGTAACCAGTGGAGGAGCCGGACTGGAAAAGTACACAGTGACCCTCCAACATTTGTCGGAACACGAATGAGAAATTCTTATTGGACTGTTCAAGTGGGAACTCCCTTTACCAAACGTTTGTGGTGCCTGAATGTTTGCATTTGTTCAAAGTTGAGCTGTATTCAAACATTTGACAGACAAGTGCATGTAGGAAAATTGTATGCAGACAGAAAGGTGCTGCTGAAATCACAATCAGAGCAGCTACGATCTTAGTGCCTTGTGGAGCAGTGACAACGTGTCTAATGACCCACTCCTGCTCCTCAGTCCTATGTTCCTATGTTCAATTCAGCCCCTCAAACCACTTGCACTGGTGCTGACGGGGGCATCTTGCTCCAAATACCTGGTCCACAGTATCACAGGATCTCATTCATTCCCTCCAAGCTGTCACGCATAGTTTGGTGTGGGTTGGAAAATGTTACTTCAAAACCCAGGCTGGGTTCGAAAGACAACTCTGGTCTCTTTACAGAGTGTCTCCTCTCTGGAACTTGTGCTTCATTTGTTGGTAATGGTATAGACCCAGATTCACTGTGAATTCAGCCCCCAGACCTCACTAAGTGATGACTCATAAAGTACTTTGCTCTCTCTGATTGGAACGTTCAATAACAGAACGTGCAGGAAAATTACAACCATTAGCTTTGTAATTACAGAATATAAGAACATAAGGAACAGGATCATGTCGTTCGGATAATCAAGACATTTTTCCGATTATGTCCAATCTACTGTTCGTATTAACTCATCTTTCATGTCCAATTCTTCACACTCTCTCAGCTCTCTGGCAGATCAAAAATCAATCTATCACCTTTTTAAATACTTTCAGTGATGTATCTCCCCTAGCTCTCGAGACAAGATAATTCGTGACATTCACTACCCTCTGTGAGAGGAAAACACTCTCCACAAAGACACCGTCACATATTCATATAATTAAGAGGGGAACACAGGGGCTCAGCAAAGAGTGAATAGCCTTGCGATCAAGGCAGTATTTGACTGAGAATGTCATCAGAAGCGCCATCTTATTTGAGCTTAATGGGAATCAGGTGTCCCCTCCCCACTGGCTCGGGTCTTTCAGAGCACAAAGGAAGATGCCTGTGGGTGGGGGCCGAAAATCTTCTCAGTCCCGGGACATCTCTTCAGGACATCCTCAGGGTAACTTCCTCAGCACAAACATGTTCAGTTGCTTCATCAATGTCTTTCCCCATCATAAGGCCGGAGTTGGGGATGGTCACTGAGGGTTACACAACGTTCAGAATATTTTGTCTCCCATCAGCTCCTGATGCAGCCTGTGTATGTGTTGAGTAAGACCCGGACAGCATTCAAGCTTGTGCTGTTAAAGTGTCGGTAACATTCATGTAACAATGCTGTCAGACACAGTTAAAAGAGGAGCTCATTCAACATATCAAGCTGGTTAGGTACAGAAATGTGGAAGCCATTCAGCCCATTGAAACTACTGAACAGAAGAGTGACAGCCCATTCAATACTCCTGCTTGTTCCACAGGAAGAGAAGGGGTCTGGTCAGCACATCGAGCTGTTAAACAGGATCAGGTATAGCCCAATCAGACCCTTGAACCTGTTCCATGGGACTTGGCGGAGGCCATTCAGCCCCATGAGATAGTAAAACATGAACAGGAGGGTGTCATTGATGCTCCAATATGATAAACCAATGGAGCAGAGACTGCACTCATGGATGGATCTACGAGGTTCCTCGTGGGTCCATTGCCGGTGGAATGTTTGCTACTTTAAAGTGGATTACTGGCAGAGAGGAGGGAAGCCAGATGTTTTGTATCAAGTCGCAAAGAGGCATCGTCCTTCTCTGAGTAAACACATGTTCTCCATGAAGGTCAGAAGATGATGGGAATAGTTAACTGTTTTAGAATGAAGGTATTGTGGCTGCTGTCAGGATTTTGGAAAACGTGATGTTCAGTCTAGTATCACACACACCAAATGCACTAAATTCAAATTCTGACCCTTTGTCTCTCTCTCTCTCTCTATTGTAACGTCCTCAAAGGCTCTTGTAACCCGAATAAAACAAGCCATGGATTTTATCACCGTATCAATGTCTGTTTAGAACATCATGAGAGACTGTCCATTCCCCTTAAGTTTCAATGCAATCATCTTTTATTCTCTCACAGCGCTAAAGATTAATCTTCGTTCACCCCTCATCTTACCAACATTCCAGGGATTAGCCTGGTGAAAAACCTTTGCAGTCTGTCTGTGGCAGGGCGATTATTTCTTATAAAGGAAAGAACATCTGTCCAAAATGTCCCAAAGACTGCCTCAACAACACTCTCAAGTTTGATCACAAGAATTAATTTTCCTCACTGAGACACCTCTGTTTCTTTCCTTTGGCGTAAAAAGCCTTTCCTTCTCGGTACACTGCGCCTGACGTGGAATTTTAAAGCTCCTAATATCTATATGTGAGCATCAACAAAGCCAACACCAGAGGTGCTACGGGAGATGAACATCACACTCAGAGGAAGACTAAGAAAGAGTGCAATTGAAATAAGGAATGGTCACCACATGAATGGAAATGAGCTGTAGGAATATGGGAAACAGGCAGAGGAAGGGAGCTATCTTTCCTTTTGTTCCTCCCTCATAGGTCAGGCCAGCATGTTATGCCTATCTTGAACTGAGTGGCTGGTTCAGCTGTTCCACAGGTCAGTAAAAAGTAAAACACATTGCTGTGGGTTTGCAGTCACACAGAGACCTGATCAGCGAAGGATGACCCATTGCCTTCACTAAAGGACATGGGGCAAGCCGATGGGCTTATTATTTTCTTTTTAAGGTGAGGGTAGGGACTAAATCAAAATAGAGTTGGAGGAGGAAAATTTCCTGTTTTTTTAAGTGCGGTACTGCTTATTTGATGTCCTCTTTTTTCCCCTTTTTTTTTCTTAACCCCCACACTACCACCTAAGTGCGGGAGTGCTTATTTTATCCCCAGCACCCATGGTGTGTGTGTGCAGGTGTGAGACACAGTGAAAGACACAAAGTGCACGAATCTTTATTCAAATTCCACCACCAGGAAGATTGGAAAACACCCGGGTGGCCAGTGACAAGCACTGCCCTTCACATCAAAGGACAGTGCTGTGTGATCAAAAACAGTGAAGGGGAGGGTAGGGACTAAATCAAAATAGAGTTGGAGGGAGAAATGATGCACTCCACTCCCTGCGGCGCCCACCTCTCCCTGAACAACTCCAGGGTGTTGGACGACACCGCGTGCTCCTTCTCCAAGGACACCCGGGCTCTAACGTAACCGCGGAAGGGGGCAGGCAGTCGGCCCTTACGACCCCCTCCACAGCCCGCTGCCTGGACCTGTTGATGGCCAGTTTGGCCAGGCCCAGGAGCAGGCCCACGAGGAGGTCTTCAGACCTGCCCTCCCTCCTCCGTACCGGGTGCCCAAAGATCAGGAGCGTGGGACTGAAGTGCAGCCAAAAGCAGAGGAGAAGGTTTTTAAGAAAATCAAAAAGGGAGTGCAAACGCCCACACCCAATATATACATGGTCCACGGACTCCACAGCACCACAGAACAAGCAGTTGGGCTGGGAGTCCGCGAACCACCGCAATCTGCGGTTGCAGGGGACTGCTGCGTGCAGCACCCTCCACCCCAGATCCCAGAGAGAAAGGGGGAGGACTCCCGTGTAGAGAGCCCTCCACTGGGGATCCCCACTGCCCGGTGGCAACTGGGCACGCCAAGGCGTGTCCGGACGGTGGATGAGGGAGAAGAGGTGGACGGTGTGCAGCAGCAGTCCTTTTTACATCTTTGAAATAGACAAAATTAAAATTTCGGAGGCGCCGATGGGCTTTTTATACTTAATGATGATGGTTTCACTTCAATGCTACCAATTTACTTCATATTAACAGATTATTATTCTGTGGCTCTAGATCATGAGTCAATGACTTGAGCACGGTGCATTATCTCCCCGTCAGACAGTTTCTGTGCAGAGAACAAGTTAAACATTTCAAGTGCCATTATTTTGTGATTGACATATGGTTAGAAGGGGCTTGAAACAGGTGATTCCGGATTTAACAGAGGCCCAAATGATGGTTTACTCAGAAGGTGCACTGTGGCTGAGGAAAAGACGGGGATATCATGATGGTGTTATTGGACAGAATTAGCGAGTGTGGACGATATGGAGATGTCGATCTGTGCGGGGCTAGAAGGATTATGGAGTTTTAGAGTTTCTCCTCACATATTGATGAGTCATTTCAAAGTAGTAATTTGTTCATTATAATTTCTAAGAAATTGAATTTTTCATTGGAGCTGAAAACGATGACTTCCACATTTCCTAATTTCAATAACAGGAACAAGAATTCAGATTAACCTGCTTTAATAGACAGTTAGAATGACTTACCAGGAACACCAACCATAGCGAGGATGGGATAGTAACCAGCTTGAATAACAATCAGTACATCATAGATCCTCCATATTAATGACACCCCAGGTTGGGAAAGCCAGGAAAGACTATCGGATACACTCCTCTCCATTGTTGGATCATTCCAGTCTAATGTTCTCAGATGCTGATATCTCCTCCCTGTCTCTCTGGAGCTGCTGATCCCTGTTAGTACTGTCAGCGATGCTTCCACTCATACTATGGGATAACACATTGAACTTAATCCTTAATTAATAAAAGAGGCAAGCCCTCCAGTGACACATTTAGGATCCACGCAGACTGACATTAATCACAGTCACTGAACAAATAGCTGCAGCCAACGCCTTTCAATTCAATGCTGTTTTATTACATTTCAAAATATTGATTAACATTTACACAGTCTGGATTGGATATGCGAGGGTGACTGAGGGAACGAATGTTGAGTCTGGTAGATTAATTGTGTAACCATTCACTCTGCATTGGATATGGAAGTAATGCCAGAGGTTTATCACCAACATGCTGCTCTGCTTATAAATGGAAACATAGACCCTGTAACTACTGCTGAAGCATGACAATATCAGTAAGAGATTGAGAGAACTTTTATAGGCCATGATCTGGAGAGAATATATACTTAAGGCAGCGTGAGGTTATAACAGACAAGTGGGGTTAACAGAGAATTGTACCTAAGAGACAATGGGGACTCCAGATTTTGGAGAATTAAGTGTAGATAAAGCATGATAGTGGAGAAGGCACAGCAGGTCAGGCAGCTTCCGAGGAGCAAGAGAGGCAACGTTTCAGGCAGGGTCCTTCGTCAGAACTGCGGAGGAGTAAAGGGGCTGACAAATAAATGGTGGTGGGGGTGAGGCTGGGGAAAAGTTGGTGATAGGTGGGCGAAGGTAGAAGGTGATAGTGATAGGTCGGTGGGGAGTTGGAGTGGATCGGTGGAAAGGAAGATGGACTGGTAGGTTTCCACAAGAGGGCGGATCTGAGTCGGAGGGTCGGATCTGGGTCGTCGAGGGGAGATTTGCAAATTAGTGAGTTCAATGTTCATGCCGTGTGTTTGTCGGATCCCGAGGCAGAAGGTGAGGTGTTCATGGCGACATCCCGGTATATCTCTTCTGAACCCTCTTCAGCTTAATAATCTCCTTCCAATAACAGAACTTCACACAGTACTGCAGAAGAGGCTTCATAAATGTCCTGCACAATCTCAGCATGACTTCTCAATTTCTAACCCCAAATGTCTGACCAATGAATTAGCCTTAAACAGCTTGTCTATAAGTGCCACAAACTTCTGTGAATTCGATCTGCACCTGTGGGTCCCTCTTTTCTACAACACTACCAACGCACTACTATTAATTGCATAAGCCCCCCACTTTTTATTTTACCAAAATGCATTACCTCGCATTTATCCAAGTTAAACTTGAACTGCCACACCTCAGCCCAGTGACTGATATTACTGCCCCCTCACCCTCCTGCTTCAGGTTTAAAAGACCCTCCCCTCTCCAGAAGGCCGACAAACACAGGCCTTGAGTTTCCCAATGACCAAAAGCTTGATTTACTTTGTGCAAGCAGAGGGAGGAGAGGGTAAGGAGAGGCTGGAAAGTAAACTGATGCCTTGTATCACTTAATAATTTCAGGAAGAGGGAAGCCACATGTCAGAGGTTGGAAATAGTGGCCAGTGTTTTTGTCCAGAAATTGTGCTCTTTCCTCATCTCTGGTGTTCAGTGTTGATATCTATTAGAGATCCCTCATAGTGTAAAGTTTTTCTGCAAGATTTCTTGCGCTAATATTGCAGATTACAGATAATAGCCATTTAAGCTGGAAATCATAGTCAAGCAATTAAAGAAGTTCATTGTTCATCTCGATGGCAGACCACGTGCACTCATCATCTTATAGTTGAGGCTCATACATTTTATTTGTTTAAGAATGAGAACTGTTGCCTGTGTTTTTCAGTTATGTTAATCAGAATGTAATAAATCCATGTAGAGCTGAAAACTGACACTTAACATTCTGGGCATGGTTTAAGTCTTGTGTAGTTGGTAGCACCCCTGCCCCTGGGTCAGAGCTCTGGATTCGATTCCCTTCCATGAACTTGTGGTAGTGTCACTTTCTCTGGAAAAGATTATCTCGATTCTGTTGTGGGGATGTGTCACAGTATGTTCAAAGAAAGCTGATGAACACACAGGAGAATCATGTTGCAGCTTTAGGGGCTAATGTTGAGTGGTGGTAGTGCCCTGACCTCTGAGCCTAAAGGTTGACATCCCACAGAGATGTTTCATTATATGTCTGAGCACGTGGATTAAAATGATTTTTGAAATGTGACTTGATGGAATCCATGCAAGGATTGCACAAAACAGTACATCGGACAAACAGGGAGACAGCTAACGATCCATATCCATGAATACCAACTAACCACGAAACAACACGACCAGCTATCCTTAGTAGCCACACACGCAGATGTCAAGCAACATGAGTTCGACTGGGACAACACTATTATTATAGGACAAGCCAAACAGAGAGCAGCCAGGGAAATCCTAAAGGAATGGCACTCATCCACAGATTCTATCAACAAACACATCGACTTGGACCCAATGTACCGGCTACTACAGCAGACAGTTGGAACTGACAACAGGAAGCGGCAGAGACAAACCACTATAAATGCTGGAGGAAAGATCACAGAAGGGCTTCACAGTAGGCTCCCAAGCACTGAGGATGTCACCGAGAGAGGGGACGAAACGTCTGCAACATAAATTCCCAGCTCGGTGAACAGAACCACAACAGATATACACAGAAGGACAGACAAACCACCCTCCACCATCACGTAGTCTCCTGCCAGTAAACAGTTGTACACAGAAACACACACACACAACCCTGCAGCACCAAGTTGTTTCCGGCTATTGATCAGATATATACAGAAACACACACACACACACACACACAAACCCCCTCTACCACTCTGTCTCCAACCATTAAACAGAAATACACAGCAATGGACACACACAACCATCCATCGCCACCCTGTCTCCCGCCATTAAACAGGGATACACAGAAACACATACACACCAACCTGCACCAATACCTGTCTCCTGTTATTATACAGTTATTGACAGAAACACAAGCACACAACCTTCCACCACTAGCCTGTCTCCTGCCATTAAACAGATATATTCGGAAACACACATACAACCCTCCATCATCACGCTGTCTCCTTCAACTAAATAGACATACACAGAACCACACACGCACAACCCTACACCAAAACTCTGTTTCCTGCCACTAATCAGATATGCAACGAAACACACAACACAACCCTCCACCACCACGTTGTCTCCCGCTATTAAGCAGATATACATAGAAGCACATACACGCACACACAACCCTCCACTAACACCCTGCCTACGGTCAATAAACAGATATACACAGAAACACACAAACAATCATCCACGACCGCACTGTCTCCTGCCATTAAACAGATATAAACAGAAACACACACTCACAACACAATGGTCCACCATCACACACTCTCCGGCAATTAAACAGGTATAAACCGAAACACACACACATCTCGACACCATCCCTCTGTCTCCTGCCATTAAACAGACATACACAGAAACACACACACACACACAACCCTTCACCATCACATTGTTTTCTGCCAGTAAACAGACATATACAGAAACACACACACACACACAACCCTTCACCATCACATTGTTTTCTGCCAGTAAACAGACATACACATAAACACAAACACACAACACTCCATCGTTGCCCTGTCCCCCACCATTAAATAGGGATATGCAGAAACACATACACACCAACCTGCACCAATACCTGTCTCCTGTTATTAAACAGGTTAGACAGAAACACAAGCACAAAACCTTCCAGCAACACCCTGTCTCCTGCCATAAAACAAATAATGCTGAAACACACACACACAAAACTGTCCACCACACCCTGTTTCCTGCCATTAATCAGATCTACACTGAAACACGCAACACAAGCCTCCACCACCACATTGTTTTCTGCCATTACGCAGATATACACAGAAACACACAAACACAACCTTCCACTAACACCCTGCCACCTGTCAATAACAGATATACACAGAAACACACACAAAACTAAACCACATCTGTCTCCTTCCATTAAACAAATATACACAGAAACACACACACAAGCCTCCACGAACATCCTGTCTGCTGCCATTACACAGATATAACAGAAACACACACACATATACACACATACACTCTCTCCAGCGATTAAGCAGGTATAAATAGAAACACACACACATCTCGACACAATCACCCTGTCCCCTGCAATTAAACAGACATACACAGAAACACACACACACAACCCTCCACCACCACATTGTTTTCTGCCATTAAACAGATATACACAGGAATACGCACACACGCACAACCCCTGACACCCAATTTGTTTCCTGTCATTAAGCAGATATACACAGAAACATACACACACAATCCTCCACGACCACCCTGTATCCTGCATTTAAGCAGATACATACAGAATTACACACACAAAACTCCAGAACCACCCTGTCTCCGGCCATTAGACAGTTATACACAGAAACACACACTCACCATTCTCCACCACCAAGCTGTAAACTGCTATTAAACAGACATTTACAGAAATATACAGACAACCCTCCACCACCACCCTGTCCCCTGTCATTAAACAGATATGCACTGAAACACGCACACACACACACCCAACCCTCCACCACCACCCTGTCTCCTACAATTAAACAGATATTTCCAGAAACACGCACACACACACACCCAACCTGCCATCCCCACCCTGTCCCCTGTCATTAAACAGTTATACACAGGAACACAAACACACACTACCCTCTACCACCGCCCTGTCCCGGTCATTAAACAGATATGCACTGAAACACGCACACATACACCCAACCCTCCATCACCAACCTGTCTCCTGCAATTAAACAGATGTACACAGAAATACACACACAATCCTCCATAAAAACCTTGTTTCCTGCCATTAATCAGATATACACTGAAACACACAACTCAACCCTCCACCATCACGTTGTCTCCTGCTATTAAGCAGATATACACAGAAACACACACAGACACACACACACACTCTCTCTCTCTCTCCAGCGATTAAGCAGGTAAATACAGAAACACACACACATTTCGACACCATCACCTTGTCCCCTGCCATTAAACAGTCATACACAGAAACACACACACAACACTCCACCACCACATTGTTTTCTGCCATTAAACAGATATATGCAGGAACACACACATACGCAAAACCCTTGACACCCAATTTGTTTCCCGTCATTAAGCAGATATACACAGAAACAATCACACAACCCTCCACGACCACCCTGTATCCTACAATTAAAAACATACATACAGAAATACATACACAAAACTCCAGCACCACCCTGTCTCTGGCAGAAACACACACTCACCACCATCCTCCACAGTGTATCTAACACACCCCGGTCCCAGACAGAGAGGTGGGGGGGGGGGGGGTGGTGAAGGACAGTGTATCTAACACACCCCGGTCCCAGTGAGAGACGGGGAAAGGACAGTGTATCTAACACAGCCCGGTCCCAGAGAGAGATGTCTCCTGCTATTAAACAGATATTTACAGAAACATGCAGACAACGCTTCACCACCACCCTGTCTCCTGTCATTAAACAGTTATACACAGAAACACACACTCACCATCCTCCACCACCACGCTGTCTGCTGCTATTAAACAGAAATTTGAAGAAACATACAGCAACACTCCACCATCACCCTGTTTCCTGTCAATAAACAGATATACACAGGAACACAAACACACACAACCTTCCATCACCACCCTGTCTCCTACAATTAAACAGATATGCACTGAAACACGCACACACATACCCAACCCTCCACCACCACCCTGTCTCCTGTCATTAAACAGATATGCAATGAAACACACACATATCTCTCCACCACCTCCCTGTCCCCAGAACTTAAATAGATATATACAGAAACACACACATGCACAACCCTTCCACGACCGCCCTGTCCCCAGCACTTAAACAGATATACACAGAAACACACACACAACCCTCCATCACCACCCTGTCTCCTGCCACTGAGCAGATATACACAGAAATGCACACACATAACCCTCGAGCACCACCCTGTCTCCTGTCATTAAACAGATATACACAGAAACACACATACAACCTTCCACGAACGCCCTGCCTACTGCCCTTAAACAGATATACACAGAAACACACATACAACCTTCCACGAACGCCCTGCCTACTGCCCTTAAACAGATATACACAGAAACACACATACAACCTTCCACGAACGCCCTGCCTACTGCCCTTAAACAGATATACACAGAAACACACATACAACCTTCCACGAACGCCCTGCCTACTGCCCTTAAACAGATATACACAGAAACGCTCATACATGCACACCCTCCACCACCACCCTGTCTCCTGCCAGTAAGCACATAGACACAGAAACACAGACACTTTACATCCCACCACCACACTGTCCCTTGCCATTAAATAGATTTACGCCAAAACACACACACACCAGCCTCCTCCACCATTGTGTCCTGCAATTAAACGGATATATACTGAAACATACACACATATTTCCAGTACCACCCTGTCTCCTGTCATTAAACAGTTATAGACAGAAACATGCACACACACTATCTTCCACCACCCTATCTCCAGCCCTTAAATTGATGTATATAGAAACACACACACACAACAATCCACGAGCACCCTGTCTCTTGCTATTAAACATGTACACACAGAAATACACACACAATCCTCCATCAACACTCTCTCCTGCCATTAAACAGATATACACAGAAACACGCACACATACAGAACCCTCCACCACCAGCCTGATTGCTGCCATTAATCAGATATACACGTTAACACACACACACCTCCCCAATCACACAGTCTCCGGTGAGTAAACAGATATAAACAGAAACACACACATCTCGACACCAACACCCTGACTCCTGCCATTAAACAGACATACACAGACACACACACGCGCGCGCACACAACACTTCAACAGCAATTTGTTTCCTGTCATTAAGCAATTAAACAGATATTTACAGAAACATATAGACAACCCTCCACCACCACCCGGACTCTTGTCATTAAACAGATATACACAGAAACACGCACACCCATCCTCCAACAACACCCTGTCTCCTGTCATTAAACAGAAATGCACTGAAACACACACACATCCCTCCACCATCACCGTGTTTCCTGCCTTTAATCAGATATACACAGGAACAGACACTCAAGATGCTACACGACCACAAATCTGTCGCCAGCCCTTAAATAGATATTAACAGAAACACACACTCACGCAACGCTCCAAGACTACTCTGTCTCCTGCCATTGAGTAGATATACACAGAAATGCGCACACACACATTACCCTCGACCACCACACTGTCTCCTGACATTAAACAGATATACACAGAAACGCACATACAACCTTCCACGAACATCCTATCTACGCACAAACCTCCAACACCACCTTGTTCTCTTGCCATTGAGCAGATATATGCAGAAATACACACGCACACAGCCCTCGACCACTACCCTTTCTCCTGCCCTTAAACAGATCTACCTGAAACACACACACACACAAACCTCCACGATCACCCTGTCTCCTACCCATAAACAGATATACACAACAACACATACACAAATCCCTCCACCACCACCCTGTCTCCTGCAATTAAACATATATACACAGAAAGGCACACACCATCCTCCTCCACCACCCTGTCTCCTGCAAATAAACAGATATACACAGAAACATACACGCATATCTTCAGCACCACCCTGTCTCAAGTCATTAATCAGTTATATACAGAAACGCGCACACAACCCTCCAACACCACCCTGTTCTCCTGCCGTTGAGCAGGTATAAACAGAAATACATGCACACAAACCCTCGACCTCTATCCTGCCTACTGCCCTTAAACAGATATACACCGAAACACAGACACATACAGAACTCTCCACCACCACTCTGTTTCCTGCATTAACCAGATATACACAGAAACACACACACAACCCTCCACGAACACCAGTCTGTCTCCTGTCATTAAGCAGACATATACTGAAAAACGCACACAACCCTGCACCACCACCCTATCAACTACCATTAAACATACATGCACAGAACGGTCTACCATCACACACTCTCCGGCAATTAAACAGGTATAAACAGAAACACACACACATCTCGACACCATCCCCCTATCTCCTGCCATTAAACAGACATACACAGAAACACACACACACACTCCTCAATCACACACCCTCCGGTGATTAAACAGATATAAACAGAAACACAAGCTTCTCGACACCAACACCCTGTCTCCTGCCATTAAACAGACATACACAGAAATACACGCAACCCTCCATCACTATATTGTTTTCTGCCATTAAACAGACATACACAGAAAATAAAAGACACACACAGACACCCCACCTACCAACATTCTGTCTCCTGGCATTAAACAGATATACACAGAAACACACACACCCAACCCTCCACCACCACCCTGTTCTCGTGCCAATGAGCAGATATACACAGAAATACACACATAAAACACTCGACCAATAGCCTGTCTCCTGCCATTAAACAGAAACACACATTTTTTTTAGATTAGGTTACTTACAGTGTGGAATCAGGCCCTTCGGCCCAACAAGTCCACACCGCCCCGCCGAAGCACAACCCACCCATACTCCTACATCTACGGGGAATTTGGCATCGCGAATTCACCTGACCTGCACATCTTTGGACTGTGGGAGGAAACTGGAGCACCCGTAGGAAACCCACGCAGACACAGGGAGAATGTGCAAACTCCACACAGTCAGTCGCCTGAGGCGGGAATTGAACCCGGGTCTCGGGCGCTGTGAGGCAGCAGTGCTAATGACTGTGCCACCGTGCCGCCCGACACCAATACCATGACTCCTGCAATTAAACAGACATAGACAGTAATACACACACACACACACACACACACACACACACACACACACACACACACACACACACACACACACACACACATCTCCACCATTGCCCTGTCTCCTACCAGTAGGCACATAGACACGGAAACGCAGACACCCTACCCTCCACCACCACCCTCTCTCCTACGAGTAAGCACATAGACACAGAAACTCAGACAACCTACTCTCCACCAACACCCTGTCCGCTGCCATGAAACAGATATACGCAGAAACTGACACACACACACACACAACACTCCATGACAAGAGTAAGATTAGGTCCAATCAAGGATATTAATGGGAAGTTGTGTGACAAGTCAGATGAGATAGGGGAAGCACAAAATGAATATTTTTCGACGGTATTCACTCTAGAAGACGACAATGTTGCCGAGGAGAATGCTGAGATCCAGGCAACTAGTCTAGGTGGGATTGAGGTTCACAAGGAAGAGGTATTAGAAATCCTGTAGAGTGTGAAAGTAGATAAGTCCCCTGGACCGAATGAGGTTTATCCTAGGAATCTCTGGGAAGCCAGGGAGGAGATTGCCAAGCTTTGGCATTGATCTTTAAATCGTTATTGTCTACAGGAATAGTGCTAGGAGACTGGAGGATGGCAAATGTGGTTCCCTGTTCAAGAATGGGAGTAGAGACAACCCTGGTAATTATAGACCAGGGAACCTTACTTAAGTAGTTTGTAAAGTGTTTGGAAAAGGTTATAAGAGATAGGATTTATAATCACCTGGAAAATAATAATTTGATTGTGGATAGTCCACACAGTATTGTGAAGGTTACGTTGTGCCTCACAAACCGTATTGAGTTATTTGAGAAGGTGACCAAACAGGTAGATGAGAGTAAACCGGTTGATGTGGTGTATATGGATTTCAGCAACGCGTTTGATAAGATTCCCCACAGTAGGCTATTGTACAAAATGCGGAGGAATGGGATTGTGGGAGTTATAGCAGTTTGGATCAGTAATTGGCTTGCTGAAAGAATACAGAGTGGTGGTTGATGGGAAATGTTCATCCTGGAGTCCAATTACTAATGGTGTGCTGCAAGGGTCGGTGTTGGGTCCACTGCTGTTCGTCATTTTTATAAACGACCAGGACGATGGAGTAGAAGGGTGGGTTAGTAAATTTGCAGATGACACTAAGGTCGATGGAGATGTGGATAGTGACGAAAGATGTTGTAGGTTACAGAGAGGCATAGATAAGCTGCAGAGCTGGGCTGAGAGGTGGCAAATGGAGTTTAATGCGGACAAGTGTGAGGTAATTCACTTTGGTCGGAGTAACTGGAATGCAAAGTACTGGGCTAATGGTAAAATTCTTGGCAGTGTAGATGAGCAGAGAGATCTCGGTGTCCAGGTACACAGATCCTTGAAAGTTGCCACCCAGGTTGACTGTATTGTTAAGAAGGCATACAGTGATTTAGCTTTTTTTTAATAGAGTGATAGAGTTCAGGAATCATTAGGTTATGCTACAGCTGTACAAAACTCTGGTACGGCCGCACTTGGAGTATTGTGTAGCGTTCTGGTCACCACATGATAAGAAGGATGTGGAAGCTTTGGAAAGGGTGCAGAGGAGATTTACTAGGATGTTGCCTGGTATGGCGGGAAGGTCTTCCGAGGAAAGTCTGAGGGATTTGAGGCTGTTTCCGTTGGAGAGAAGAAGGTGGAGAGGTGACTTAACTGGATTTTTAGATTACATTACAGTTTGAAAACAGGCCCTTCGGCCCAACAAGTCCATACCGACCCGCCGAAGTAAAACCCACCCATACCCTTACGTCTATCCCTTGCCTAACACTACAGGCAATTTAGCATGGCCAATTCACCTGACGTGCACATCTTTGTGACTGTGGGAGGAAACCGGAGCACCCAGAGGAAGACACGGGGAGAACGTGCAAACTTCACACAGTCAGTCGCCTGAGGCGGGAATTGAACCCAGATCTCTGGCGCTGTGAGGCAGCAGTGCTAACCACTGTGCCACCGTGCCGCCCACTGCCACTGTGCCTAAATAATCTAATTAATTATCTAATTAATAGAGACATATAAGATAATCAGAGGGTTAGATAGGGTGGACCTGGAAACTCTTTTTCCAAGTATGCTGATGGCGAGCACAAGGGGGCTTAGCTTTAAATTGAGGAGTGCCAGATATAGGACAGATTCATAGGTAGTTTCTTTACTCAGAGAGTAGTAAGGGTATGGAATGCTTTGCCTGCAACGGTAGTAGATTCGCCAACTTTAAAGTACATTTAAGTCGTCATTGGACAAGCATATGGACGTACATGGAATAGTATAGGTTAGATGGGCTTCAGATTGGTATGTCAGGTCGGCGCAACATCGAGGGCCGAAGGGCCTGTACAGCGCTGTAATGATCTATGTTCTACGGACACCCTGCCTACTGACCTTAAACAGATATACGCAGAAACGCACATGCATACACAACCTTCCACCCCCATCCTGTCTCCTGCCAGCAAGCATATATACACAGAAACACAGACACTATACTCTCCATCACCACCCTGTCTCCTGCTATTAAACAGGTATATACACAAACACACATATCCCCGACCACCACCCTGTTTCCTACCGTTAATCAGATATACACAAAAACACACACGTGCAACCATCCGCCACCACACTGTCTCCAGCCTTTAAACAGATATACACAGAAACATGCACACAGCCTTCTCCCACCACCCTGTCTCCTGCCCTTAAACAGATATACACAGAAACACACATACATATAGAACGCGCTCCACTGCCAGCCTGTTTCCTGCAATTAATCAGACATACACAGAAACACACACATAAAACACTCCACCACCACCAGTCTGTCGCCTGTCATTAAGCAGATACATACAGAAAAACAAACGCATCCCTGCACCACCACCCTAACACCAACAGTAAACAGACAGACACGGAGAAAGAACACACAGACAACCCTCCACCAACACTCTGTATCCTGGCATTAAACATATATACACAGAAACACACACACACACACACAACCCTCCACCACCACCACCCTGTCTCCTGCTATTTAACAGATATACACAGAAACACACGTACACACAAACCTCCACCACCACCCTTTCTCCTGCCATTAAAAGGATAGACGCAGAAACACCCACACACACAACACTCCATGAACTCCCTGCTCCTGCCATTGGACAGATATACACAATATCATACACACACCAAACTGTCTCGTGCCATTAAGCACATGTACACAGAAACACACACATATACTCACCCAAACCTCCTTCACCACTCTGTCTCCTGCCATCAAACAGTTATACACGGAAATACACACACACAACCTTCCACGAACACACTGCCTACTGCCCTTAAACAGATATACACAAAAACGCACATACATACAAATCCTACAACACCACCCTGTCTCCGGCCATTAAATAGATATACGCAGGAACACACACACAACACTCCATGACCACTCTGTCTCCTGCCATTGAACAGATATACACAGAAACACACACACCACCACCCAGTCTCCTGCTATTAAGCACATATACAGAGAAACACACGCACAAACCTACACAACCACCCTGTCTCCTGTCATCAAACAGATATACACAGAAATACACACACAACCCTCCACCACCACCCTGTTCTTCTGCCATTGAGCAGATATCCAGAGAGATACACACGCACAACCCTCTACCACCACCCTGTCTCCAGCCCTTAAATAGATATACACACTCCTCCACAACAACCCTATCTCCTGCCATTAAACAGATATACACAGATATACACACACAACCCTCCACCAACACCCTGTTCTCCTTCCATTGAGCACATATACACAGAAATATACACACAACCTTCGACCATCCCGGTCTGTCTCCTGTCATTAAGCAGATATATACAGAAAACACACACAACCCTGCACCACCACCCTATCACCGACCATTAATCAAACATACACAGACAACCCTCCATCAACACTCTATTTCCAGGCATTAAACAGATATACACTGAATTGGCTGGCTGACAGAAGGCAGAGAGTGGCTGTAGATGGAAAGTATTCTGCCTAGACAACAGTGTTGAGTGGGGTCTCGCAGGGCTCTGTACTTGGGCCTCTGCTCTTTTTAGTTTTTATAAATGACTTGGATGAGGAGGTTGAGGGGAGGGTTAATAAATTTGCAGATGACACAAAGATTGGAGATGTCGTCGATATTATAGAGGGCTACTGTAGGCTGCAGCGCGACATAGACAGGATGCAGAGCTGGGCTAAGAAATGGCAGATTGAGTTCAATCTGGATAAATGCGAAGTGATGCATTTTGGAAGGTGGAACTCGAATGCTGAATATAGGATTAAAGACATGTTTCTTGGCCGTGTGGAAGAACAGAGGGATCTGAGTATGCAAGTACATAGATCCCTCAAAGTTGCCACACAAGTGGATAAGGTTGTTAAGAAAGCATATGGTGTTTTGGCTGTCATTAACAGGGGGATAGAGTTTAAGAGCCGTGAGGTTTTGCTGCAGCTCTACAAGTCCCTGGTGAGGCAATACTTGGAATATTGTGTCCCATTCTGGTCGCCCTACAATAGGAAAGATACAGAGGCTTGGGAGAGGGTGAAAAGAATGTTTACCAGGATGCTGCTTGGACTGGAGGGCTTGCCTTATGAAGAAAGGTTGAATAGGCTCGGACATTTCTTTTTGGAGAGGAGGAGGAAGAGAGGAGACCTGGTAGAGGTGTACAAAATAATGAGAGGAATAGATAGAGTCAATAGCCAGAGAATTTTCCCCAAATGAGGATTGACTGGTACGAGAACTCATAGTTTGAAGATATTCGGAGGAAGGTATAAAGTAGATGTCAGATGTAGCTTCTTTTTGACACAGAGCGTTGTGAATGCATGGAATGCGTTACCAGAGGTAGTGGTGGAAGCAGAGTCATTGGGGACATTTAAGCGACTGCTGGACATGCACATGGATAGAAGTGAGTTGAGGGGTGCGTAGGTTGTTACTATATTTTACATTAGGATTAAGTCTCGGCACAACATCGTGGGTCAAAGGGCCTGTTCTGGGCTGCACTTTCTATGTTCTATGTTCTCTGATAATGTGAGTCGACCTCTGACAAACTAATGCCAACTGCAAAAGATGTTTAAATACTTCATCGAGTTGCAAAGTTGTCAGCACTATAAGTATGTTTTGGTCAATGTTGATTTTTTTTCCTTGATGGGTTGAAGCTTACCCCACTTCCAACGCTACTGCTAAAACTGTTGTGAATATTTTACTCAAGGAGATTATTGCCTGCTTTGGTATTAGCTTTTGTGTACGTTCTGACAATGCCTCCCATTTCATTGGAGATATTCATGAGGAATTATGCTCTCATTTTGGGATCCACCACTAACTTCATTGTGCTTATTGCCCACAGGCTGCAGGGTTCGTGGAGTCACTAGGGTGACTATAGTCTGAAAACTAAACTTACCAAATGGACTTCTGAGACAGGTCTTTCCTGGGTTAGGTTGGAGCCTCTGGTATTGTTCCACCTACAAGGAACTCCTGTGGGGAAAACTCGCTTGACCCCAGCCGAAATCATGCGAGGTCGAGCTTTCCTCTCGCCTTGGAATAATGCTTCCTCCCCTATTCCTTTCAAATACATGACTAAGGATATGTCCTCCTGTGTTCTTTCTTTGACCAAAGTTTGGTGAGATCTTCACTCTAAGGTCTGTGCTACTCATGAGAAACTCCCCTCCCTCAACAATATCCCAACTGTTGAATATCCTAACTCTTTTATTCTCATCATGATTTGGACAAGCTGCAGCCTCCAATCTCAATGGCAAGGGCCCTTCAAAGGTTTCCACACCAGTCTGACTGCTGTAAAGGTCGCCGGACATTCCGCCTGGGTTCACCTTCATCATTCCAAGGTCGTTAGATGAGCCCCTTCTGGGGTCGGGGGGGAGGGGGTGGTGGATTGTGGTGGTGATGATGATGGAGATGGAGACAATGGGGAACTGGAAGACAAACCGGAATCAGTTTGTAACAAACCAGTCTACTATGATATAGCTGCATGTTCCGAATCGTAATTTTTCATCTGTTTTACATACCCTGATCCTTAATGCAGAACGACCATTATGATGAAGATAGAACTTAGTCTGTTATGTGGACTCGTTGTCGCCGGCATTTGTGCTGAAGCAGGGGCTGTTTACCCGTGTGATCCTGAGCAACCAGAAACTGTGTACCGTTTAAGCTGAAAAAAGATGTCCTTACGTGCCCGAGAAACTGATTCCTTCGATGATGGAATGTTACCAAGAATGACTGCCGCAATGGTCAACTGCACCAAGAAAATTGGACAGTTCATTTACAGAACAAGTCTCAATGGTCTTTACCTTGCCAAGGTATTTTGTGCCAGTTTGATTTCAGTTGTCCTTTCGGTGTTCCAGGTCAGCTTTGCCTCTACTCAAAGAGGCCTAAATCGGCACGTCGCAAAAGAGAAAGGGGGAGATGTCGTCCTTCACTAACAATTTGCTTTTGCAAAGTCATCATAAAATATTCAGCCAGCATGAATTGGTCTGTTAAGTCCTCACATCAGCAAAGGCCTCTTTGACCACTTTCCCCCTCCTGAATCCCAACTACGGAGTATGGAATACCTGTCAGGCACTTATCGGATATAATCTTTCCTTTGATTGTTACTTATCCCCACCTGCTAGCCTGTGGAATTCCTATAATAAGTCCAGGGAAGCATATCCAATTTGTTACAACTGCACAGGATGGTGATGGACTTGAGTGAATGTGACTATGTTTATTCCATGTGGCTTGGTCCAATGTACCAACTGCTACTGCTTCACTATGGCACCTCGCATCTCATGCATATGCATACTGGAGGAGTCTGTCTCTGTTATTGTGGATATTCGGGCTCTTTGTGGGGTTTAATGGCACACACCTTACTATGAGACCCCTAATAGCATCTCCATCTTGTCAATTGTGGGGTGGCAGGAACCTGTCTGGGACAATAATCACATCTCTTACTGAAAGACCCAGCACTTTTTATTGAACAGCTTTCACCCTAAGAGCCCAGTGCGACCATATTTTGCAGCTTTGGAATACCCATATTTTCAGGGTAGTCACAAAGACAGGCCTGCTTCATATAGGGAAGCCCCCTCCATTATCTAAACTAAACCCGGATATTATTTTTTGTCAGCCAAGACAAAGCGACTGTCTTCATTGTTCTAAATGAAGTAGGTAATCCCTGTGCTGTAGCTGTAGGGGCACTTTTCATAACTACTGTTCCCTGCCCAATTACCTGGGAATGGGGCTGGGGTTTCCCCACTAAACGTTCAGTTTCACCTGTAGAAGCGTGCATTGGAGAGGTGGGAAGGCTTTGGATAACAGCAAAGACCAGGTTCTGGCTTATACATTTCTCAGTACCTTTTCCTGAGGAGGATCTGCAGGGATTATTAGCAATGAAAATTGAAACTATCTTATTTATGGTCTAACCCGCTTGGGTAAGTAGACCGCTTGGACTTAGCAGGAGGTAAGGACATGCTCTTGGAATTACGTCTATCTCCTCAGCAAAACCGGTATGCCCTCGACTACCTACACGGCAAAGAGGGTCGGGCTTGTTCCAGAGTAAAGGGCAATTGTATGATGGGGATTACTGACCTCATAGAGAACATTACCAAGCAGGTAGGTAACATCTGCACCTTCGACAATCAAATGATGGAAGCTACTGCAAGGTGGGCTGGTGTAAGCCGGTGTGTCACTGTGTCACTGACTTAAATGGAGTGTCATTGAGTCATAGAGTGATCGAGCATGGGAACTGGTCCTTCGGCCCAAACTGGTCCGTGCTGAACATGCTGCCCACTCAACTAATTCCAACTGCCCCCATTTGAACCATATCGCTCTCAACCCTTCCCATCTATGTGTCAATTCATTTTTTACATGTTGCGATTGTACCTGCCTCAACCACTTTTTCTGGCAGTCCATTCCATTTAAAAAACATTCTCTGCATAATGAAGTTGGCCCTCTGGTCCTTCTTAAATCTTTCCCCTCTCACCTTAAAAAATGCCATGTAGTTTTCAGTCCGTAGTCTCTGGAAAAATGACTCTACGCATTCATTCTATCTCTGGCCCACGTAAAGTATGCATCTCCATAAAAACACCCCTCATTCTCCCACATTCCAAGGGATGATATCCGAACC
This sequence comes from Chiloscyllium plagiosum, assembly GCF_037043375.1. NCBI lineage: Eukaryota > Metazoa > Chordata > Chondrichthyes > Orectolobiformes > Hemiscylliidae > Chiloscyllium > Chiloscyllium plagiosum. The sequence continues at coordinate 78,934,633 of NW_028270176.1, forward strand.
TGGCCCACCCCTCCTTATAACGCTGGCCTATTAGTCCTGACAACATCCTTGTCAAACTTCTTTGCACTCGTTTCAGGTTAACAGGATGACCAAAACTGTACACAATACTCCAAGTGTGGCCTCACCAACGACTTACAGAATGGTAGCATAATGTCCCAACTCCTATATTCAATGCTTTGAACGATGAAGGCCAGCATGCTAAATGCCTTTTTTACCGCCTTTTCTATCCGTGATACCTCTTCCAGTGAAATATGGACTTGTGATCCGAGTCCCTCTGTTCCACAACACTCCTCAGAACCTGACAATTTACTGTATAAGTTCTATCTTTGTTTTACTTTCCAAAGTGTACACCTCCGACTTATCTGTATTTAATTGCAGTTGCCAATCCTCAGCTCACTTCCCCATCAGATTAAAATCCCTCTGTTATTTCTGATAATGTTCATCGTTATCAACGATAGCTCCTAATTGTATCATCCATAAATGTAGTAACCTTCTTGGGAGTGCTTGGAGTATGTTGTGCAGTTTTGGGCCCCTTGTCTCAGAAGAGATGTACTGGCCTTGGAATGTGCTCAGAGGAGTTTCACGAGAATGGTCTTAGGAATGAAAAGCTTGACATATGAGGAAACTTTGAGGACTCCGAATCTTTACTCAATGGATTTTAGAAGGATGAGGGGAGATCTAATTGAAACCTACCGAATACTGAATAGTCTGGACAGAATAGATATTGTGAAGATGTTTCCATTGGTAGAATAGACTAGGACCCGAAGGCACAGCCTGAGAGTAAATGGAACAGCTTTTAGAACGGAGATAAAGAGAAATCTCGTCAGCCAGAGAGTGGTGAATCCATGGAATTCAATGCCACAGAAGGCTGTGGAGGCCAGGTTAATGAGTATATAAGATTGAGATGGACAGGTTCTTGATTGTTAAGGGGATCAAGGGTTATGGCGAGAAAGCAGAAGAATAGGGTTAAGAAACTTATGAACCATGACTGAATAGTGGAGCAGACTCGATGGGCTGAATATTTCAATTTCTGTTCCTATGTCTTATGGCCCTCACCATGCCTTGTATATTCACATTCAGAACATTTATGTAAATAACAAATAACAAAGGTCTCAGCACCGACACCTGTGGCACACCATTAGTTATAGACCTCCAGTCTGAGAAACAATCTTTAACCATCACCCTCTGCTTCCTACCATCGAGCTAATTTTGAATCCAATTAGCTAGCTCTCTCTGGATCGCATGTCACCTAAACTCACTGACTAACCTGCCGTATGGGACCTTGTCAATCGTCTCACTAAAGTCCGTATACAGATCATCCACTGTCCTACCCTTATCCATTCTCGCGGTTATCTCTTTGAAACAATTTTAAAGATTTGTCAGACATGATTTCCTTCACACTAATCCATGCTGACTATTTCTAATCAGACCTTGCATTTACAAATGTTGGTTCATCCTGTCTCTCATTATCGTCTCCAACAACTTGCCTAACACTGATATCCCACTCACTCACTAAGAGCTCCATGGCTTGTCTTTGCTACCTTTCTTAAACAATGGAACCACTCCAGTGGCAAACGATGAAGCAAAAATCTGTGCAAGAGCCTCTGCAATTTTTTCCCTAGCCTCCCATAACATCCGAGGATGGACATGTTCTTGCCCAGGGGATTTATTCACCTTATTGTGCTTTAAGGTAGCAAATGCCTCCACTCTGATAATATAAATGCAGATCAAAACATTCCCACTTGCTTTCCTTATTTCCTTAGTAAGCATCATTTGCTCCTGATTAAACATGGAGAAGAAATATTCATTAACAATTCCCCCCACCTCCTGGTGATTCCACACAAGGACAGCCATGCTCATCAGTAAGGGGACCTATTCTATCCTGAGTCACGCTTCTACTCTCAATATGGCTAGAGCACCTCTTGGGATTATCTTTCACCTTTTCTGAGAGATCCATGTCATGTCCTTTTTTGGGGATTCTGATTCCCCTTTTAAGGGTGCTTCTACACTTTGTGTAGTCATCTAAGGATTAACTTAAGCCCGATATCTTAAACCCAATGTATGCCTTCTTTAATGTCCTTATCAGATCCTCAATAACCCTCGCCATCCAAGGATCAGGTTCCCCCTCAACCACCGTCTATCGAATGAAAATAATCCCGATTTGTTCAATCTCTCTTCATGGCTGGCACCCTTCTTACCAGGCAACATCCTGGTGAACCTCCTCTGCACCCTCTCCAAAGCATCAACATCGTTTTGCTCGTGTGACGACCAGACTGTATGCAGTATTCCAAATGTGGCTAAACTAAAGTCTTATACAACTGTAACATGACCTGCAAAATCTTATATTCAGTTCCCGGTCCAATGAAGGAAACCATGCCGTACACCTTCTTCACCACTCTACTGATCTGCCTTGCCACCTTCAGGGAACAATGGACCTGAACACCTAGATGTCTCTGTGCATCAATTTTCCCCAATACTTTTCTATTTACTGTATAGTTCGCTCTTGGATTGGATCGTACAAAATGCATCGCCTCATATTTGTCCAAATTGAACTCCATCTGTCATTTCTCTGTCCATCTCCCAAATCTATCTATATTCTGCTGTATTCTCGGACAGTCCCCTTCACTGTCTGCTACTCCACCAATCTTAGTGTCACCTGCAAACTTGCTAATGAAACAAGCTACACCTTCCTCCAAATCATTTATGCATAACCACAAAAAAACAATGTCCCAGCAAGGGCCCCTGTGGACATGACTATCACAGATCTCCATTTTGAGAAGCTCCCTTCCATCATTACTCTGTGTCTCCTGTTGCCTAACCAGTTCTCTATCCATCTAGCTAGAAAGCCCATGCAACTTCACCTTTTTCATCAGCTTACCATGGGGAAATTTATCGAATTTGAAACTTTATTGCTGGAACAGCACAGCAGGTCAGGCAGCATCCAGGGAACAGGAGATTCGACGTTTCGGGCACAGGCCCTTCTTCAGGAATGAGCAGAGAGTGTTCAGCAGGAGAAGATAAAAGGTAGGGAGGAGGGACTTGGAGGAGGGGAGTTGGAAATGTGATAGGTGGAAAGAGGTCAAGGTGAGGGTGATAGGTCGGAGTAGGGTGGAGGCGGAGAGGTCAAGAAGAAGACTGCAGGTCAGGAAGGCGGTGCCGGGCTGGAAGGATCCGGCTGAGACAAGGTGGGGGGAGGGGGGATGAAGAAACTGGTGAAGTCCAAGTTCATCCCCTGCGGTTGGAGGGTTCCCAGTCGGAAGATAAGACGCTCCTCCTCCGACCGTCGGGTTGTTGTGGTTTGGCGGTGGATGACCGTAGAGACCACTCCGCGACTCCCTTGTCAGATCCACACCCCCCACCGACCCAACCACCACTCCCGGCACCTTCCCTTGCAACCGCAGGAGGTGCAACACTTGCGCCCACACCTCCCCCCTCACTTCTCTCCAAGGCCCCAAGGGAAACTTCCATATCCGCCACAGATTCACCTGCACCTCCACCCACATCATCTACTGCATCCGCTGCAGCCGGTGTGGCCTCCTCTATATTGGGGAGACAGGCCGCCTACTTGCGGAGCGATTCAGGGAGCACCTCTGGGCCACCCGGACGAACCAACCCAACCAACCTGTGGCACAGCATTTCAACTCCCCCTCCCACTCCACCGAGGATATGCAGGTCATTGGACTCATCCACCGCCAAACCACAACAACCCGACGGTCGGAGGAGGAGCGTCTTATCTTCCGACTGGGAACCCTCCAACCGCAGGGGATGAACTTGGACTTCACCAGTTTCTTCATCCCCCCTCCCCCCACCTTGTCTCAGCCGGATCCTTCCAGCCCGGCACCGCCTTCCTGACCTGCAGTCTTCTTCTTGACCTCTCCGCCTCCACCCTACTCCGACCTATCACCCTCACCTTGACCTCTTTCCACCTATCACATTTCCAACTCCCCTCCTCCAAGTCCCTCCTCCCTACCTTTTATCTTCTCCTGCTGAACACTCTCTGCTCATTCCTGAAGAAGGGTCTGTGCCCGAAACGTCGAATCTCCTGTTCCCTGGATGCTGCCTGACCTGCTGTGCTGTTCCAGCAATAAAGTTTCAACTTTGATCTCCAGCATCTGCAGACCTCACTTTCTCCTCGAAATTTATCGAATACCTTACTAAAGTCCATCTGTATGACATATATATCCCTTCCCTCATCAATCAACATCGTCACCTCTTCAAACAATTCTATTAAGTTTGTAAGCCATTACCTTACCTGCAGAAAGCCATGCTACCTAGCACTGAGAAGTCATTACATTCTAAATAATATATATATCCTATCCCTCAGTATCTTCTCCAGTAGCTTCCCTACCACTAACGTAAGGCTCACAGGTGTGTAATTTCCTGGATTATTCCTTAAACAAGGAGACACCATTAGCAATTGTCCATTCCCCAGGGACCTCCCCCGAATTCAAGGACGCTGCAACAATATTTGTTAAAGCCTCAGCTATTTCCTCTCTCGCTTCCCTCAGTAACCTTGGATAGATCCCATCCAGACCTGGGGACTTGTCCTTCTTGATGTCTTTTGGAAATCACACCACTTCGTCCCTCCTTACGCAGACTTGACCAAGAGTAATCAAAGATCTTTCCCTAACCTCAACATCCACCAAGCCCCTCTCTTTGGTGAATATTGATGCAAAGTACTCATTAAGAATCTCTCCCGATTTCTCTGCCTCCAAGCATATCTTTCCTGCTTTGTCCTTGAGTGGGCCTTTCTCTAGCTACCTTCTTTTTCATTATATGTGACCAAAAAGCTTTAAGGTTTTCCTTAATCCTGCTGGCTAAGGATATCTCATGACCCCTTTTCGCCCTCTTAATTCCACACTTCAGATTGGTACTACAGTCACAATATTCTTCCAAGGCTTCCTCTGTCTTCATTCACCTAGATATTATGTACACATTCTATTTCCTTTTAGCTAGTCTCACAATATCACTTGTCATCCATGGTTTCCTAACCTTGCCATTTCTATCCATAATTTTCACAGGAACATATCTCTCCTGAACAATAATTAACCTCTCTTTAAAAGCCTTCCACATATCAAATGTGGATTTCCCTTCAAACAGCCAATCCCAATCCACGTTCCCCAGCTCTTGCCGAATTTTGTTATAGTTGGCCTTCCCCCAGTTTAGCACTCTTCCTTTCGGATCACTCTCATCTTTCTCCATGACTATTGTAAAACTAAAGGAATTGTGATCATTATTTCCAAAGTAATTCCCCACTGTAACTTCCACTACCCGGGCGGGCTCAGTTCCCAACACCAGGTCTGGCATGGCCGCTTCCCGAGTTGAACTATTTCTACACTACTCTAGAAAATGCTCCTGGATGGTCCTTACAAATTCTGCTCCATCTAGACCTCGAACACTAAGTGAATCCCAGTCAATGTTGGGAAAATTAAAATTAAAATCACCACCATCCTGTTGCTCCCACATCGTTCTGTGATCTATTTACATATTTGTACCACGATCAGTGTGGGGAAGCCTGTAGTACAATCCCACCATTGTTACTGCACCCTTTCTATTCCTGAGCTCTTCCCATCTTGGCGGCACGCGTGGCACAGTGGTTAGCACTGCTGCTTCACAACGCCAGAGACCCGGGTTCAATTCCCGCCTCAAGCGACTGACTGTGCGAAGTTTCCCCGTGTCTGCGTGGGTTTCCTCCGGGTGCTCTGGATTCCTCCCACAGTCCAAAAATGTGCAGGTTAGGTGAATTGGCCACGCTAAATTGTTCGTAGTGTTAGATATAGGGGAATGGGTATAGGTGGGTTGTGGGTCGGTGTGGACGTGTTGGGCTGAAGGGCCTGTTTCCACACTGTAAGTAATCTAATCTAATCTATTGCCTCACTGCTCGAATCTTCCATCGTGCCCTCCTTCAGCACAGCTGTGAAATCTTCTTTGACCTGTAACGCTTCTTCTCCACCCCCGTACCTTCCTCTCTACCCCGCCTGAAGCATTAATGTCCTGGGATATTTAGTTGCCAATCACGCCATTCCCGCAACCAAGTCTCAGTAACATCAATAACATTATATTCCCAGGTACTATTCCAAGCCCTAAGTTCATCTGCCTTACCTACTATACTTCTTGCATTAAAACTACAAGTCCCTCTGTGTTCATCCTCCGCTTCCTGCCTCCTCTTCCCCTCAGTCATGCTGATTTCATTATCTCGTTACTTAGACTTTAGTTACTACCTCCTTTCTTTTCACCAAACAGATTTGTTTCCCGATCCCTGCCACATTAGTTTAAACCCTTCCCAACAGCGTTAGCAAATGCACTCCATCGAACATTGGCACCACAATGTAGATGTAGACCGTCTACCAGATGTAGACCGTCCAATTTGTAACAATCCCACCTCCCCCAGAACCGGTCCCAATATCCCAAACATCGGAAGCCCTCCCTCCTGCACCATCTCTTCAGCCACACATTCTTCCTGATTATTCGATCATTCCTACGCTGACTAGCACTTGACACCGGTAGCAATCCTGAGATTACTACTTCCGTGGTCCTACTTTGTTAAGTTGGTTCCTAACTCCCTAAATTATTCTTGTAGGACCTCATGCTGACGGCACATTAATGTGGGGAGAGATCATTCAGGCACACAAAGTATTAGGGATACTATATTAGACTGATGAATGGACTCTGTAACCCCAAATAATGATGATCTTGTTCATGTTTTTTTGAATGTCCTGCGTATTGTAACCTGCACGCCTTACTATGTCCAAGTTTACTTTTCACCCTATGATCTGTGCGTCCTTGCTTACTGTCATCTGCCTGTACTGCTCGCAAATAAAGCTTTCACTGGACTTAGGCACATGTGACAATAAATCTAATAAATTAATTATTTCTCACCCGAACAGTGTCTCTTTTCGAAATATGTGATCGTCGCTAACCCTCACGTTTCAGCGTAATCATCCCTCTTTGTCTCCTACACGACAGATTAAATATTCATTTCCATCACTGTCTCCTCATGGAATCATCATCTCATGGACTAGACTGCTAATACTAGCTTGAGTTGTGTCAGTGTTAATGAGATCGTGCCTTACAAAGGAGATCATACCTCTTCACAGTGCCCCAAATACTCTCTCATCAAGGCCCTACAAATACAGAAAGACGGCTTTACTTATGCACTTGAATCATATTACAATAAAGGGCAGCATACTATATAAGATGCTAATACTTCCGGCCTTGGGTGTGCTATTTTTGATGACTCATGATCAAGGACATTTAGGTCCTTTTGAAAAACAAAACTTCTCAACCTTGTACTGTTTAGTCAATACAAAATGAGATGCATGCTGTTTATTTCTCACATCCAAATCATTTCTATGCCTTGCAAATTGTTGTGGTTCAAACACTGAAACTTGTGATATTCCATGGACTGCCTTCAGTCCATAAAGTGCAAGAAGCTCAGCATTGCTTCCACTGACCAATTCTCAATCCATGTGGTATATACAGATCACCCCGTCTGCAACTTATCAATGTACTCTAACTTCCTTTGCTCACTTGTTAACAACAATGTAAAAAAGTATGCTGCAAATTCAAATACACCACTCGCACTCTTCTCTCTTGTGGATGTACCAAATAACACAAACTCCACAGCTTTCTCAACGATGATTTTCGGTTTCTCAGTCTAAGCTGACTGTACCAAGTCACATCATGATTTCCCAAGTGTCGAGTTATAAAATTTCTCAGAAAAGATTCTAATATTTTCCTCAGACCTAACATCAAGGTACCTTTTTTTGTTTTACCTCCCACTCCGGTTTTAAATATTTAGGATTACAATAACTACTTTCCAGTCTGCAGGAACGAGAAATTCCAGAGTTTAAAGAAATTTGTAGGTAATCAATACTTCTTACTTGTCGTTACAACATTTAAAATACATTTGGATAAGTACATGAAGAGGAAAAGTTTGGACGGATTTGGGCCAACCGCGGGAAGGTTGTTTTGAATTGGAATAGTCAGCATGGACTGGTTGGACCGAAGCATCTGTTTCTGTCCTGTATGACTCTATAAGTCATTCACTTGCTGTAATGCCACTTCCCTGAAAACTCGGATGGAACTCATTTGGTGCAGGAACTTGCCACCCTTCAATTCAATTAGTGTTTGACTAAGTTCACTTTATTAATTCTAATCATGTTCTTATTTTCACCAGTCAATCTGTCCCATATTATTTCTAGAAGAGTTTTGGTATCTTCGATTATGGAGACAACACAAAGGTATTACCCTCAGCAGCAGGCAGAGATGGATTCCGTCACTGTGTGAATACATTGGAGATGGGAGATGATGGACGTGACACCCACTCCTGCTCGGAAAGTTCCCGAATCAAGACAGTTCAATGAAACTGTCACTTCCTGGTCACTGACAGCATAGTCCTCTCCCTCGTGGGAGGTTACAGGTTATGCTGAAACTCATTTTAGAATCAAACTGACTTCACACTTTGCATAGGTCCAGGTCGAGGTAAGAAAAAGTTTGTGATCAAAATATGTGTAACGAGAAGAGTTGCCAGAAGAGAATTGTAACTGGAAAGGTGTGGATAATGGTTTATTCAGAAACAGTGTTGAGGCAGAAGTGAAGACTAGGAATATCGTGAAGGTGGGAGTGGACAGGTTTTGTGGTAGACGGAATATTGAGATATAAATCCGTTCAGGATAAAATGGGGTAATCGTGGTTATGAACACTTTCGTTTCTCCTCAGATGCTTGTAAGCGAGGGATATGAAATTCATGGCATAGAAATGGAGATTGTGATTGAAAGCGAAGAAAATAGTTTGGATCTTTGCCAAATATACACTACAGAGAAAACGATGACATTCACAATGGGTTAGAGAATTAGTAAATGGGCAGAGATAGACTCACCAGGAACACCAACAATAGCGAGGATGGGATAGTAACCTGCCTGAATAGTCATCAGTACACAGCGTCAATCGAGATGTTGTTACTACACTGAAGTCTCCTCCACCACAACAACTTCCAATATAAAAATTGCTTCTGGGCACGACTGCCCTGAACATACACAAGAAATACGGATTTCCCTCGATTTTACTCTCACAGCTCTTACCAGTTAATTGTTATCGTTTACACTATGCAATTCTATAATCTGTTTGTCAAGATGCAAACACCTTATTGCACAATTTATATGCCTTTTCTTTTTTAGATTTTTTGTAGCCTTAGCGCAAAAGTAAGTGTTCTGTTTAAAATTGACCTGTGTATGGGGATTCAAAAGTCAGACACAGTACGTATTTTTCATGGGTTAAGAAACAGAAAGGATTCGAAGACAGTGGCTGTGGAGACTGACGAGGAGTATAGTGACATCCCTGCCAGTCCCCAATATCTTCTTGATAGACAGAATAAAATAAAATGCAGTGAAAGAAACAGAATATATTCAGAAGAACGAATTGCAAGTGACAATGTAAACAAAACAGCATCATTTCAAATGGAATGGCTGAACAGTGATGGTGTGTGTGTATCTGTGTGTCTGTGTGTGTGTGTCTGTGTGTGAATATGTAGTTAGGTAAGATTGTTCATATGTGTGCAAAACATTCAGAATGAACGAGAGACATACTTAACAAACATGATGCATGTGATGTACAAAATTTATAAAATAGTAATATGTTACTTAATCTTCAGCTGAGATGTTATGTTCCTCTACTCTCAACGTACCGTCTGCCTCCTGCCTGTTTCTGGCATTCCCTGATCTAATCTTTCATTCTGATCGGATGGATGTTATAAATTCCTGCTTCTGGTGTTCCACCTTGTTTCAGTTAATCCATTTTCTACCAGGAAACATATCCTGGGTTCTGTCAACAGTTGGTGTCTGTCATATTGATGGAGATAAAAGTTCTGGCATCAAACCCAGGATTTCAACAGGTTAATCTGTTGCACATACACTGTACAAAGGACCATAGCACAAAGGAATTATCAAACCAAATACGGAAGCACATCTACTTCTATCAATCATGTAGACTTCCCTATTTTTACATCTCCACGTCTATATTCTCTCTCTGTCTCTATCTTTCCATCTAGTTAATAAGTCCTCCAATCGTTCTTCGTGTCCCATGTCTCAAACCCCCCTCCTTCAGTTTACATCTATTTCTCACTTTTGGATGAGATGGCTTATAATTGAGTAATGTAACTAAAAAGACATGAGGGTGGCGTTGGCCAGAGTTAGTTGGAAGGGGAGCTGAGCACGGGAATATGGTGAAGCAGCAATGACAGGAGTTTCTGGAGATAATTCAGCAGCAAGTCAGAAATTCATCCCAAGTAAGAAGAAAGATAATCAGCGGAAGACAAGTCAGCCGTGCGTGATAATAAACTCTGGGACAGCATAAAAGTAATAGAAAATGCACACAATGTGGTGAAGATTATTGGGAATTTAGACGATTACGAAGCCTATAAATTCCAGCACGGATAACTAAGAACAGCAAATGGGAGGAGAGGGTGAAATACGAAATTACGCTTGTTAATCATGTAAAAGAACATTGAAAGAGATTTTTAGATATATAACAAGGAAGACAAGGAGTAAAGAGCAAACAGAGGAATATTGGAAAATGAAGCTTGAATAGTTACGGGAAGCAATGGAATGGCAGAGGAATTGAATACATTGCAACAGTCTTCACGGTGGAAGACACCAGCAAAATGTCAGAACTTCAAGACAGTCAGAGGGTAGAGGTGAGTATAGTGACCACCAGTAAGGAGAAAGTGCTGGGGAACGAGAATTTGGATCAATCAGTGAGACCAGTTGGAGAACACCCCGTAGTTGTAAATAGATGCCGAAGGTGATTGTGGAGGCATTGCTGGTGATTTTTCAGGAAACATTGGAGTGAGGGAGGACTGGCAAATGTAAGGAGAGACGGACACAGAAGACTGGAAATTACAAATGGCCAGGCAAGTTGAAACTGTTGTATAAAAGGACTTAATGAATCCTTACGTTTATGAATAGATGCATGGAGTATAAGAACAAGGAAGTTCTAAAGTATATTGGACGTGGTGTGATTAAGCTACAGCATAACAATAGTGAAATTTACAATACTATTGCGAACAGCAGACTTGAAAGTACAGTTAAAACAAAGGAAATCATTTCGAAGTGGACAGGAGCATTCATGACAAAGAGGCTGTTTCCTTGACCCTGTAGTGAGAATGTTGAGATAAGCTTGTCAGTAAGCAGACTAAAATAAAATGTATAGAAAGCACAATAAAATCTGTTGCTGCGGATATAGCAATACACAGCAGGTCAGACAGCATCCATGGAACAGGAAAGTCAACGTTTCAGGCTGGAAGACTTCATCAGGATTGGTCCGGGGGAAAGGGAGCCGGGAAGAAAATAGAGGGAGAGGCGTGGAGCTGGGGGAAGGGTAGATGGGATGACGATAGGGGATGCAATAGGGGGATAATGTGATTGGTCAGTGGGAAGGGTGCAGCGGATATGCGAATAGAAATATGGACAGCTTAGGTCAGGTAAGGGAAGGGGAACATGGAATAAGGCTGTGGGTGAAGAGTTCTGAAGCCAGTGAAGTCAATATTGAGATCAGTGAACTGTAAGCACTCAAGCTGAAAGATCAGGTTCTGTTCCCTAGTTTCTATTTGGCCTCACTTTGACAGTGGAGGAGGCCAAGGATGGATCTGTCGCTGGATGAGCAAGGTTGAGGGGGGGGGGGTGAGGGAGCAATTGAATGGCAACTGGAATGTAGGGTTGGTTAAAGCGTGCAGAGAGCAGCTGCTCCATGAATATGTCCCTGACTCTCCCTTTGGTCTCCCTGATAGAGAGGAGACCACATCGGGAGTTGGAGGCGTGCTTGGTGGTGCAGGATCAGGCTCTGTATGGAGCACCAGTGCTCTAAACACAACAACCAACCCGACTTTCTAGTTAACTTCCATTTCAATTCCCCCTTCAACTCTTCCGGGGACATGCCCATCCTTAGCCTGTCCACTGTCAGAGGAACACCACCTGAGAGTCTACCTTTGAAGCTGATACCCAATGGCCTCAATATTGACTGCAGAAGCTTCAAAATCCCTCCACACGCAGCCTTATCCCCTGTCCCTTCTCCCTGACCAGACCCACCTGTCCATCTTCTCACTCACATATCTGCTCCATCCTTCCCACTAACCAATCACAGTAACCTCATACCTACATGTATACACCACCATCATACCTACCCTTCACCCTTCCATATCCCATCACTCCGTTTCTGGGCTCCCCTCCCCCTCGCCAGTCCTGACGAAAGGTCCAAGGTAAAAATATTGCCTTTTTGCTCCTCTCATTCTGTCTGGTCTGCTGTGTTTATCCAGCTCCAAGTTTATTAAATCTGGCCTCTCGCACCTGTAGTACTTACTCTCTCCAAGTTGTGGAACTATGTCGTCTACGTGTAAGAAGAAATACATTTGGACATTTGAAAAGATCGCTGACTCATTCCTCATTTCTTAACAACCCAACTCACACCTTCCAGATGAAGCAGCATTTCACTTGTAATCTTTCAATCCTGTCTCCTGTCATTGCTGCTCACAATTCAGTCTCCTTTAAATTGGGGAGACCAAACAGAGACTGCATTGAGGAACACTCCCACTCTGTCTGTAGGAAGAGCCCTGATCGTCTCATTGTTTCCCATTTTAATAACCTACCTTGCTCTCATGCTAACATTTCAGTCCAGGGCAGCTGCAATGTTCCAATGAAGCACAACCCAGGCTCGAATAACACCTCACATTTTACTTTGGTACGTTACAGCCTGTAGGAGTTTGTATTCAATTCCATAACTTCACAACATGACGTCATTATGGCTGTACTCAAATCTTCATACATTCCTTCTCTTGGTCTCCCAATGAACTTGCCCTGTTTGTCAATCTTTTGTCTTGCACTCAATTAAGGAACCCAATTCCCCCCTTTACAATCTAATGTATGCTCATTTCCATAACTATGTTAAAATGAAGACAGTTGTGGTAACTGGACCCAAAGTGCTCTCCGACTGACACTTCAGTCACTTAGCCAACCTCGTTTTCTGAGGGGAGGTCTCGTGTTGCATCCGCCTGAGTAGCATAGAGCCCTCTACATCTTGATTTAGGAAACTTTCTTAGACATTTTGACAAATTCCACCCCGTATGGACCTTTTACACTCTGGGTGATCTAGTCAATCCATGGGAAGTTAAAATCTCCATCCAATACTACTCTATTATTTTTATAGATATCTGCAATCTCACTACGCATTTTTTTCTCTCATACCCGCTGGCTATTTGGGGGTCCAGAACACCATCCCAGCAGACTGACCATCCCCTTTTTGTTTCTAACTTTTAAAAATATTGCCTCATTTGAGTACCGCTTAACAATATCGTCTCTTGGCACTGTTTTTAATGTCCTCCCTAATCAAAGGGACAACTCCCCCTCCTCACTTACTTGTCCTTCTGTCATGCCTGTAGCTTTTGTATCCTGGAACTCTGAGCTACAAGTCCTGCCCTTCTCTCAGCTATGTTTCTGTTCTGGCTATAATATCCCAGTTCCCAGAGCTAATCCATGGTCTGAACTTGTCTGCCTTACCAGTCAGGCCTCATGAGTTGAAATTAATGGCCTTTAAACCAGAAGTATTTTCCCCCCTATGCAGTGTCCCAGATATCCTGGATAGGAAATTTGCTCTCGATGGCTGATGTATTTTCCCCTGACTAGTTGATGGCCCCTAGCTTATTTAGAGTCTCAACTCCCTGCCAAACTAGTTTAAATCATGCCAGGTAACACTAGCAAATCTCCTCCCAGGGATACTGGTGCCCCTCTGCTTCCAGTGCAAACCTTCCCCCGGTACAGGTCACCTCTACCCCAGAAGAGATCCCAATGACCTAAGAACTGGAAACCCTGCACCTTACACCAGCTCCTCAGCCACACATCCAACTGACCGATCTTTCTATTTCTATCCTCACTGGTGCGTGGACTGGGAGTCATCTGGAGATCATTAACGTCAATAACCATTTTTTAAAAACGTCTTACCTAAATCACTGTAATTATTTCACAGGGGCCTATCCCTGTGTCTACCTCAGTCACGTGGGCCGATGTGCACAATGACCTCTGGCTGTTCACCCTCCAGAATGTTCAGTAACCGCTCAGAGACATCCTTGACCCTGGTACCCGGGAGGCAGCACATCATCCTGGGGTCTCTTCTGCAGCCACACAGTCTTCTGTCTGTCCCCCTCAAAACTGAGTCTCCTGTCAGTATTGCGATCATTACAGAGGATCTGGCAAACAGAGACTGGGAGGAACTCCCTGCAGTTGGGTCCATGCTAGGAAAGTGGAGTAAATTAAAGTGATGCAGTGAGAACGCAGGGCCAGGGTGCTCCTTGAAGAGTGAATAGTAAAGGCAGCAAGTCCAGGGAATACTGATCAAGTGATATCGTGAGTTTGATAAAGAAAATACAGTGCAATAAAATCAGGCGAAGCCCTTCACAAGTATAGAGAGTGCAAGGGGATTGTGGAAAACGAGGGACAAACAATGGTCATGAAATATATTTGGCAGACACGTTTGTGGAAAAACCACAAGTATTTTATCAGCATCGTGAGAGTAAAAGGATTCCCAGCGAAAGAGGGAGGTCTGTGAGTAACCAAAAGGACAATCTGTACATGGAGCCAGAGGAAGTAGGCGAGGTCTTCAATGAATACTTCCCATCTGTATTCACACAGGAGAAAGGCATTGTAACCGGGGATTTCAGTTGGGATGCTGAGGTTCCAGAATATGTTAAGATCAATAAGGAGGAGGTATTAAAAATTTTCACAGGCATAAAGATGGAGAAATCCCCAGTACCCAATGAAAAGTATCACAGGCTGCTATGGGAGGTAAGGAGGAGATTGCTGAGGCCCTGGTGGATATATTTAATACTTTGCTAGCCACAGGTGAAGTGCCGAATGACTGAAGGATCGCTAATGTGGTTCCTTTGTTCAAGAAGGGCAGCAGGAATAGGCCAGATAATTACAGAGCAGATAGTCTGACAGCAGGGGGAGGTAAATTATTGGGAACAATTCTGAGGGACAGGTTGAATCAATAACTGGAAAGACAGGGATCGATTAGTGATAGTCAGCATGGATTTGGAAGAGGAAGATAATGTCTGATGAACTCAGCTGAGATTTCTTTGAAATTACGATTGAAGAGATTGATGAGGGCCGTGCAGATGTTGTGGTTTACATGGAGTTCATTAAGGCCTTTGACAAGGTCCCACATGGAAGGCTGGTCCAGAAGGGAAGAGCCCCATGGCATCAAACGCAAGTTGGGAAATTAGATCCAAAATTGTTGTGTGGGTTGGTTTTGTGATTGAAAGCCTTTGCCCAGCGGTTGTACCAGAGGGATCTGTGCAGTAACCATTGCTGTTCCTTATGGGCATTAATCACTCCGATGTGAAGCAGAAGGTATCATTAGTAGGTTTGCTGATGACATGAAAGGTGAGGGTGTTGAACACATTGAGGGAGATGGTCTCAGGCTACAGTCTGAACTTTGAGGCTGGGACAGAATTTCAAGAGAGTCATTTCAATTGACAAGGCAGGCATGAACACAGCAGGCAATGAGGGAAAACGCATCAATTAAGCTGCATCTACTTTAATGAAAAAGGCCTAACAGGTTATACACGGCATGGATGGGAGCATGGGACAGGGATATCACAGGAATTACAGAAAAACAGCTGAGAGTGCAGGGCAGGACATGCAGCTCAATGTTCCCAGGACAGATGCTACAGGAAGGATAGAAGGGGAGGCAAGAGAGGAGGGGGATTGGAGTTTTTGATCAGTGAAAACATCACTGCAGCACTGAGAGAGGATATTCCTGGGGATCGCCCAGTGAAGCTGTATTAGTGGAACTGAGAAATTATACTGAATGATCAGTTTGATATGACTGTACTACAGTCAGCGGGAAATTGAGCAGCAAATATGCTGGAGATCTCAGATATCTGTAATAATGATAGGGCTGTAATGGTCATGGGATTTTAACTTTCTAAACCTAGACTGGTATTGCCAGAGTGTTCACAGCTTGGATAGAAGAAATTTGTTCAGTGTGTTCAAGAAAACTGTCTCAGGCACTATGTAACTGGTCCGACTGGAGGAAAGGATAAAAACTGACCTCCCTTCGGGAAACAAGGGAGAGAAAGGGGCTGAAGAGTTCTTGGGGGAGCACTTTGGCAAAGTCACCACAATTCTATTAGTTTGAAAATAGTGATGGAAAAGGACAGGCCTGGTCCATAAGTTAAAGATCAAATCTGGCCTTGCCCCAGTCCAGAAGATATTCGGCAAGACTGTCCAAAAGTTGATTCGTGGAGGCTATTTGAAAGTAAAGAGACGTCGGGCAAGTGGGATTCTTTCAAAAGAGAGATAAATTAAGATTTCAGGGACAGCATATTTCTGTTAGTATGAAGGACAATGCTGACACAAATGGGAAACACTGGATGACTTGGGATATTGATGTTCTGAGCTGAAAATGTGTTGCTGGAAAAGCGCAGCAGGTCAGGCAGCATCCAAGTAACAGGGGAATCGACGTTTCAGGAATAAGCCCTTCTTCAGGAATATTGAGGTTCTGGTCAAGACAAAAGGGGGCACATGTCCTATATAGCCAGCTGGATTAAGTCAATCTCTTGAAGAACATTGTGGGTGTCGTAATACTCTTAAGAGGGAAACCATGAGGGCCTAAAGGGGAACTGACAGCTTTGGCAGATAAGGTTCAGGAAAATCCAAAGAGATTCTACAAGTATATTAACAACAGAAGATTAACTCGAGACAGAATGTGACCCCTGAAAGATCAATGAAGCCATCCGTGTGTGAACCCACAGGAAATGGGTGAGATCCGAAACAAACATTTTAAGTCAGAACTTACTGTGGAAAAAACACTGGGAAAGCAGGGAAATAAACAGTGATGATTTCAAAAGAGTCTACATTGACGAACAGGAGGTGATGAAGGTTTTAAAACGCATTAAAATTAGATAACTCCCAGGGAACTAATCAAGTACATCCCAGGACATTGGGGCAAGTTAGGGAAGAAACTTACAAAGATATTTCTATCACTGACAGCCACGGGTGGTGAGCTGGGAGCCTGGAGGGTGGCTAATGTTATACCAGCATTTAGGAAAGGCTGCGAGGGAAAGCCAGGGACATAAACACCAATTAGCTTGATGTCAGTGGTGCCAATGTTGTTGGAAGCGATTCTGCGGGACAGGAGTCACATGCATTTGGAAAGGCAATGATTGATTAGGGATAGTCAGCATAGCTTTGTGCGTACAAAGGGGTGTCTCTCAAACTTGGTAGAGTTTGTTGAAGAGGTGACCAAGGAGATGGATGAAGACAGAGCAGTAGACGTTAACTGTCCTGACGTCAGCAAGGCCTTAGACAGGGTTTAGCCTCGTGCACTGGTTAGTAAGATTAGATCACATGGGATCAGGGAGAGCAAGCCAAACAATCACAAATGAGCTTGACAGTAGGAGACAGAGGATGGTGGGAGAGGGTTGTTGTGCATACTTGGGGCCTCTGACCAGCGATGTGCCATGAGGATCGGTGCAGGGTCCATACATGTGAATTATTGACATAAACGAGAATATATGAATTAGTGTTAGCATGTTTGTGGATAGTAAAATACGTGTTATAGTGGGCAATGAATATAGTTATCAAAGGTAATCTTAACCAACTGAGGCGTGTGTCAAGAAATGAAAGGTGGAGTTGAATTCAGGTGTTGGAATTTGTTAAGACAAACCAGGGAGGACTGACACAGTTAATGGCAGTGTTCTGTTCAGTGTTGTCTAACGGAGAGAGACCAAGGGGTACAGTTACATTGTTCCTTGGATGTGGCTTCACACGTGGAGAAACAGAGAGGCTGGAGAAGCTGGAAAGCAAAACAGGGCGATGAGATAGCTTTGGCAGATAAAGTTAAGGAGAATCCAAAGAGATTCTACAGCACACAAGTACAAAAAAGCAACTAGAGAGACAATAGAGCCCCTCAAAGATCAAGAAGGCCATCCGTGCCTGGAACCACAGAAGGTCAGCGCGACCTGAAATGAATATTTCATGTCAGAACATACTGTGGACAAAGACCAGGAAACAAAGGGAGAGAAACAATGATGTCTTGAAAAGAGTCCCCATTACAGAAGAGGTGGTGCTGGAGATCTTAGAACACAAAGGTAGAGAACGCCCGACGTCCTGAACAAATGTATCCCACAACATTGTGGCAATGTCGCAGTGGGGACCATGGCAGAGATATTTATATCATTATCCTTCGTATTTCCCTTGGGCGGAGGTGGCCGAGAGGTGACCTTATAAAGGTTTATAAAACCATGAGGGGTATACTTAATGTGAATAGTAAAGGTTTCTATCCCAGGGTAGGGGAAATCCATTACTAGAGGGCAGAAATATGAGGTGAGAGAAGAAATACTTAAAAGTGACCAGAGGAGAACATTTCCACATAGAGAATGGTGCATGTATGGAATGAGCGTCTGGGGAAGGGGTAGAGAAAAGTAAGGTTACAACATGGAAAAGACATTTGGGCAGATACATGGAGAAGAGAAGGTTTGAAGGGATATGGACCAAACACATGCAAATGCGACTCGTTCATGAACAGTAGTCAGCATGGACTAGTTGCATGGAAGGATAATAAATGCAGTACATTTCAAATATGGGGAGGGACAATAGGGAAGGTGGTGGTTACAGGGACAGGGACTGTTGTAGGTGTTACAAATTATTGAAGTCACTGGTCCACGAGACATGGAATATGTACAGTGTTGGAGGGGGAACACAGAACAGAAAGATCCCAGGCAGCTTTCCCACCCACTCATGGGAAGCCTGCTTTCCCCTTGTTGTCCTGATGCTCACTAAGACGTCACAGGCATGGATTGATAACTGTGACACTCCTGATACTGTCTCAGAACAACAAAACTTTCAGTAGACGTGGTGATTGAGCCTGGGGTGTGTCTGTACACTGCTCCCCCTCCAACACTGTTAGCTGATGTTTGGAGCCCTCTCGCTGCTCTGTGCACTGTGAGTGATCTTACCTCAGTGCAGGGTTTATTGAAGGCTCCAGATCTCCCTGCCTTTTGTCTCTCTGGCTGACAAACCATCTTCAATGTGGTGATGGATGGGACACCCAGCAGCTGGGAAATCTAATGAGTCAGGAACTTCCTGAGTACCTACAGGAGACAGAGAAATAGACGGAATGGGAAATTAGACTGATGCAGTGAGGGTTACACATGGAGAATAGTACTGTGTCCCACGGAGATCTGGAAAATCCCAGTCTCCATCCCTGGCCTGTGCAGAATTCTGTTGGCTCAGAATCTGGAGTAGCTGTAAGAGTGAGAAACACTGACAGAGGTAACAATGAGACCCACACAGTGAGGGATACCACATGGAGAGAGACTGAGTGATATCACCAGACTGCAGGAAGGTATCAGGAACAAACAATCATGAAGGAAAACAGGTTTAGCTTCATGATACACTGGTATCAGTGTTCAGGGATAAATAGCCTGTGAGCAGACAAAGTAATGGCGTAGTGATATTGTTGCCAGAGCATGTATCCCAAACCTCAGCTAATGTTCAGGAGAGGCAGGTTTGAAACACCTTATCTGAAATGGTGGAATTTGAAATAAATTATTTTTAAAATAGTAATTGACCATCTATAAATACCATTACTGATAAACAATAAATCCAAACACTTGTCATTCAGAGAAGGACATCTGCCCACCCTCAGATGGTCTGCACGACATAGCCACAGCAAAGTGTTTGCCTCCCAATTGCCCTCTGAAATGGCCGAGCAAGCTACTCAGCTCAAGGGCAGCTAGGGCTGGGCAAGAAAGGCTTGTCAGCCAGAGACACCCACATCCCATACCTGTTTTAATAAATAATCCATTAGGATGGGGTCCCACTGGAACTGAGCTGGGACCAGTGTCCAGGCCAATCATGTCGGTAGGTTTATGGACAGGGCTTTAAACTGAAAGAGGGTTCAGGTGAAAGGAGCTTTCCAAATCCAAATAGAAAAGATGACGCATGTGAACAGCATGGGGATGTGGCCGAAGACAAGCAGAAAGTTACAGGAAGGGACAGATTTTAACTAAAACTGTGTATCAGTGAATCGATTTGTGACAGGAAATTGTGGGAAAGAGTAAATTATCTTTTTTTTTGGAATGGACAAAGTCTCTGCAGCAAGGTAGACTGATTTGTGATAAAGAGATAAAAGAGATTTAGATACCAGGGAGACATGGTTACAAGACGAACAACAGTTGGAACATAAATATTCAATGGTTCACAACCTTGCGGAAACTCAGGCAAAATGGGTAATGCTAACAATAATGGATAACAAAGGTATTACAGAGAAAGCATTTGGCATCAGATCATGAAGTAGAGTCAGTCTGAATGTAAATTCTGGCGACTACTTGCGAAAGACACAAGCGGCAGAACAGTTTTCGGCCACTGAACAACATTTCATTGCTCATCATTTGCATGAAAGAGGAACTCATTGGATTTTTTAATAAAGGCATTGTGATAATTTAGTGAAACTTGAGTATTCATATAATCTTGGCAATCATACTGGCAAGAGTGATATTCGAAGAAGAGATTGTGGAATTTTTTTCAGTGTTTCTTTGAATAACACATTATGCAACTGGCTAGAGACGTCACTATCTCAGTGCGACCGTTGTGTCATGAAACTTAGTGAGTAATGCCACCTGGGGAGATCCTCTGGGAAATTGTGTAAAGTGCAGTTTAAAGAAATACAAAGTTTTAAAGTGAATCACAGAAAGGACAAGCTACATCTGGAAACAAAAACAGCCAATTACATGAGTTTGAGAGGAGACCTGACCAAGGTAAACAGGCTAAACAGACTGAAATATGTGTCTGTAAATGAACAGTGGAAAACATTTGAAGGAACAGTGTAAAACATTCAACAAAAGGATGTTCCATTGAAATAGAAAATCCTCAGCAAGAAATTCCCACCCATCCCTCACTCAGGACAAAATGGATCATATCAGATTATGAGGCTTAGACGATTACCACAAAGTACTTAAAATCCTGAAATGAGAGAGAGTTTAAGCAGTAAGTTTTAAAGGGATTGCAAAGGGAGGAGGGCAATGGGAAGGGGAATCATTGTCAGGGTTTAATGACACAATAGGAACAGGGAGAGGTGAAGATGCTGGAGGTGGTGAGAGAGTGGTCCGGGCCTGAACAGTGTGACAAAGCAAGCTGCAGCTGGAGGAGTTTGCAAAGGTAGGGAGGGACGAATGCTTTTTTAGTTATTTATTCATGGGATGAGGGTGATTGGACCAGCATTCTTTGCCCCACTGCTAATTACCCAGAGGGTAGCTCAGAGTCAGACATACTGCTGTGGGTCTGGAATCACATGTCAGCCAGACCAGGTTGGAATGTCAGATGTCCTTCCCTAAAAGAAGCTAAGTGAACCAGATGAGTTCTTCCTACTGATCAACAATGCTTTTATGGAGGCCGCACCAATGTCCTGTACAGCCACAACATGACATCCCAACTCCTACTCTCAATGCTCTGCCCTATGAAGATAACCATCCCAAACAACTGCTTCACCAGCCTGTCTACCAGTATCGCCACTCTCAAGAAACTGTCTACCTGCATCCCTGGGTCTCTGACTGACAACACTACCCAGTGCCCGAACATTAACTGTACAAGTCCCGCCCTGGTTTGTTTCACCAAAATGTAACACTTCACATTTATCTAATTAAACTTCATCTGCTATTCTTCAGGCCACTATCCCAGCAGTACTGTTCATCTGTTGTTTCATAGATAATCTTCTTCACTGTCCACATCACCAGCAATTTCAGTGTCACCCCAAAAGACTTACTTACCAGGAAACCAATATTCCCATCCAAACCATTTATCCAAATGACAAACAACAGGGGACCCACTACATCGCCGGTCACATGCCTCCAGTCAGAAACACAACATGTCTCCCATCGCCCTCTGTCTCCTACCATCAACCCCAATTTTGTAACCAGTTTCCTTGCTCCTCCTGGATGCCGTATCCTTTTACAATGGTCGAGGCTTATTACCCAGTTTACCACACGGAACGTAGAACACTGAACAGTACAGTACAAAACCCTTCGGCCATGATGCCATGCCAACCTTTTATCCGTCTGTAAGATCAAACTAACCTACATACCCTTCATTTTACTGCCATCCATGTGCCTATCCAAGAGTCTATTAAATGTCCCTCATGTATCTGACTCTCCTACCACCACTGGCAGTGCATTCCAACCACGCAACACTCTTTGTAAAGAACCTTCCTCTGAAATTTCTCCTTACCCATCCACCAATCACCTTAAAATTATTTATGCCCACTGACAATAGCCATTTATGCCATGGTATAAAGAAGTCTCTCACTATTCACTCTATGTCTCACATCATCTTGATCACCTCTACCAAGTCGCCCCTCACCCTTCTTCACTTCAATGACAAAAGGCTTACCTCCCTGAACGTTTCTTCGTAAGACATGCTCTCCAGTAAAGGCAACATTCTGGTAAATCTCCAATTTACCCTCCATAAAGCTTCCACATCCTTCCTGTAATGAGGGGATCAAAACTGAACACAATATTCCAAGTGGGGTCTAACCATGGCTCTATAGAGGTGCAGCATAACCTCACACTTGAAAACTCAATCCCCCAGCAATTGAAAGGCAACACAACATATTCCTTCTCAACAACCCTATCAGCTTAGATGGCAACTTTGAGGGATAGATGGATGTGGAACTCAAGATCTCTCTGTTCCACAACACTACCAAGCATTCTGCCTTTAACCCTGTATTCTGCATTCAAGTTAGACTTTCCAAAATGAATCATTTCACACATTTCCAGATTAAACTCCATCTGCCACTTCTCAGTCCAGCTCCGCATTCTGGCAATATCCTGCTGCAACCTACAACAGACCTCCACACTATCCACCACTCCACCAATCTCCATGTTATTGGCAAAATTACTAACCCATTCTTCCACAACCACATTCAAGTAGTTTATAAAAAGAATCACAAACAGCAGAGTTCCTGCAACCGATCCCTGCAGAACACCACTGGTCACCGAGCTTCATGCTGAATGCTTCCCATCTATCATCACACTCTGTCTTCTATGAGGCAGGAATTCCATATCCAGACAGACAGGTTTCCTGTATCCCATGCCTCTGTATTTTCTGAATGAGCCATAAATTTGTTTTGTCACATTCTCGAAGGATTCAATAAGATTTGTGATGCATGACCTGTCCCTTACAAAGCCATGCTGACTATCTCTAATCAAACTATGGTTTTCTACGGAGTCATAAAGCCGCTCTCTCAGAGTCCTCTCCAATAAATTGCATACCACAGACATAAGAAAGTGGAGGTCTGAAATTCCCAGGATTAGCCCTATTCCCTTTCGTGAACAAGGGAGCAACATGTGCCGCCCTCCAATCATCTGGTACGACTCTGGTGGACAGTGTGGGTGCAAAGTTGAAAAGTGTGGTGCTGGAAAAACACAGCAGGCCAGGCAGCCTCCGAGGAGTTGGAGAATCGACGTTTCGGACATAAGCTCTTCTTCAAGCCTTTTCTCCTAGTGTGGGTCCAAAGGTCATCGCCAAAGGCAATCCCTTCCCTCGCAGTAACTTTGGGCATATCTGGTCTTGTCCAATAGACTTATCTATCTTTAAGTTTTACACAATCCTCAGCACATCCTCCTTCTCAACATCAACCTGTTCACATATATCAGTCCTTTTCACGCTTCCTCACAAATGACAAAGTCCCTCTTAGTAGTGAATACTGAAGCAAAGTATTCATTAAGGTCCTCCCCTACCTCCTGTGATTCCAGACACATGTTCCCTCCACTATCCCTGATCATCCTCTTGTTCCTCACATAAGTGGACAATGCCTTACGGTTTTCCTTAATCCTTCCCAAAAAAAGATTTTTCATGTCCCATTCTAGCTGTCCTAAGTCC
This sequence comes from Chiloscyllium plagiosum, assembly GCF_037043375.1. NCBI lineage: Eukaryota > Metazoa > Chordata > Chondrichthyes > Orectolobiformes > Hemiscylliidae > Chiloscyllium > Chiloscyllium plagiosum. The sequence goes on from NW_028270176.1 coordinate 78,958,560, forward strand.
ATTCTTCAGTTCCTTCCTGGCTATCTTCAGAGAGTCCACAGAGTGTGGAAACAGGCCATTTGGCCCAACAACTCCATACAGACCGTCTGAAGAACATCCCGCCCAAAACCATTCCCCCACCCTATTATTCTCCATTTTCCCTGACTAATGTGTCAATCCTGCACATCTCTGAATACTATGGTAATTTACTATGGCTGATTCACCTAATCTGCACATCTTTGGGTGGAAACTGGAGCACTTGGAGGAACCCTACACAGATATAGGGAGAACTTGTAAACTCCACACAGACAGTCGCCCGGGGCTGGAATCGAAATCGGGTCCCTGCTGCTATAAGGCAGCCGTGCTAACCATTGAGCCATCGTGCCGCCCTCATATAACCCTCTCGAGGTCTAACGTTCCTAGCGTCCTCAACCTTAAGTAAGCGTCGTTCTCCCTCTTGACTAGATGTTCTACATCCCTTTGAACCTTGTTAAATGCTTCGCTAAAGTCCACGTGGACAATGTTGACTGCTCTGCCTTCATCTATCTCTTGGCCATCTCCTCGAAGAGTCAATCTGGTTTGTGAAACACGGTTTCCCACTCACAAAGCCATGCTGACTATCTCTAATCAGCCCTTGCCTTTCCAAATATATGTAGCTCCTTTCTCTCAGAACCTCCTCCAACATCTTCCCCATCACTGGGCTCACGGGGCTGTAATTTCCTGGCTTTTCCCTGCAATCCTTTAGTGATGGAACAGCATTAGCCGCCCTCCAGTCTTTCGGCACATCACTGCGTCTGTTGATAATATAAATTAAAATATCTCTGTTCGTAATACTACAATCTCTTCCCTAGCTTCCAACAATATTCTCAGATCGACCTCATGAGCTACTAAGAATAGATCTCCCTTTACTTGTTTTAATATTCCAGCACTTTCTCTTCTCTGTTGAGGATTCTTTCCAAGACATCGCAATTTATTTCCCAACGTTCCCGAGCTTCCATGTCTTTCTCCACAGTAAATACTGACAAGACTTTTTTTTCGTTTAATATCTCACCAACCTACTCTGGTTCCACACATAGGTGACCTTATTGATATTTAAGGGGCCCTATTCTCTACCAAGTTACTCTTTAGCCCTTATTGAAACTTGCACAAAGGCTTCTGAAAATTCAAATAAACCATATTCTCCGTACCAACACCCCCCCCCCCAACATCCTTATCTATTCTGCCATTTATATTCACACCAACAAATAAATCCAACAGGCTCAAAAACAAATTCTCTTTTATAAAATGTGTTTCTAAGGGTCCAGTTATTTTTTATTGATATGTCGTTTCTTACTCATTTCAGCATGCTCCTGACTTACTGTCAGGCTAACAGTATTTGTTTTTAGACTGGAAACATAAATGGTTGTGGGAGTTCTTGTTTATCAATCTGAAAAAAAGTAGCTTACAGGGTCATCAAGTAATAGAGAAGGCAAATCAAATGCTGCCATTTATTACAAAGGGACTGGAGTCTAAATATAGGGAGGTCTTACTAAAACGATGCAAGGTACAAGTCAGACCACACCTAGACTATTATGAACAGTGTGTGTGCCCGAAGGTAAGATATTCTTGTATCAGAGGCAGGTCAGAGAAGGTTCACTCGGCTGATGTTGGAAATGGAGGGATTATATAATAAGAGGTGGAGTAGATTGAGAATGAACCCATTGAAGTTCAGAAAAATTAGAGAGAAACTGAATGAAACATGCAAGATTCTGAAGTGCTTTGACCGGTTAAATGCTGGGAAGTTAGAAAATAGAACAGTGCAGCAATAGGCCCTTCGGCCCACCTTGATATCATTCTCAACTCATCCCATCTGTATGTACATGGTCCATGTCACTCTATTCTCTGGCTGTTCATGTTTCTGTCTAAATGTCACTTCAAAACTTTACTCACATTTCTGTTTCTATGACCTCGCTTGGCAACTTCCACTCTCTTCCAACCCCAACCTCACTATCAAACCAGCTGACAAGGGAGGCGCGGTAGTAGTTTGGCGCACCGACCTTTACACCGCTGAGGCTAAACGCCAGCTCGCGGACACCTCCTCCTATTGCCCCCTTGACCATGACCCCACCTCCCACCACCAAACCATCATCTCCCAGACCATCCATAACCTCATCACCTCAGAGGACCTCCATCCGCCGCCTCTAACCTCATAGTCCCACAACCCCTCACCGCCCGTTTCTACCTCCTGCCCAAAATCCACAAACCTGACTGCCCCGACCGACCCAATGTCTCAGCCTGCTCCTGCTCCACCGAACTCATCTCTGCATACCTCGACATGGTCCTGTCCCCCTTAGTCCAAGAACTCCCCACCTACGTTTGGGACACCACCCACGTCCTCCACCTCCTCCATGATTTTCGCTTCCCCGGTCCCCAATGCCTTATCTTCACCATGGACATCCAGTCCCTGTACACCTCCATCTCCCATCACGAAGGACACAAAGCCCTTCATCCTTTCCCAACGTACCAACCAGTACCCTTCCACTGACACCCTCCTTCGACTGTGTGAACTGGTCCTCACCCTGAACAACTTCTCTTTCCAATCCTCCCACTTCCCGCAAACCAAAGGAGTAGCCATGGGCACCCGCATGGGCCCCAGCTATGCCTGCCTCTTCGTAGGATATGTGAAACAGTCCATCTTCCGCAGCTACACTGGCACCACCCCCCACCTTTCCACTTTACCAACACCTTCCACCCCGACCTCAAATTCACCTGGACCGTCTCAGACTCCTCCCTCCCCTTCCTAGACCTTTCTATTTCTATCTAGGGCGACCGAATCAACACGGACATTTACTATAAATTGACTGACTCCCACAGCTACCTGGACTACACCTCCTCCCACCCTGCCTCCTGTAAAAACGCCATCCCATATTCCCAATTCCTTTGTCTCCGCCGCATCTGCTCCCAGGAGGACCAGTTCCAATACCATACAACCCAGATGGCCTCCTTCTTCAAAGACCGCAATTTCCCCCCAGACGTGATCGACAATGCTCTCCACTGCATCTCCTCCACTTCCCGCTCCTCCGCCCTTGAGCCCCGCCCCTCCAATCGCCACCAGGACAGAACCCCACTGGTCCTCACCTACCACCCCACCAACTTCCATATACATCATATCATCCGTTGTCATTTCCGCTACCTCCAAACGGACCCCACCACCAGGGATATATTTCCCTCACCTCCCCTATCAGCGTTCCAAAAAGACCACTCCCTCCGTGACTCCCTCGTCAGGTCCACAACCCCCACCAACCCAAACTCCACTCCCGGCACCTTCCCCTGCAACAGCAAGAAATGCAAAACTTGCACCCACACCTCCCCCCTTACTTCCCTCCAAGGCCCCAAAGGATCCTTCCACAAATTCACCTGCACCTCCACACACATCATTTATTGCATCCGCTGCATGCGATGTGGCCTCCTCTATATTGGGGAGACAGGCCGCCTACTTGCGGAGCGTTTCAGAGAACACCTCTGGGACACCCGGACCAACCAAAACAACCACCCCGTAGCTCAACACTTCAACTCCCCCTCCCCCTCCACCAAGGACATGCAGGTCCTTGGACTCCTCCATCGCCAGACCTTAGCAACACAACAGTTGGAGGAAGAGCGCCTCATCTTCCGCCTAGGAACCCTCCAATCAAAAGGGATGAACTCAGATTTCTCCAGTTTCCTCATTTCACCTCCCTCCACCTTGTCTCAGTCAAATCCTGACTGCAGGGGGCTGTCGAGGCTGGGTCAAGAATATTTACAGCAGAGATGGTCAGATGTTAATTAAACAGAGAAACAAGAGTTTTGTAGAAAAGGCAGGTAAATAGAATAGAGGATCATCAGATCAACCATGATCTGACTGAAGGGCAGAGCATACGCAATGGGCCAAATGGCCTAATTCCGCTCCTACATCTCGTGGTCTGAACTCAAACTCAGTATGTCTTGCATAACATTATGGGTCTCTGCTCACAAAACTTCTTTATAATGGCATTATTGGATATTTATTATTACACATCGTTTGATCTACACAAGACAATTTTGTTGATGGTTCCTTGATATGATGTTATAGAAAACCATCTCATATACAATCCAGGAATCCATCCGTTACAGCCCTGATACTCATCAGTTATCCAGTCGGGGTGGAGACCACTATCACATACAGTCACTGTACTGCCCTTGCTACAAGTACATTCAGTGTCCTGACTGTAATCACATTTACATTACCATCACTGGTTGGTGCATATAAAAGAATTCCTGCTAATGATTGCTGCTGTTTGCTTATTCTCAGCTCCACTCAACTGGACTCCAACTTTTGATCTTCAGATCCACGTAACTGTCTCATTAATTCATTAACCTCATTCTTTCTTCACAACTTGTTGATGTTTTGCCTCGTCTGCCTCTTGGGACTAGATTGGATGGGGATATCTGGTCGGCATGGATGGGTTGGACTGAAGGGTCTGTTTCCATGCTGTACATCTCTATGACTGTATGACTCTAACGCAACAACCCTTCAATATTCCCTCCCCAGCGATGGTGATTCTGCAGCTACATCTCCGGAATGACAATTCCATCATATCTGTTCACTGTCATTTCATCTGCCCTGTGGCGAATACAGGGAGTCATTCCTCAGTAGTGGGGGTTTGAACGGATGGGTACAGAGATAGGGAGGCTACAGGGGCTCGAGGATTTTAGAGTTAAACAGAGTTACACCTGGTCAAGAATGTCGTGGGACAAAGGGGTTTGGGGATTGGAGGAATTTACAGAGATAGAGGGAGCTGGATTAAATTCTGGAAATAGGTATAGGGATGGATGTAGGGAGAGGGAGGCAGTCTGAGAGGCACAGACGGGGCTGTTTCATCTAGGAGATTATTGTGCATACTAACAGAGATATGGAAGGTTGTCGTGACTGAAGACGTTTACAGATAGAAGAAAGCTTCTAGGCTCTGAAGGTTACTGAGATCGGAAGGCAATGGAGAATGCCAGGTTGGCGAGTTGGAGACAGTTACACAAATGGGGAGCGTTACACAAACTGAAAGAGGTTCCTGTGGTTGCGAGGGGTATGGTGTCGTGAATGATGATGAAATTTAACAAGATAAAGATCAAAGAATTGGAGAAGGATAAGGAGATTACAAATTTTTCACAGCTAGGGAAGGGTTATAGGAGCTGGAGAAGATTACCTAGGTCGGGACCGATAGAGAGGTTAAAGACAAATACATTGACATGTAGGATGATATTGATGGGAGGAGCTTACAGGGATAGACAGGACTGTCAGGGTTTACTGGGATGAAGGAATTTAGTATCTACTGGAGAAGTTTAGGAATTAGTGTGTTCGGGACTGGAGAACCTGACAGAGACAAAGACAGAGGTGTGGTGCGGACGAGAGGAGATTACAAACAGAGGTAGGATTATCGGGACTGGAGGATATGACAGAGTTCATGAATACAGCATGGGCCAGGATTGATGCCTGCAATCCCCTGTGCTGTCGCATTGAGGGCCAGTACAGCAGAGGTGAAAGCAGGACCCTCACAAGATGGTTGGAATGAAGACTAGAATGTTGCTGTTCCTTGCCCAAATCTGTATCTATGTCCCGTCTTCCAGGTCTGAATATAGAAATCCAGTACCTCCACCCTATGCTGTTTACTGTGAGTGATCTTACCGGCTGCAGGATTTACTGAAGGCTCCAGATCTCCCTTTCCATCTCTCTCTGGCTGACAAACTGTGGTGAAACGGTTAAAAATTATGTCCCAATACATGTGTGAATCTAACCGGAATGGAGGTGTTGCTTAGTCCCGTGTGAATCTTATTACACACCTCCCCGTGTGAATCTTCTTATCTGTATGTAACCAGAATGGAATGTGTTTTTTAGCCTTGCTCTGCTGTTCACATGAATGTTTATATCTGGAAAAGAGTATATCAGCTGGAAAAGTCTCCAGTTCGGTGAGTCTGCTCCGGGGTTACGTTTAACCGCCGAGCGTGGGTTGTTGGCAACCGCTCTACGAGAACTGACGGCTCCCAGTTCCGGTAACATGTAGAGTGAGTATAAGCCAGACCCGGGAGTCTGCTCCGGGGTTACGTTTAACCGCCGAGCGTGGGTTGTTGGCAACCGCTCTACGAGAACTGACGGCTCCCAGTTCCGGTAACATGTAGAGTGAGTATAAGCCAGACCCGTTGTAAGTATGAGACCTGGTTGTGGCGACGCTGCGGGGAATAAAATGCTCATATTCTAGCAGACTCGCCTCTTGGTCGTTTGTTCTGTGTCAGACTACTCTCCTACGAACCTGACCTTGAGAATTTTTTAAAACACTAACCAGACTCAATGAGGTGATGGATGAGACAGGAGTTAGGATCATCCGGATTACCTGCACGAGACAGAAATAGACAGAATGGGAAATTAGACTGATGCAATGAGGATAATTCATGCAGAGTGGCACTGAGTCCAGCAGAGATCTCGAAAATCCCAGTCTCCATCCCTTGCCTGTGCTGTTGCATCTCTCTGGAGTGGACAATTCTGTTGACTCAGGATCTAAGAGGGAGAAATGCTGACAGAGGCAGCAAATAGTCTGACACAGCAAGGGATACCAATTGGAGACATACTGAGTGACATCACATTATTAGACACTGTGTTAACAGGGAATTGTTTGAATTGGTAACAAAGGCACTGGGATAATTGAGGGGATTCAACCTTCCTATCTCATCATCTCTTTGGTGGTGGATCACAGACGAGACTGACTCTCTCCCACTCTCGGGGGGGGGGGGGGGGGGGGGGTTCTGGAGCTGGCTGTACAGACCGATGTGGCTTTCCACAGACTCTGTTACACTCTGTTGCGGAAGGTGGCCATGGGAAGGGGGTGGGTGGGGCGTTGGTGTGGTCACGCACTCCTTGTGCTGTTTTCCCCTGGATTCTCATTCTCCCCACAGAAAGTCTCGAGGTGCTCGACACCTTCCCAATACTCCTCCCCCACTTTGGACGGTCTTGGTCCAGGACTTAACGGATTTGATTAAGAGATGAAAAAAAACCTATCAATTCTGAAGAAGCCAACGTTTAGAAATGTGGACACATTTGTTAAAGAGATCGCTAGGTAGTCTCCGAGCAGGAGGAGTGCAGTAGGAAGAGGAAACATTGTCAACGTTTAATCAGATGATCAGAACAGGGAGAGGTGAAGGTGCTGGAGGTGGTGAGAGTGTCACAGAGAGGGGCAAAGGCCTGAACAATGTTACAAAGCCAGTACGATTTGCTGCAACTAGCGTTGTTTGCAGAGGTAGGGTTGGACATCTGTTTTTTGGTTGATTCATTCATGGCCTGAGGATGTCACCGGATGGACCAGCATACATTATCCCACTGCTAATTGCCTAGAGGCAACTCAGAGTCAGCCATATTGCTGTGGGACTGGAGTCACATGTGAGCCAGACCATGTAAGAATGCCACGTGCCCCTCTCTAAAGGACATACGTGAACAAGTTGATTTTTACCAGGTAATCAACAATGCTCATACAGTGGCCTCACTAATATCCTGTACAGATACACCATGACATCCCAACTCCTACTTTCAATGTTCTCCCCAATGAAGGTAACCATTCCAAATGCCTGCTTCACCAGCCTGTCTACCTGTGACACCACTTTCAAAGAACTGTGTACCTGCATCCCTGAGTCACTGATTGACAACACTACCCAGGGCCCAAACATTAACTGTACAAGTCCAGCCTGGTCTGCTTTACCACAATACAACATCTTGCATTTCTCCACCTGTTATTCCTAACCTCACTGGTCCAGCAGTACTGTTGATCCCATTGTACTCTTCGATAACCCTCTTCACTGTCCACTTTATCACCAATTTCAGTCTCACTCACAAACTTGCTAACCATGACTCCTGTGTTATCATCCAAACTGTTTATATAAATGATGCACAACAGTGACCCGGCACCGAACCCCATGGCACACCGTTGGTCAGTTTGAGCGGCAACCCTCTATGAACACGCTCGGTCTCTTACCGTCAATCCTGTTTTGTATCCCGTTGGTGAGCGCTCCCTGGTTATGTGTGATCTCAACTTACTAACCAGTCTGCCATGCAGAACCTTGTCAAAGGCCTTGCTAAGGTCCATGGAGACATCATGTCCTGCTCTGCTTTGATCTCTCACTTGTCTACCTCCACAGTGAGGTTTGAGACATGGTTTCCCATGCACAAAACCATGCTGACTGTCATTGATCTGTCCTTGCTTTCCAAATGCATGATGATCGTTTGTCTCAGAATCTCCTCCAACAACTTACCACCGCTGTCATCAGTCTCACTGGGCTGTAGTGGCTGTTGATGAAAAAAATATCTCTGGGAGGGGCCCTGTAATTTCCTCCCTCACTTCTCACAAGGCACTGGGGTACATGTGATCATGTCCCATGGTTTTATCTAACCTTTTGCATTTTGAGACATCCAGCACCTCCTGTACTCCAATGTGCACTCTTTTGAAGACATCACTATGTATTTTCCCAAGTTCCCGAGTTTCCATGTCTTTCTCCACAGTAAATCCTAACACAAAATATTTGTTCAGTATCTCACCCATCAGCAGTGATTCCACACAGACAGCCTCATTGACCTTTCAGGGGCCCTATTCTCTCCCAAGCTAATTTTTAGCCCTTGTTGAAACTTGTCAAAATGCTTCTGAAATTTCAAATACCCCTCTACCGCAACTAGACTCCCCCACCCTTATCTATTCTGCATTTATGGTCACACAAAAATATAGAATCCAACAGATTGAAAAATATTCCTCTTTTATAAAATCATGCGTCTCCCATTGTTTCTAAGCATCCAGTCATCATTTATTGTCATATCCTTAATAACACATTCCAGCACGTTCCCGACTTACTGTCAGGCTAACACTATTTGGTTTCAGACTAACAGCAGAAAGGGTTGAGGGAGTTCTTGTTTACCAATCTGAAAAAGGTAGCTAATAGGGTCAGCAGGTAATAGAGAAGGCAAAGCAAATGCTGGCATTTATTACAAAGGGAATGGAGTTTAAAAATAAGGAGGTCTTGCTAAAACGATGCAAGGTACAAGTCAGACCACACCTAGATTATAATGAACAGTATGCATGCCCTAAGGAAAGGCATTCTTTTATTGGAGGCAGGCCAGGGAAGCTTCATTCAGCTGATCCTAGAGATGGCGGGATATTCCAATGAGAAGAGGTGGAGTAGATTGACCTTGAACCCATTGGGGTTTTGAAGAATGGGAGAGAAATTGAATGAAACATCCAGGATTCGGAGGGGCTTTGACAGGTTAGATGTCATTAAGTTAGAAAATCGAACAGTACAGCAGAGTAATAGGCCCTTCGGCCCACCATGGCTGTGCTGACCATGATGCTATTCTAAACTAATCCCATCTACCTGCACATGGGCGATATCCCTCTATTCTCTGCATGTTCATGTTTCTGTCTAAATGCCACTTCAAAACTTTGCTCTTGTTGCCACCTCTCCCACCTCCTGGGCAGCTTCCACCCTCTCGGTAAAGAAAACTGGTCTCATTCATCTCACTTAAAACTTCTCACACTCACCTTAAAACGAGGCGCCCTAGTATTTGATATTTCTACATTGGAAGAAGGATTCCAATTATTCACACTATTCACGCCTCTCCTAATGCTATATACCTGTACCCGGTCACCCCTCAGTCTCTGATATTCTCGCAAAACAATCCAACTGCGTCCAACCTCCTTAAAGTAAACACATTCTCATCCAGGCAACATTCTGCCAACCCTCTGTTGCAACCTCCTTCCTGTAGTGTGGCGATTAGAATGACACGCAACCTTCCAAACATGGCCGAATGAAGTTTCTTTCAGTCACAACATGACATGCAAACGCCTGTACTCAATACTGTGACCAATGAAGGTAAGCATACCATACTCCTCCTTTACCACCACATCCTATTGTGATGTTATTTTGAGGGAGCTACAGATTTGCATCTAAGGTCATCTGTTTATCAATGTTTCCATATAGTCAATTAGTGCACTTCTCTCTTCTATTTGACTTCATAAATGCATCACTTCACATTTGTCCCGATGAAATTCGATTTGCGATTTCTCTGCACAGCGTTCCAGCTGATCTACATACTGCTGCAACCTTTAACACTCTTCCTCACTATCCACAATTCCCCGAACTATCCCTGATCATTACATGCCTTTCCAAATGTCATCTGCAAAATACTAATCAAACTGCTGACCTTTTCATCTGAATCACAGATATAAATTACACACAGACATCGCAGCACTGATCCTTGTGAAACACCATTGACCACAGACGTCCAATCAGAATTCACTACTCCACATGCCTCAGACTACAATCACCAAGAAAATATTGTATCCAACTTACCAACGAGCATGGACTGTGATTTGATCTTCCAGATGCCCCTTGCTATTTGGAAGCTGTCCATTCAAAATGACTCTATATTTTGATTCCCAGATTAACTTGGCTGTCTCACCAATGCACTGACTGCATCCTGCACAACAAAACGGGACCTTGTTTGGTTTTTTGCTGATCCTGCCTCAATCCCTACAACCCCTCAATAATCACATTCCAGCCATGGTCATTCTGCAGCCACCCTTCCACATTAACAGTTCGATCATATCTGTTCCCTTCAGTTAATGCTGTCATTCCATCTGCCTTGTTGCAAATGCATGGCGCGTGTCACCGAGAGGGGGCCTTTGAGGGATGGATAGAGGTCACAGAGTGGGAGAGATGTTTGGGGGCGCGACAATGTTGCAGGGTTAAACATAGTTACAGTTGCTACCGAAAGTTCGCAGGAGAAAACATTTTATTGTTTGGAGGAAGTTAGAGAGATAAAGCGTCTTTGATTAGACTTCAGAGATAGGGATGTGTGTAGGGTCGTGGATCGTTACATGGACTATGTTGATCAGGGTGTAGAAACATTCACATGATTCCAGGACGTCGTACATTTAACAACAGTTGTGGGATCTGGAGAATATCACAGTGATAGGGAGGATGGTATGGACTGGAGAATATTACAGGGAAAGGGAGGGTGGTATTGACTGGAGAATGTTTCAAGCACATGGAAGATGATATATACTGGAGAATGTTGTACGGATAGGGAGGAAGTTTCAGACTGGATAAAGTTAGAAGGAGAGATGATTTTATGCACTGATAGGTATGTCAGAGAGTGGTGTGCATGCTGCAAGATACGACAGGGATAAGGAAGCTTGTAGAGATGGGGGGAGAGAGTCATAGAGAGGCTTATGAGAGACCAGATTCACTTATGAGCATAGGAAGTGCTACAGTGAGCGGAGCGTTTTGCAGACATAAACGAGGATACAATGGCACGAACTGAAGGAATTGAAGAGATTACACAGGCTAGGAGTGTTGTATGCAGTGGAGTAGATTAAACTGATAGGGATGGTTTTAGAGACTCAACAACGTTAGGAAATAATGGGGGTTGCAATGCTGAGAGCGGGTTTCAGCACGGTGGAGTATAAAGACCTGAAGGAGCTTTCACAGATAGCGATGGCTTTCGGGTCTGGTGGGGGCTGCACAGTACAGGGAATTGTAGTGGCTGGGGGCATTTACACAGATAGGGAGAGTATTAGTGGTTGGCAGAATTCACAAAAATAGGTCTGCAGGACACGACAGAAATCAGAAGGGTTGTATCAACTTCATGGTGTACACAGGCAGGAAATGTTATGGGGGTTGGAGCAGCTCACCATGACAGAGAGACTCATGGAGACTGGAGATGTTGCAGAAAGATTACTCTGTTTAATTGTATAGAACTCCACATAAGTCTGTCCTGCTTCTTTCTTTATGTTTCTGAACCGCTGTCGATACGATTCTGGTACTAATCCATAAGCACTTACAATAGCCTGTTCAACATGTGCATAATCTCCTGACCACTCATGAGGCAGCGCTGCAAATACCTCACTGGCTCTGCCTAACAGCTTAGACTGAACTAGCTTTACCCACAAGACCTCAGGCCACTCCATCTGTCTATCCAATTTTTCAAATGAATTACAGAGGTCCTTGAATGTACAGTCACAGGTCGATAGGATAGCAAAGAAGGCACTTGGTATGCATTCCTTTATTGGTCAGAGTATTGAGCACAGGAGTTGGGAGGTCATGTTGCGGCTGCACAGGACATTGTTAGGCCACTTTTGGAATACCGTGTGCAAGTCTTGTCTCCTTCCTATCAGAAGGATGTTATGGAACTTGAAAGGGTTCAGAAAAGATTTACAAGAATGTTGCCAGGGTTGAAGTATTTGAGCTGCAGGGAGAGGCTGAATGGGCTAGGGCTGTTTTCCCTGGAGCACCAGAGGTTGAGGGGTGACCTTATAGAGATTTATAAAATTATGAGGGGCGACCTTATGGAGATTTATAAAAGCATGAGGGGCATGTATATGATAAATAAGCAAAGTCTTTTCCCTGGGGTCAAGTGTCCAGAACTAGAGGGCATAGGTTTAGGCTGAGAGGGAAAATATATAAAAGAGACCTAAGGGGCAACTTTTTCACACAGGGGGTGGTACGTGTTTGGAATGAGCTGCCAGAGGAAGTGGTTGAAGTTAGTACAAGTGCAAAACTTAAAAGGCATATGGATGGGTACATGAATAGGACGGCTTTAGAGGGAGATGGGCTGGGTGCTGTTTGATGCGACTGGATTGTCATGGAGAAGTTGGACCGAAGGGCCTGTTTCCATGATGTACATCTCTATGATTCTCTGACTTTAATTGCTGAAGTTTCAAATCACTCCAGGCAGTTAGAGACTCAGATAGAATTGTAAGGTCTTTTGGAGGTTCCACAGTTCGGAAGGTTTGTAGGGACTTGATGATGTTGTAAATGGAAGTAGAGTTCTCGGGACTGAAGCATGGAACAGAATAGAGAGACGCGCAGGGGATTACAGAGATATGGTGGCCAGTGGTCTCTGGTGGAAGTTCCATGTAGAGGTATGGTTTTTGGAACTGTTGGACTTTGGAAAGATAGGTAGATTTGGAGTGGCTGGAGAGGTTTACAGATGCATGCAGAAATTTTAGTGACTGGAGCATACGGAGATGGTGAGGGCTGGAGGAGATGCAATAATTTGGATAGACTGCAGAAGCTGGAGGTGTTCTCACAGAAAAGGAGAATTGTAGGTATGTAAGGAGTTTACAGAGATAGGGGGTTGGAGCATTCTCAGTAATTAGTGGTTTGGAGCACTGTCAAGACTGGGGGAGGTTTCAGAATAATGGAGGAACAGAGCAAAACGAAGTGGTCCCAAAAATTATAGAACATAAACAGGTCACTTCAGTGCTGTGACATTGAGGGTCATCAGGAGGACAACTGTCTTCATTAAAATGTACAGATCCTCAGGGGAATGGACAGGTAGATGCTGAAAGGATGCTTCCTTCTCCTTATGGGAGATAGGCAGACAAGGAGACTCTGTTTGACAAAGGTGGAGAAGAGGGAGTTGTCTTTTTCTTCCAATGGCCCAAACCTACTTCAGGTTTGTTCCCACACAGCTGAAAGGAAAGCAATGTGATAACAAAGAGCAAGGTCGGTTGGGACTGCAGGAGATACGAGACGAAGGCCAGGTTAGAAGGGCTGGAGGGAGTGAGAGAGAAGGGAGATGTTCAACAGCTGGAAGGGTTTACAGGGAGAGGACACTGTCAGGACTGGAGAACATGACACGCTCTCTCATGAGAGGGAGATAACGATATGGCTCAAGGTCAAACACAGCAGGAGGATCCCAAGCTCCGGACCTGTCATTTACTCAGGGAACTACTCTCACCCAGTCTGGTGCCAAGCTCCACATGCAAACAGCATGAGGTTTCCCAGTTCCTGGTGCTCAGAGCCCAATGCACTCACCCCTGAACCAGTCGGTGAAGTATTTACATAGTTATACATTCTCCAGAAACCCTGTGTCCCAGCCGACATAAACTGGAAATTCACACTCTACCAGGCAAAGACCATCTGCAATCAGATTCCCTGGTGATACAATCCTCTGAGTGATAGTCTGCAGAGAACAACAGAATCCATGAATCCCCATTGCATGGGCCAGGGTCAATGACAAAAGTTTCATTCTTTCAAAAATGACAACTCCTCAATTCCTGCATCTCACAAAACTGCCGTTTAAAAATGTTAAAATAAAGAACATTCCAAATGAAGGCTTTGATGAGGTGAGCTCTGGTCAGTAACATAGATCTGGATGTTACGGAGAGTGCGTTCTACCAGAGCACCACCAGGTCAGTGTCAGGCACACAGACAGAACGGAAAAATAGATTCACATTGGAATTCACATCTCCCAGCCTGGGAATTTGAAGCTGTGCTCACCCATTTCGGTAAAGATCTATAGAAACAGGACATCAGAACCAGAAGACTGGAGGTTGGCTATCGTGTTGCTATTATTTAAGGAAGGCAGTAAAGAAAAGCCAGGAAACTATAGACTGTTGAGCCTGACATCAGTGGGCAAGATGTTGGAGGGAATCGTAAGGGACAGGATGTACATGTATTTGGAAAGACAAGGACTGATTAAGGATAGTCAACATTGATTTGTGAGTTGGAAATCATGTCTCACAAACTTGATTGAGATTTTTGAAGAAGTAACATAGAGGATTGATGAGGGCAGAGCGGTGGATCTATATGGACTTCAGTAAGGTGTTCAACAAGGTTCCCCATGGGAGATTGGTTAGCAAGGTTAGATCTCACGGAATATAGGGAGAACTAGCCAATTGGTACAGAACTGGCTCAAAGGTAGAAGACAGAGTGTGGTGGGGAAGGGTTGGTTTTCAAACTGGAGGCCTGTGACCAGTGGAGTGACAGAAGGATTGGTGCTGGGTCCAATACTTTGCATTATTTACGTAAATAATTTGGATGTGAGCATAAGAGGTATCGTTTGTAAGTGTTCAGTTGACAACAAGATTGGTGGTGTAATGGTCAGCGAAAGAGGTTACTTCCGATTACAATGGTATCTTGATCAGATGGACCAATGGGCTGAGAAGTGGCAAATGGAGATTAATTCAGATAAATGCGAGGTGCTGCATTTCGCAAAAGCAAATCTTTGCTGGACTTATACACTTAATGGTAAGGTCTGACGAAGTGTTGCAGAACATAGGGAAATTGGAGTGCAGGTTCATAGCTCCTTGAAAGCAGAGTCGCAGGTAGGTAGGATAGTGAAGAAGGTGTTTGGTATGCTTTCTTTTATTGGTCTGAGTATTGAGTACAGGTGTTGGGAGGTCAAGTTGTGGCTGTACAGGACATTGGTTAGGTCACTTTTGGAATATTGTGCCCAATTCTGGTCTCCTTCCTATCGGAAAGATGTTGTGAAACTTGAAAGCGTTCAGAAAATATTTACAAGGATTTTGCCAGGATTGGAGGGTTTGAGAGATTGAATACGCTGGGGCTGTTTTTCCCGGAGCCTCGAAGGCTGAGGGGTGACCTTATAGAGGTTTTTTAAATCATTAGGGGCATGGAGAGGATAAAGAGACAAAGTCTTTACCCTTGGATGTGGCAGTCCAGAACTGGAGGGCATCGGTTTATGGTTAGAGGGGAAAGATATAAAAGAGACTTAAAGAGCTTTTTTTTCCCCCGCAGAGGGTGCTACGTGTATGGAATGAGCTGCCAGAGGAAATGGTGGAGGCTGATACAAAGACATCTGAATGGGTATATGAATAGGAAGGGTTTGCAAGAATGTTGACCAGAGATGCTGGTATGTGGGACTAGATTGGATTGGTATATCTGTTCGGCATGGACGGGTTGGACCAAAGGGTCTTTTTAACTCTAAGAGGGGCTGAATGGTCCAATCAAAAATGATCTGTGGTCAAATCATAACTTCCTTCAGGTTCCACAATCTATTCTTGGTTCCATCTCGCAGGCTCTATGAATCCCGCTCCCTCTACACTCCTACAGGACCCACGTCCATTCCCATGTTTGTACCATCCTCCAGGTTCTGCAGCCCTTCCTGCCTCTGTAACATGGCCCGGACACAACAGCTCTTCCTTCTTCTGCAATGTTCCCCAGAAGAGTACGAGAGGCCGGTGGCATTTACAGAGTTCGGGAGGGATATTGGGACTGGAGGATTTTGCAGGCATTAGGAATATAGGGACTTGAGGAGGTTTCACAGTTTATGAGTGTTGTAGGGACTGGAGGAAGTTACAAAGATAGGGATGGTTTCAGATTGGAGGATTCTGCAGAAAAAGAACTTTACATGGTTAAAGGCAGGATACTTAGCAGTGTGCATGAACAGAGGGTTCCTGTGTCCCTGAAGTTACTCCCCAAGTTGAGAGGGTGTTAAGAAGGCATACGGTGTGTTGGCTTTCATTAGTGGGGGATTGAGTTCCAGGGTTTTGCTACAGCTCTATAGAGACCCAGTTACACCACACTTGGAATACTGTGAACAGTTCTGTTCTCCCCATTATAGGAAGGATGTGGAAGCTTTAAAGACATTGCAGAGGATACTTAGCAAGATGCTGCCTGGGATCTTGATCAGATGGACCAATGGGCTGAGAAGTGGCAGATGGAGATTAATTCAGATAAATGCGAGGTGCTGCATTTCGCAAAAGCAAATCTTTGCTGGACTTATACACTTAATGGTAAGGTCTGAACCTTACCATTAAGTGTTGCTGAACATAGGGAAATTGGAGTGCAGGTTCATAGCTCCTTGAAAGCAGAGTCGCAGGTAGGTAGGATAGTGAAGAAGGTGTTTGGTATGCTTTCTTTTTTTGGTCTGAGTATTGAGTACAGGTGTTGGGAGGTCATGTTGTGGCATGCCCATTGAAGGTAGGTTGTGGAAGCTCAGGCTTTTCTGATCGGAGTGAAGAACGAAGAATGGTGACATGATAGAGATGTACAAGGTAAAGAGAGGCTGAAAATGTGTTGCTGGAAAAGCGCAGCAGGTCAGGCAGCATCCAAGGAGCAGGAGAATCGACGTTTCGGGCATGAGCCCTTCTTCAGGAATCTTCAGGAAAGAGAGGCATCAATTGCGTGGATAACCAGAGACAACTTCCCATGGCAAAATGGCTATCACAAGGGGACATTTTTTTAAGGTAATTGGCGGAAGATTTAGCTCAGATATCAGAGGTAACTTATTTACACAGAGTGTGGTGGGTGCGTGGAATGGATTGCCAGCTGAGGTAGTAGATTCAGACACATTATGGACATCTCAGCAACTCTTGCATAGGCACAGCGATTATAGCAAAATGTAGGGTATGTAGGTTTGTTTCGTCTTAAGAGTAGGATAAAAGGTCAGCACAATATCGAGCGCTGAAGGACTTGTCCTGGGCTATCCTATTCTATGTTCTAAATAGCGAGTGTTATGAAGGCAGGAAGAGGTTTCGTGAAGCTGTAGAGGATGGGGTCTGAATGAAGAGACACAAAGAGGAGGCGTTGCTGAGGTTGTATGAGGTAACAGAGACAGAGGGTTGTGGAGACTGGAGGTGGTTTCACATGGAGGGAGGAGCACAGAGCCACAGCAGGTTACAGAAATGTGGAGAGCTGTGGGGCCTACAGCGGTTTCATGGAGCTGGGGAGGTTGGGAGGAATGGAGCAGTTTACAGGGAGAAGGATGTTGGTAGGATGGGGTGTTTTACACAGACAGGAATCTTTCAGGTGAATGGAGCTGAGTACAGAGATAAAGTGGGTTGTACAGATTGGAAAAACAAACAAACCTATGGAGGGTAGTCGTGACTGAAGATGTTTATAGATACAGGAAGGCTTAGGTTCTGCAGGTTATTTAGACATGGAGGGTGTGGAATCAGACAGATTTTCTAAGTGATAGAGAAGCAATTTTGGTTGGAGACAGTTTCACAGATTAGGGAGCATTAGCAACCTCCAGTTTGGTCAAAGTGGGAAGGGTTGTAGGGGAGGGTGATGTTTACACATGTAAGAGCTGGAGAATATTATGGGAATGAGTAGATGGATGGAGACACTGGAGGAGCTTACATTGACAGGGTGGGTGCTGGCAATGAAAAGATATCACATAGATGGTGGGTCTTGTAGGAGCTGGACTGGAAGAGTCACAGGTATTGGAATGACTTCTGCAGATTGGGATTGTTACAGGGACTGAGAAGATCGTAGGGTCTCCACAGATTGATCGTGTCTTTAAGAATAGAAGAGTTCATGTAGATATGGAAAGCTTAAACCCAACGCATGCAGTCTTCATTTCAAGACCAGAGCCTTATTACCCCTCATCAGCCGAGGATCCCTAACCCTGCCAGTGTTTCCCTTTATTCCAATGGAGCATACTGGTCCTGGATTCTTGATACCACACTTTGAAAAGCCTCCCATTTGCCAGTTGTTCCTTTTCCTTCAAACAGACTCAACCAATCGATTAGAATCATAATGTGGAGGTGCCGGTGTTGGACTGCGGGTGGACAAAGTTAAAAATCACCCGACACTCGGTTCCAGTCCAACCGGTTTATTTGAAAGCACTAGCTTTCAGAGCACTGCTTCTTCATCAGGTGGTTGTGGAGCACAATCCTAAGGTACAGAATTTATAGCAACAGGATGGCAGTGTCATGGAATATAATATCAAACAAATTTAATTTAAGCCTTTCATCTGTTACAGTGATCACCAGCGCTTCCAAAGCGAGTTGAATTATAACTGGGCGTTGTGCAATTTTAAATTTACGGCATTATCGCTGGCCAGATCCTTCAGAATGGCCCCAAACCTGGCCCTGTTCCAGTTTTCCTCTTCAATCTGTGGACCTGCTGATCTTTTTCCATAACTATGTTAAAACGAAAACAGTTGTGGGCACTGGACCCAAAGTGCTCTCTGAATGACACTTCAGTCACTTGCCCGACCTCGTTTTCTGAGGGGAGGTCCAGTGTTGCACCTGCCTGAGTAGAATAGGGCTCTCTGCATATTGAGTTAGGAATCTTCCTTGGACACATTTGAAAAATTGCTCTCCTTCCAGGTCTTTTATACTCGAGGTGGCCCAGTCAATACAGGGAATATTAAAATCTCCAGCCTGCACTCCTCTATTATTGCTATAGTTATCTGCAATCTCTCTACACATCTGCTCCTCTGGTATCTGTTGGGTCTACAACAGTCTACAATACAGTCCCAACAAAGTGACCACCCCTCTTCTTCTTTCTAACTTCTAATCATGTGGAAGTTTAAATGAATATATGTTTTAAAAATTGGAATTAACAATCCATAAATAAGTATTGATAAAAATCCAAACACTTGACCTTCAGAGAAAGACAACAGTTCGCTCTCATGTGGTCTGCACGACATACCCACAGCAAAGTGTTTGTCTCTCAATTACCCTCTGAAATGGGCGAGCCAGCTGCTTAGCTCAAGGGCAGCAAGGGATGGGCAATAAAGGCTAGTCAGCCAGAGACACCCACATCCCATACCTGATATTATTTTAAAAATCCATTCAGATTGTTCCACTGGGACCAGTGTCCTGGCCAGTCACGTTGGTAGGTTTATGGACAGGGCTTTAAACTGACAGAGAGGATGCAGGGACAGGCTTCAGGTGAAAGGAGCTTTCCAAATCCAAAGAGAAAACGTGAAGCATCAGCGCAGCACGGGGAATGTGACCGAAGACAACAGAAAGGAACAGGATGGGACAAAGTTTAACTCAAACTGTAGATCAGCAAATCCATTTGTGACAGGAAATTGTGGGAACGAGTAAATTATGTTTTTTATTAATGGACAAAGTCTCTGCAACAAGGTAGATGGATTTGTGACACAGAGATAAAAAGGATTTAGACACCAGAGAGATGTGGTTACAGGCTGAACAAAAGGTGGAACATAAATATTCAATGGTTCACAACCTTGCGGAAACTCTGGCAAAATGGGTAACACTAACAATAATGGGTAAGAAAGGCATTACAGAGAAAGCATTTGGCATCAGATCATGAAGTAGAGTCAATCTGAATGTAAATTCTGGCTACTACTTGCCAAAGACACAAGCAGCAGAACAGTTTTAGACCACCGAACAGCATTTCATGGCTCGTCACTGCAATAAATAGGAATTCATTGGAATTTTTAATACAGGCATGGTCAACATTTAGTGAAACGTCAATATTCGCAAAGTCTTGGACAATCACACTACAAGAGTGATATTGGAAGAGTAGTACAGAGAATTTTTTTTCCCAGTGTTTCTTTGATTAACACATTGTGCAACTGACTAGGGACATAACTATCGCAGAGTGACAGTTGTGTGATGACACTTCGTGAATGAGTAATGTCACTTGGAGAGATCCTCTGGGAAATTGCGATAAAGTGCAGTTTAAAGAAATATAAAGTTTTAAAGTCAATCACAGAAAGGACAAGCTACAACTAGAAACAAAAATAGACAATTACATGAGTTTGAGAGGAGAACTGACCAAGGTAAACAGGCTGAACAGACTGAAACATGTGTCTGTAAATGAACAGTGGAAAACATTTGAAGGAACAGTGTAAAACACTCAAAAGGACATTCCACTGAAACAGACCAAACCTCGGCAAGAAATCCCCACCGGTCCCTCACTCAGGACAAAATGGATCATATTAGATTATCAGGCTGAGAAGATCACCACAAAGTACTTAACATCCTGAAATGAGAGAGTGTTTTAGGAGTAAATTTTGAAGGGATTGTAAAGGGTCTGCTAGCAGGGGGAGGGCAGTGGGAAGGGGAATCATTGTCAGGGTTTAATGACACGATAGGAATAGGGAGAGGTGAAGGTGCTGGAGGTGGTGAGAGTGTTACAGAGAGTGGTCAGGACCTGAATGGTGTTACAAAGCCAGAAAGGATTGCTGCAGCTGTGAGGTGTGTCAGAGGTAGGGATGGACATATGTATTTTTATTTATTCTTTCATGGGATGTGGGTGTTACTGCCTAGACCAGCATTCTTTGACCCCATGCTAATTACCCAGAGATTGCTGGGGCCCTGGCGGATATATTTAATACTTTGCTGGCCACAGGTGAAGTGCCAAATGACTGGAGGATAGAAAATGTGGCTCCTTTATTCAAGAAGGGCAGCAGGGGTAGGCCAGGTAATTACAGAGCAGATAGTCCGACAGCAGGGGGAGGGAAATTAATGGAAACAATTGTGAGGATGAATCAACACTTGCAAAGGTAAGGATCAACTCGGTTTCGTCATCACGGATTTGGCAGAGGAAGATACTGTCTGAAGAATTCAGTTCAGTTTTTTTTTTAAAATGGTGCTTAAGTATATTGATGAGGGCTGTGCAGATGATGTGGTTTACATGGACTTGAATAAGTCCTTAAACAAGATCCAACATCGAAGGCTGGCCTAAAAGGACTGGGTTCCAAGGCAAGTTGGCAAATTGGATGTAAAATTGGTGGATAGAATACTTTCACCAGTGGATGTACCACAGGGAACTGTGCAGGAACCATTGCTGGTTATTCTGTCAAATAGTAACTTTGAAGTGAAAGCAGTAGGTATCAAGAGTAGGTTTGCAGATGACATGAAAGGTGAGGGTGTTGTTCACAGTGAGGAGGATGGTCTCCGTCTGCAGTCCGATGTCAATCGGATGATAATCTACGCAGAGTTTAGTTCTGATTGAAGTGAGGTAATATTCTGGGGGAGGTACGATAAGCGAAGGACAGACATAATGAATGGTAGGACCTTGCGGAGTACTGAGAAATACAGGGACGTTGGTGGACAAGTCCATAGATCCCTGAAGGTGTCAGCACAAGGAGTCAGGGTGGGAAAGGCATCTCAACTGGGAGCAGGAGAGGGACCCATATCCTGGTGGGGTGAATTGCTAGAGCTGCTTGACAGGATATAACCTAATCTGGAAGGGTGTTGGACCTTAAACAGTCGTAAGGCCGGAAAGAAAATTTGAGGCTGGTACACAAGTTAAAGAAAGCGATTTCAAAAGACAAGGCAGGCAAGAACATAGCAGGGAATGGGGGAAAACTGGTTATTGAACTACATGTATTTCAATGCAAGGGGCCTGACAGCTAAGGAAGATGAACTCGGGGCATGGATTGGAACATCAGACTGGGATATAATAGTTATCACAGAAATACAGCTGAGGGAGGGGCAGGGCTGGCAGCTCATTGTTTCAAGGTAGAGGAACTGCAGGAAGCATCGAAGGGGAGGCAAGAGAGGATGTGTGGTGGTGGGTTTTGATTGCATGAATCATCACAACAGTACTTAGAGAGGATATTCCTGTGGGATTGCCCAGTGAAGCTATGTTAGTGGAACTGAGAAATAAGAATGGGTCATCACTTTGACACGACCGTACTGCTGACGCCTAATAATCTGTGGCAGACTGAGGAACAAATATGTGGGGAGATCTTAAATATCAATCATAATAATAGGGCTGTTGTGGTAGGGGTTTTTGAACTTTCCAAACCTAGCCTGGGACTGCCAGTGTTTGCAAGGGAGGAATTTGGTAATTGTGTTCCAAAAAATCTCCCAATCAATATGTAAATGGCCTGAAAAGAGAAACGGCAAAGCCTGACCTCCCCTTGGGAATCAAGGTAGGGAAAGGGACTGAGGCGTTAGTGGGAAAGCATTTTGTCAAAGTGACCACAGTTCTACTAGTTTGAAAATGGCGATGGAAAAGGACAGGCGTGGTCTACAATTTCAAGTTATAAAATGGGGCCAGACTAATCTTGATTGTTTTAGCCAGGAACTTTCAAAAGGTGATTGCAAAGTCTATTTACAGTGAAAGGGAAGTCTGGCAAGTGAGAATATTTTAAAATATAAATTAAGCGATCAGCGCCAGCATGTTCCTGTTTGTGTGCAGGCCAATGCTGACAGCATTCGGAAACACTGGTTGTCTATTGAGGGTCTGGTCAAGGAAAATGAGGCACATGTCAGGTATAGCCAGGTGGATCAAGGGAAT
Organism: Chiloscyllium plagiosum; assembly: GCF_037043375.1. Classification (NCBI taxonomy): domain Eukaryota; kingdom Metazoa; phylum Chordata; class Chondrichthyes; order Orectolobiformes; family Hemiscylliidae; genus Chiloscyllium; species Chiloscyllium plagiosum. The sequence goes on from NW_028270176.1 coordinate 78,981,321, forward strand.
CCCTAAGGATCACAGGGGCTGTGGGAATACACTGTGGGTGGAAATCAGGAATGCAGGAAGGGTACAAGAAATAGACTCGGCAGAGAAGCATAAGGAGAATCCAAAAGTGATTGTATAAATATATTAAGAGTAAAAGAGTAACTTGAGACAAAATTGGGGCATTTAAAGATCAATGAGGTAATTGATGTGTGGAACTACAGGATATTTGCTAAGACCCTAAGCATTTTTTTCACTCCAGAACTTACTGTGGACTAAGACTGGGGAACTCAGGGAACAAGAGGAATACGTTAAACCACAATTGGAGTTCTCTGCAATTCCAGCCTCCCTGCTCTAGGAATGATGCTGTGAAACTAGAAAGTGCTCAGAGAAAATTGACAAGATGTTGCCAGAGTTGTTGCTGAATAAGATGAGGTTATTTTCCCAGGAGCATTGGAGACTGAGGGGTGACCTGACAGAAGTTTATATAAACATGAGGGGTATGAATTGGGTAAACATTCAAGGTCTTTTCCCAGGGGTTGGGTAGTCCAAACCTAGAGGGCATAAGTTTAAGTTTAGAGGGGAAAGGTTTAAAAGGGACCGAAGGGACAGCTTTTTCATGCATAAGGTGATGCATGTATGAAATGAACGGAGAGAGAATGTAAGAGATACTGATACTATGACAACATTTAAAAGGTATCTGGATAGGAATATGAATTGTAATGGTTTAGTGGTACATGGGCCAAATGCTGGTAAATGAGATGGATTTATTTAGATCTTCTGGTCAGCATGGACGAGTGGGACCGAAAGGTTTGTTTCCATGCTGTAGATCTCTGTGACTTGAAAAGAGTGCATGTTGTAGAAGAGGTGGTGCTGGAAGTTTTAAAACACAAAGTTATGGAAAGCCCCAGGACCTGATCAACTGTAAGACAGGCGATGCTAGGGAAGAAATTGTGGAGCCCCGAGCAAAGGTATTTGTACCATTGATAGCCATGTGAGATGGGCTGGAAGGTTGGAGGGTGGAATAATTGACAGTGTAGGAGGTTTTCTAAGATTACAAAGGGATCTTGATGAGTGAATGGGCTGAAAAACTGTAGAGGGAATTCAATTTGAATAAATGCAACGTAATAAATTTGGTAAAACAGCTGGGATGGGTTTAGTTTGAGATTATGTTTTCTACCAACTGTAGGGTCTGTTTCCATGCTGTACAACTATGACAAGAATATAGTTTTGGTCCATTTTTTGAGAAACGCTGTGATGGAATGCTAGGGAACTAAAGACCAATTAGCCAGATGTCAGTGATGGGTAGGTTGTGGAAGTGATTCTGCCAGGTGTTTTAAAAAATTCTCAAGGTCAGGTTCGTAGGAGAGTAGTCTGACACAGAACAAACGACCAAGAGGCGAGTCTGCTAGAATATGAGCATTTTATTCCCCGCAGCGTCGCCACAACCAGGTCTCATACTTACAACGGGTCTGGCTTATACTCACTCTACATGTTACCGGAACTGGGAGCCGTCAGTTCTCGTAGAGCGGTTGCCAACAACCCACGCTCGGCGGTTAAACGTAACCCCGGAGCAGACTCCCGGGTCTGGCTTATACTCACTCTACATGTTACCGGAACTGGGAGCCGTCAGTTCTCGTAGAGCGGTTGCCAACAACCCACGCTCGGCGGTTAAACGTAACCCCGGAGCAGACTCCCGGGTCTGGCTTATACTCACTCTACATGTTACCGGAACTGGGAGCCGTCAGTTCTCGTAGAGCGGTTGCCAACAACCCACGCTCGGCGGTTAAACGTAACCCCGGAGCAGACTCCCGGGTCTGGCTTATACTCACTCTACATGTTACCGGAACTGGGAGCCGTCAGTTCTCGTAGAGCGGTTGCCAACAACCCACGCTCGGCGGTTAAACGTAACCCCGGAGCAGACTCCCCGAACTGGAGACTTTTCCAGCTGATACACTCTTTTCCAGATATAAACATTCATGTGAACAGCAGAGCAAGGCTAAAAAACACATTCCATTCTGGTTACATACAGATAAGAAGATTCACACGGGGAGGTGTGTAATAAGATTCACACGGGACTAAGCAACACCTCCATTCCGGTTAGATTCACACATGTATTGGGACATAATTTTTAACCGTTTCACCACATTCCACTGCTTGGCCCAATACATGTGTTACATTATGATTCACACATGTATTGGGACATAATTTTACACCACATTCCACTGCTTGGCCCAATACATGTGTTACATTATGATTCACACATGTATTGGGACATAATTTTACACCACATTCCACTGCTTGGCCCAATACATGTGTTACATTATTCTTAATTCAGTTCAATTCGTTTCAGTTAATTTCAGTTCAGTCAATTCAGTGTAGTTCAATTCAGCTCAGTTCAGGTCTGTTCAGTTCAATTCAATTGTGTTCAATTCAGTTCCGTCCATTTCAATTCAATTTAGCTCAGTTCCATTTTGTTCCGTTCAATTTGATTCACTTCAGTTCCACTCAGTTCAGTTCAGTTCAATCCCATTCAATTCTGTTAACTCCGCTTCAGCTTTTTGGACATGCCCACATCCTCCGCTGTACCCCAGGCAAGGGGTTCTTCGGCAGGACTGGGATCCTCTCAAGGGTGTACAGCAGCGACCCTGGGGTTCCTCCGGTCGCCGCCCACCATTTCTCAAACAAACTGCCACGTCATGCCACGGTCCATGCCATCCCGGGACGGTCGGGACCTCCACAGTTTGTTCTTCTGGTTTCTTAGTCTTTTTCCAAAACATTGTTCTGTATCAAAATCTCTCCTCAATTGCGATTGACCCTGCTCCCAGCGCCAAAATGTTTTAAAAAATTCTCAAGGTCAGGTTCGTAGGAGAGTAGTCTGACACAGAACAAACGACCAAGAGGCGAGTCTGCTAGAATATGAGCATTTTATTCCCCGCAGCGTCGCCACAACCAGGTCTCATACTTACAACGCGTCTGGCTTATACTCACTCTACATGTTACCGGAACTGGGAGCCGTCAGTTCTCGTAGAGCGGTTGCCAACAACCCACGCTCTGCGGTTAAACGTAACCCCGGAGCAGACTCCCGGGTCTGGCTTATACTCACTCTACATGTTACCGGAACTGGGAGCCGTCAGTTCTCGTAGAGCGGTTGCCAACAACCCACGCTCGGCGGTTAAACGTAACCCCGGAGCAGACTCCCGGGTCTGGCTTATACTCACTCTACATGTTACCGGAACTGGGAGCCGTCAGTTCTCGTGGAGCGGTTGCCAACAACCCACGCTCGGCGGTTAAACGTAACCCCGGAGCAGACTCCCCGAACTGGAGACTTTTCCAGCTGATATACTCTTTTCCAGATATAAACATTCATGTGAACAGCAGAGCAAGGCTAAAAAACACATTCCATTCTGGTTACATACAGATAAGAAGATTCACACGGGGAGGTGTGTAATAAGATTCACACGGGACTAAGCAACACCTCCATTCCGGTTAGATTCACACATGTATTGGGACATAATTTTTAACCGTTTCACCACATTCCACTGCTTGGCCCAATACATGTGTTACATTATGATTCACACATGTATTGGGACATAATTTTACACCACATTCCACTGCTTGGCCCAATACATGTGTTACATTATGATTCACACATGTATTGGGACATAATTTTACACCACACCAGGCAGGAGTTACATCCATTTACAAAGGCAAGGATTGATGAAAGCTAGTCAGCACAGCTTTATGCGTACAAAGTTAGGTCTCACTGACTTGTTTGCTTTTGTTGAAGTGGTGACCATACATTGTCTACACTAAAGTCAGCAGGACCTTTGACAGGGTTCAGCATGATATACTGGTTCAGAAGGTTAGATCACATGGGATCAGGGAGAGCTAGCCAACTGGATACAAAATTGGCTTGACTGTTGGAGACAGAGGGTGGTGGAAGGGGATTGTTGTTCAGGCTGGAGGCCTGTGACCAGCGGTGTGCTATAAGTATCGGGGCTAGGTCCACTGATATGTATCATCTACATAAACGATTTGATTGAGAATATAGAAGTCATTGTTAGTAAGTTTGCAGATGATCAAATTAATAGCGTCGTGTGCAGTGAATATGGTTATCAAAGGGGCTCTTGAATAACGGGGCCAGTGGACCAAGGAATTAAAGATGCAGTTGACGTATGGTGTTGGGTTTTGTTGAGACAAACCAACGAGTACTAACACAGTTAATGGTTTGACCCTGGACAGTGTTGTCGAACAGAGAGAGAGACCAAGGGGTGCAGTTACATTGTTCCTTGGAAGTGACATTGCAGTTGGACAGGGTGGGGAAAGCAGTATTTGATGCACTTTCCTTCATTGTCCAGAGCTTTGATATGAATTGGAGACATTTGTAACATTGTCCTAAATATTTGCCTTAGGCAGAGGAGGCTACGGATTGACCTTATAAAGGTTTATAAAACCATGCGGGGCCTCAGTAAGGTGAAAAGCCAAGGGTAGGTGACTCCAAAGCTAGAGGGTGTAAACAGGAGGTGAGAGAGCAAGGATTTAAAGAGGGAGCTGAGCGGCAACATTAGCCACAGAGGATGGTGCATAGATGGAATGGGCCGCCAGAGGAAATGGGAGAAACGTGTACAATTACAACATGGAAAAGACATTTGGGGAGATACATGGAGAGGAGAAGGTTTGAAGCGATAAGGGCCAAACACAGGCAAATGCGACACGTTTAGTATAAGAATCAGGGTCAGCATTGATGGGTTGGAGTGAAGGTCCTGTTTCCGTGCTACATGACTCTGTATCCAGTTAAAGAGGAGGAGACTACTGAGATAAGACATGTTGTAGACACTGAAGCAAGTTACAGCGATAGGGATGGTAGGCTGGAATGCAGTACGTTTCAAATTAGTGAAGTGACTATAAGGAAGGGAGGAGGTTACAAAGATACCATCTGTCATAGGATTTAAAAAATGATTGAAGACATTGGTCACCAAGATATGACATAGATTCAGTGTTGCAGTGTGGTTAGTCTTAGTACAACAGACCTTACATTATGGGCAGGGATTGAGCCTGGGGGGCATGTCTGTATTGTGCTCCCCTCTGGCACTATATCCATGTCATGTCTAGTTTGCCGATGATTGGAGACCTCTCATTGCTCTCTGCTCTGTGCACTGTGAGTGATCTTACCTTGCTGCAGGATTTATGGAAGGCTCCAGATCTCCCTGTCCTTTGTCTC